>NC_053392.1:296256514-296571420 GCF_905171765.1 Bufo bufo | reverse complement strand
CACATTTCTGGTAGAAGACTCATGCGGTTGATCATGTGATCACTCTGAGCCTATCAGAAACATGCCATTTTACATATACAGCATGTTCTCCTCCAACTCGAAATTGGGAGTTGGCTGGCCACTAGATCATCGACTAACTCTTAGCTTATGAAGAATCTAATAAATGCAATAAATTAAAGGGTTCTCAGAATGAGGGCACCATTCCCCACAGTTGTGCTGGAAAGACAGATCCCTTCTCACAGGCTGTACAGGACATTGAACGATAAAAAACACCGGTGACGGGTCAATAAATCACATCAAAGAAGTACTCCATGTTACTATTTCCTCAGTATCTAAAGTAATCAGATAAATAGGTGTGTAGTTATTTTTCGGGCTGGGCGCTTTATTTCTCAGATTTATCAGCTCCGTTCCTCTGTTGTACTATGTGACTCAGACTCGCACAATCAAAAGCTTTGATCGGTGGGTGCCGGAGCAGAGACCACCACAGATCACTGCCACGAGGAGATAGAAAAGCTTGCATATCACGCTCTCTCCTCACTGAGTTGAGATGGGCCCAGAGATGTTCTCGTCAGCGTACCTCCTGCAGCATAACTTCTCTTGAGCGTACCTCCTGAGAGATATGTGAACGCTTTTCTCTCTCCTGGCTCTAGCGTTCAGACCCCCACCGATCAAAACCTTGGATGTGTCGCTATGACTCAGAGAACCTTTAAGATTATTTCCATGAGGCGACTTTTATATTTCTCTCAATGACATCCTGAAGTACCGTGATGGGGGAAGAAACGGTCACAGAAATTGGCTTAAAGGCTTTAACCTATACTAGAGTCAAAGCCTATGATTTACATGAGGAAATTGTTTCTTAGCGACATATGGAGTAAGAAGATTAATGAGATCTCGGGAAAAGAAGCCTAGTAAAAAGGAGAAACACTACTAAAGCCAGGGGGTGAGCAGGGTACGTCTATTTTTACCATCTCCTTATCGTATAGGACCAATGGAGGATTTGTGGCCGGCACAAATACCCCTAATATGGGTGAAGATTAGTCCTATTTGTGATAGAAGTTGTTTCCTACTAGTTGGCAGTAATTTAGTAGGGGAATAGGTTCTCTAACCCTTGGTGGCATTCAGGATTGGAAAAGCTTGTGGAGCATGTGAATGTTCCCTCCAGCCCTTTTACTGAATGTAAGTCACACACGTATTAGGAATCAATACAGCTAAGGCTACTTTCACACTAGCGTTATTCTTTTCCGGCATGAGTTCCGTCACAGGGGCTCAATACCGGAAAATAATTGATCAGTTTTATCCCCATGCATTCTGAATGGAGAGCAATCCGTTCAGGATGCATCAGGATGTCTTCAGCTCAGTCTTTTTGCCTTTTCAGGACGGAGATAACACTGTGTATGTGAAAATAAATAAATGCCGGATCCGTTTTTTCCGGATGACAACGGAGACACGGATCCGGCATTCCAATGCATTTGTCATACGGATCAGGATCCTGATCCGTCTGACAAATGCCATCAGTTTGCATACGGATCAGGCAGGCAGTTCCGGCAACAGAACTGCCTGCCGGAATCCTCTGCCGCAAGTGTGAAAGTACACTAAAATGTCAACGGCGAGTGTAAAACATTCCTTATTCAATAATACAAGAGTTACACAACTAATGAGGGATGTGAAGGGATGTTAGGTTCAATACCTGACTCATGTGGAAGGGGAAGCAAAACAGGATGAGGTCTAACGTACTCCTCTGGACAAGCACGCTGGCATCCTGCACGGAGGTGCTCACTGCCTCCACCTGGAAAACACGTCGGAGGAGAAAGGTTAGACGTAAAACAACAAGAATCCAACATTTCACTGTATGATGATGCTGAAAGTCCACTATGGCTGAAATGGGTTCTTGCAGCTTATAAAATAAAGGTATCACTAGGATATGCCATCTCTTTAAAATCTGTGAGGGTCCGACATCGGGAATTAAAGGGAATCTGACATCAGTTTTATGCAGGGTGAAAGAGACCCTGTCTGAAATGGAGGGACACTTACTTAAACTGACCCAAGTGTTTTACTAAAATACGAATTGAATAGCCGCAGCTCGAACCGAGCGCCATAGTGCACTCAACAGACCTCACATGCATGGGCACCCGATGCTCTACCTCATACAGGGCAGCATAAAACTGGTGACACATTCCCTTTAATGGGCCACATCGCTGCAGGGATCTGAAACCAGAAGCTTTTCAACAGTTGGTTGGTGCACCGTTGTGCAAAGAAAGAGCGCAAAGAGGTCACAGTACTAAATGAAAGATGTACCACCGCTTGGAAATGTCCCTTTAAATGGCTTTTTACTCTCTGCCATCCAGGCTCATCATGGTTTTTCCTAGTATTAACATTATCACCTATCCACTAAATAGATGTTAAATTCTAGGAAAACCCCTTTTATGGCTGGGCATACAAATGATATAAGCCAATCTAGTGATTCCTGCACCCTAAAGCTGGCCATACACTTCATATGCTATCTGCCCAACAATAGTGTAGCCATCATCTGACCCCTCTATACACATGCATGCTGGGCACAGCCAAGTATGAAGGTGCTCTGAATGTGGAGAGGGGAGTGGACTGCTGCCAGACACCTCAGGTGGCAGAGTAGCTTTTCCTACAGGATCCTAGATGCTGAAATCCAGCTGCCCAACCGTTCTCTCCATGCTGACATTAGTCTAATGTGAATGGGCAGTATAAAGGGAATCTGTCACTAGAACCAGCACGCCTGTTACTACTTTATTCTGCCCTCAGAAGGGGTGGTGTAAAGGTGGCAACATGTTTCTTTTAAGAACACAGGCTGTAAAAAATATACTGTATCTCGTAGGCTCAGGACAATACATTTCAGGAAGGATTGCCATTATAAAAAAACTGAAAAATCTCAACTGAACAATTCAGCTCTGAAAACCAATGGCTCAAAAAGGTTCAGAGCAGCTCCAGATCTGATCATTAGCACTGGTCAGAGATGAATGGAGAAGACTGGGAATCAATGAGCAGGGTGATGCGACATTGACGGGCATGAGCATAAGGCTCATTACTATACATGGAGACGAGAGCACATCCCATCCACGGCGCTACACACCAGCAGCACTGCTACAAATGACCCAGACCTAGTCATTCTAAAGATAATTGAAAAAATCCAACAGTGACATTCTGATGAATTACACAGGAATGGTAATGGTGCGGAAAATACAATGGTTTTCTGTGTGCAGCACGTAGAGGGGCAAATACATTATATCATTTACTATAGAATAATGAGCAGGATCTTTAAATACAAAAAGAAAAGAAAATATGCATGCTATAGAATTAAATGGCATCCATCTCTCCATCCCTCTATCTACCTATCCGTCCCTCCATCCCTCTATCTACCTATCACATATCCATCTCTCTACCTATCCGTCCCTCCATCCCTCTATCCCTCTCTACCTATCCGTCCCTCCATCCCTCTATCTACCTACCTATCCGTCCCTCCATCTACCTACCTATCCGTCCCTCCATCCCTCTTATCTACCTATCACATATTCATCTCTCTATCCCTCTTATCTACCTATCCGTCCCTCCATCCCTCTATCTACCTATCACATATCCATCTCTCTATCCCTCTCTACCTATCCGTCCCTCCATCCCTCTATCTACCCATCACATATCCATCTCTCTATCCCTCTCTACCTATCCGTCCCTCCATCCCTCTATCTACCTATCACATATCCATCTCTCTATCCCTCTCTACCTATCCGTCCCTCCATCCCTCTATCTACCTATCACATATCCATCTCTCTATCCCTCTCTACCTATCCGTCCCTCCATCCCTCTATCTACCTATCACATATTCATCTCTCTATCCCTCTCTTCCTATCCGTCCCTCCATCCCTCTATCTACCTACCTATCCGTCCCTCCATCCCTCTATCTACCTACCTATCCGTCCCTCCATCCCTCTAGCTACCTACCTATCCGTCCCTCCATCCCTCTAGCTACCTATCCGTCCCTCCATCCCTCTAGCTACCTATCCGTCCCTCCATCCCTCTAGCTACCTATCCGTCCCTCCATCCCTCTAGCTACCTATCCGTCCCTCCATCCCTCTATCTACCTATCCGTCCCTCCATCCCTCTATCTACCTACCTATCCGTCCCTCCATCTACCTACCTATCCGTCCCTCCATCCCTCTTATCTACCTATCACATATTCATCTCTCCATCCCTCTTATCTACCTATCCGTCCCTCCATCCCTCTATCTACCTATCACATATCCATCTCTCTACCTATCCGTCCCTCCATCCCTCCATCCCTCTCTACCTATCCGTCCCTCCATCCCTCTATCTACCTACCTATCCGTCCCTCCATCTACCTACCTATCCGTCCCTCCATCCCTCTATCTACCTATCACATATCCATCTCTCTATCCCTCTCTACCTATCCGTCCCTCCATCCCTCTATCTACCCATCACATATCCATCTCTCTATCCCTCTCTACCTATCCGTCCCTCCATCCCTCTATCTACCTATCACATATCCATCTCTCTATCCCTCTCTACCTATCCGTCCCTCCATCCCTCTATCTACCTATCACATATCCATCTCTCTATCCCTCTCTACCTATCCGTCCCTCCATCCCTCTATCTACCTATCCGTCCCTCCATCCCTCTATCTACCTATCACATCTCCATCTCTCTATCCCTCTTATCTACCTATCCGTCCCTCCATCCCTCTATCTACCTATCACATATTCATCTCTCTATCCCTCTCTTCCTATCCGTCCCTCCATCCCTCTATCTACCTACCTATCCGTCCCTCCATCCCTCTATCTACCTACCTATCCGTCCCTCCATCCCTCTAGCTACCTACCTATCCGTCCCTCCATCCCTCTAGCTACCTATCCGTCCCTCCATCCCTCTAGCTACCTATCCGTCCCTCCATCCCTCTAGCTACCTACCTATCCGTCCCTCCATCCCTCTAGCTACCTATCCGTCCCTCCATCCCTCTAGCTACCTATCCGTCCCTCCATCCCTCTAGCTACCTATCCGTCCCTCCATCCCTCTAGCTACCTATCCGTCCCTCCATCCCTCTACCTACCTATCCATCCCTCCATCTACCTACCTATCACATATCCATCCATTTACCTATCCATCTCTCTATCTACCTATCCATCCCTCCATCTACCCATCCATCTCTCTATCCCTCTATCTACCTATCCGTCCCTCCATCCCTCTATCTACCTATCCGTCCCTCCATCCCTCTATCTACCTATCCGTCCCTCCATCCCTCTACCTACCTATCCATCCCTCCATCTCTCCATCTACCTACCTATCACATATCCATCCATTTACCTATCCATCTCTCTATCTACCTATCCATCCCTCCATCTACCTACCTATCACATATCCATCCATTTACCTATCCATCTCTCTATCTACCTATCCATCCCTCCATCTCTCCATCTACCTACCTATCACATATCCATCCATTTACCTATCCATCCCTCTACCTACCTATCCATCCCTCCATCTACCTACCTATCACATATCCATCCATTTACCTATCTATCTCTCTACCTACCTATCCATCCCTCCATCTACCTACCTATCACATATCCATCCATTTACCTATCCATCTCTCTATCCCTCTACCTACCTATCCATCCCTCCATCTACCTACCTATCCATCTCTCTATCTACCTATCCATCCCTCCATCTACCTACCTCTCACATATCCATCCATTTACCTATCCATCCCTCCATCTCTCTATCTATCTACCTACCTATCACATATCCATCCACTGACCCCCCCCCCCCCCAATATCCTAATTATAACGTAGTATACCAGCTTACCATTAATTCAATGTCACTTCCAATGATGTAAAGCTGGTCCTCCATTGACAGTTTCCTGTTCAGGTGGGAAAGGACATAAGTGATGCCAGGCAGACGTACCGCGGGGCTGGTGAGAAGACTACCCCATAGAGCACTATAGAAGGCAGACTGCTCCACAGCCGAGGCCACCTTCTCCAGAAGGGTGTTTGTTCTAGAAGATGGAGATCAGTTGAGAATAATAAGCACCTTACTGAGAAGATATTCCACCTCACCACCAAACACTTACATACAGTGGAGCTTTAACCTCTTTAAAGGGGATGTCTACCACCTAAAGGGAATCTGTCCCCGGTGACCTGCTTATCCAACCGTTTGTACATGCACACACACAAGTATGGTTCACCTGATTAAAATGCAGTTTTTATTTTCTTGATCTGAGGCTCCGTTCTCAAGTTATAATACTTTTTAAATATGCAAATGAGTCTTTTGGTGCAATGAGGGCGACACCATTGCTCTTGTTGCTCCCAAGCTCCACTACCTTCTGTGACCAGCCCCTCCCTCGCTGCTTTATCACTACCTGGCCCTGTCAAAGCAACCAGGGAGGGAGCTTTGCTGCAACAAGAGCAGTGGTGACACTCCCATTGCACCAAAGGCTTAATATGAACATTAGGAAAAAGTATCACAACTTGGGAATGGAGCCTTGGATCAACAGCGTTGGATAGGGAGGTCACTGGATGCCGCTGGCTTTTCCTGGCTATGGAACGCAGCAGCCTGATCGCTCTCCCGGCTAGGAGACCCTCCGCTCACTACTAGTGTTGTGCCTGGCTTTGCGCAACCACCATCGGTCTGGTAGCCTAGCCCATGACCCTCCTGCTACACCAGTTGGGGCCACCACTCTGTGTTTTTGTATCTAGGCACAGAGATGTGATCGCTGCAGCCAATCACTGGATTGACAGGGGATATGGGAAGTCCTAGAATGAGAGTGCCAGGGGATGGGTAAGGAATTATTACATCTTTTATTAGTTTATATCATTCTAAACTGTTTTTAAAAACATTTAAGTGGCTGGACAACCCCTTTCAGCCCCACATTTTTCATATTTTCTTCCCTATTTTTGAATACAATAAATGCAGTTCCGAGACAGGCAAGAAATAGTTGGCCATTACACAGACCATAAATATGCCATGGTGCTCCTAATCAATAGACATCCACTTTGGCCATTAGCCCCAGAAGCAGGGTCAACTGACCAGTCACCTGGAGATCAAGTGATCGCTGGGACTAATGGAGGCACTGGTAGTGAGATCTGGGTATACAGCCATCAGGAAAACACAAGTGGTAAATGGTCTGCTGCCTCTCAAAAGGTGCCTGGATAACTGGCCTGATACCCAACTTACAGTTGCACGGCCTTTGCTGCAGCCGTTTCTCTATAAGCACCGCCATGTTTGATGGCACTTACCTGTCATAGTATTCTGAACCCTCCTCCAATCCAGGCAGAATACCAGTGAGCAGTCCTTGTAGGCCAGGTTTTAAGGTCTTGCCCAGAGGCAGGTAATATATCTCATACAGACTAAGTAATGCTGGTTTCACAGACATTGCAGCATTTGTAAGTAGAGGGAAAAGGCCAGCACTGAAAAGCAAGGAAGACAATAAATATATGAACACAATATACAGAATCAGCATGGGCTTCATACCCTCCTGTCATGTCATCTTCAGCCATTACCTGTACAGGAAGAGGTCTTTGGCCAGCCGCTTTGGTCCAATGATTTTGAAGATTATTTCGTAGGTTTCTAGAGCTTTCCTGTGGACGCCTCCTGGCAAAGCTGGATGAAGACATTGTGCCAGTCGTTTCCCTATAGTTAACTTTTTAGGGACAACTTGATATTTCGCATTATTTTGTAGGACCTGTTGACAGAAAGCAACCGTCATTTGGGTCTGTGGAAAGCTGGCAGACAACACCAATGGCTGGTGTAGGGATGGGGGTCAACAGAACCATCATATACAGGGAAAAGTAGATCCACAATAGGCTGCAACATAATAGAAATTTCTGAATATGGACAATCCATGACATGTCAGCAGTCAGGATGGAGTTGGATCATTCGCTTCAGCCAATTAAGTTAGGTCTTTGGCAAGAAATGGTTCTCTGTTGATATATATGTCATACATCAAAGTATAAAATGATATCTGTGAGGAATATGATTATTTACTGTCAGCCATGTTCCCACACCAGCCATCTGCTGTCAGATAGCGGAGGTAGTGAACTCCACAGGGGGGGCCTGCTTCAAAGCCCAGCCAAATGGCAGAGAACTTCTAGCAGGCCACCTTTGTTTACAATTTCTCACCTCCATTCAGATAGCACGGATCCTGCAGGAAAACTTCCCTGCAGGTGGTCTAGGCCATACCCCAGTTCAATCAAATTTATCAGACATCATGGAACCGGCCATCACAGGCATAAACCAGATACATACTTGTGTCCCTGCGGCCACGATGAACAGGCCCGTGGTCATAGTTTGGTGGTGGTATGTCAGGGAGGGGAGATATACATATCTCCCCACAGAAACCAAATAACAGTACCATGCTTGGATTCTACTGGTAGCCGGAACCCAGGCGGATCCATTGGTCCCAGAACCACCTCCCTGAGACATTCTGGTCTGGAGCCATGAGCCCTAATCGGTTTTGTGACTCATTTGCTGCCAGCCCCAGAAGAGGGGGAGTGGACTTCTCCCAGAGGAGTGGAGGGGAGGGGCCGGCTACAGGTCAAAAGGCTTGTGCCAGCAAGAGGGCATGTCTTTTCTTCTGAAGGGGGGTCACGCTGCATACGTGTTTGGAAGGGACCTGGAAACGGCTGTCATCAATGCCTCCCATGTGACTACAGCCAAGCTTTACAGAAACCCATTATTCATACCAAGACTCATCCATCTTGTAAACTGACTTTTGTTCTGCTTAACCCTGTTGTACCACGCCATCTGTATTTACCACTCTGACCACTGTATATATTTTCTATGTATATTGTGTTATGTCTAGTGAGCCCTTTAGAAAATTAAATATATAATTGAATATTGTGCTGTTCTGGTATCTCGATCCCGAACCCCCACGTCCGTGTTTCGGCCTAGTTATACGCTACTGTGGGTTGGTTTCTCACCCTATATAATCTCGTTAGTAGACCGGGCTTATATCAAATGAGAAGCTGGTGGCAGTATACCTGGGCTGAGGAAGCGCGGTTTCACTGGGGCAGTGAAAAGGCTCCCTCAGCTTGTTGCCTCTCTGTGCCTGTGTGGAGAGGAGTCTGTGAACCTTACCTGCTCCTCAGGGACGGCGTAACGTCACGCCTTGGTAACCAGTGACCATACCGTATCTCACTGGCTCTACGTATTTGACGTCCAGCGGCAGCGAGGTGCAGTATTCGTCACAATATCGTATAACTATACTTCATACAAGGAGCACAGTAAAACCCCTTCCTACACATACAGTAATAATCAGATAGAAGATGTCTCGGGCGAGTGACATGCCAGCAATCTGACAGCGGGTTAAATGGCACAAGTAAATGGATCTCTGTTGAAATCTATGATCCAGACCATTTCTCTCGAAACACGTAATATTGGAAAGCATCAGCGAGGAAAGAATAACACTGAAAATCCTTCACACAAGAGAACTGGCGAGACGACAGCAAAGACATTTCCTCCTGAGAACCGTAGTGTGATCATATTCAATTTACACCAGATAGCAGGGCTACACGGATGTAACGTGTGCGGTCTATGGAGACAGAAGAGGAGCAACACTCCCTGCTACTGTTCATCCAGCAGAATTAATAAAAGGAGCGTTACTCCAGGAGAATGAGATGAGGCAGTACTATTACACAGATTGTTATGTCAGTAGTGATAAATCCGCAGCGTCAGGAGTACGTTATTCCTGTATTACGGACTACATGTTTGCAGTTTTTAATATAACTTAATAAAGGCCATGTTTTTTTTCAACTATATATGTGTTTCACATGGACTAAGCAATCTGGATCCTGCGCACTTGGCGAGGTGAGCTGATGGATTTCCATTCAAAGTTATTGCTGTTCAACCATCATCCACGCTGCTCCCCAAATATGGGGGAAGGTATAGTACAAAGCACGCCATGGTGTCCCCAAGGATGGACGAGACCTCTTACTGAGGAACAAGAGTTCTCAAATGAAGGTTTCAGATGGTTTTTGGATTTCCCCTAGGTGTACCCATTCTCAAAGACAGGTGTGGGTCCCATTGATTTGCCCCTCATAAATCAATCTAGCGGATATGTTGTGCTATTTTCCCAAATGACAGACACCACTCTGGAAGACATTAACGGGGTCTGTCAAGAACAGTTCAAATCCGACAAACAACAATCCAGTAGAGCACTGTGGTCCTGTTCATACCAGAAGGTACAATGCTAGTATGTGTATAATATAAGGCCACTGACACACTGTGCAGAAAATCTGAAGTGTAATACAGTGCCGAAGTTTTCTGTGTGTAAACTAACCTGCCAATTCAATGGGGAAGTTACTTTCTGCATGAGATCCACAGGAATAAAGGCTGATGTGAATATGTCATGGATTGGCATCAAACTCTGCGAGCCTTAAAGGGGTTGTCCCCCGAAAAATATTCTACAGTTTTCAATCTAGCAGCTGGATCTGAATATTCTTGTAATTGCATGTAACTAAAAATTTTGCATAGCCACTGAGTTATCCAATAAATTGTATCTGTATAGCGCCACTTGCTGTTTTTTTCCTTTTCTTATTTCTTTGACCTGCTCACTGAGAAGGACGCACATGCTCAGTTTCATCCTTCATCTGCCTCCTGAGCTGTGATAGGGAGAGCATGGACACACCCCTGAGCTGCAGCAGAAAAGACACTCCCCCTTGAGCTGTCAGCTTGATATAAATCTAGCAGAGCAATGAATGTGGAGATCTCAGGATCCATGAGGTACAGGGCTGGTTCTAGCTTTGTTAGAAAGAGATTGTCATGTACTATATGATGTCTGATTTTCATTTTTTACATTAATCATGGGATAACACCTTTAACTTTAAATAAAAAATAAAAAAAGAATACTCACCTACCATGATCCCTTGCTTGCTCCAATGTCTCTGTACAACCCTGTGATGTTGCTGCAGCTGCCACATGGGAAAAGACGTCACCACAGGAGGCCTTTTTGTACAGAGATAGACAAAGGACCAAGCAAGGGAGCGAGAGAATAGCCGCTGATGTGCAGGTAACCTTAGACACGTACAGACGTAGTAACTCAAGGCAGGACATGTGGAGATGTGTAACTAGAAAAACAGTGACCTGACCACTCTGGGTTGTGGCAAGTGACTGTTTGAGCCATTGGTTGGGTAACAGGGGCAAATATTCATTTGTGATCATTACATGGTGTAGCAGTTCATCATGGTGAGGATTCTGGCCGGAGTTCAGATCTTCTTGAATACCTGCCCCTGACCGAACATATCCCCTCCAGGGAAGTGGCTGGCTGAATGGAAGGAAGGAAGGATAGAAACCATGACTTAGCATTGGAGAAGTGATGCCATTAAAGGGGTTGCTCCACCATGTTGTAATAGCTGGGAAGCTTCTAGGATGTCCACATTTCCTGTGGCTGTGCAGAGTACTCTGAGCAGGAATGGCACATAGACATGGCAAAACCTGTCCTAATGCCACGTGTACGCCAGTCTGACCAAATTTAATGCATAATTTCAACACCCACGGCTGTCAGCTCATCAAGTCAATGGTGCCACTACATCTAGAGGTGGCCAAAAAAAACACATGGCACACCTGTACAAGTGGCATCGTTTTTCCAGGGCAAACCGCTAAGAGTATGGGTCCCCAAATGGAAGGTTTCTAGCAATCTGAAGTATGCTAAGGCCACTTTCACACAGCTCCACGCTCATAAACTGGAGGTCACCCGACCATAGCCCCTCCACAGGTCCACAGTAAAGGTAAGGACAAGGGGTTCACCTACCTTGTTTAGCTTCCCAAGAGCAGATATGAGATCGGCCCACTCACTAGAGTACTCAAAGTTTTTCAGCGCCTTGTCCACAGCGGCCCCGTAGTTTCTGTACTTGGAGTCACTCAGTAACTCCACTTCTTCAGTGTTCATTCTCCCTCCACGTCCCACTAGAGACCAGCTCTGTGTGCAGCAGAAACCATCACCTGGAAATGGTACATAAAGCTGGAATATCACACCACAGATCGCCATCCACACGGACGTATGGCTAAAGGACAGAATGGAGTTCAGAACCAGGAATTCACACATTTATCAAAACTGGTGTAAAGTAAACTGGCTTTATCGCCCATAGCAACCAATCAGATTCCACCTGTCATTTTCCAAAGCAGCTCTGAAAAATGACAGGTGGAATCTGATTGGTTGCTACGGGCAACTAAACCAGTTTTCCTTTATAGTTTTGACAAACCTCCCCATAAAAAATTTCACCAATTAGAAAAAAAAGGCCAGAAGCAAAAAGACTTTTGGGGTCATTTATCAAACTGGTGCAAAGTAGAACTGGTTTAGTTGCCCATAACAACCAATCAGATTCCACCTTTTATTTTTCACAGCTCCTTTTGAAAATGAAAGATGGAATTATGCTGCAGTATTTTCTCCGGCCAAAATTCCGGAACACTTGCCGGAATTCTGGATCCGGCATTAATTTCCATTGAAATGTATTAATGCTGGATCCGGTACCAAGTGTTCCGGAAAACCGGATCCGGCTTCCCGGTCTGCATGCGCAGACCTTTAAAAATGAAAAAAAAAAAAATATATATATAAATACCGGATCCGTCTACAAATGATATCCGACGGATTTCCGGATCCGGCAACGGAACTGCCTGCCGGATCCTCACAATGCAAGTGAGAAAGTACCCTAAGCCAGTTCTACTTTACACCAGTTTGATAAATGACCCCATTTTACCATCTGGAGCTGCTGTTTTTACAGCAAAAAAAAAGTGCCAAAAAGTGTAAAACTGCCACTAAAAATACAGAAGTGCTGAAAATTCCAGAAAATAACACCCAGCTGTCAGTTCCTGCCTCTACTGTACAGTACACAGACCTGTGGTCAGCCAAGATCTCACAGCACCACGAGTGATGAAGAGGCTGTGAGGTCGGGTAAGAGGAGCAGTGTTTGGTCTTGGATATGCAACCATCACACACAGTGGGGGAGATTTACTAAAATGATGTAAAGGAAAACTGGCTTAGATTCCCACAGCAACCAATCAAATTCCACCTTTCATTTTCCAAAGGAGCTCCTAAAAATGAAAGGTGGAACCTGATTGGTTGCTATGGGCAACTACGCCAGTTCTATTTTACACCAGTTTGCTAAATCTCCCCCAGTGTGTTTCCCAGACTAAACATGCTTGTGTGAAACTGGCCATATACTGAGTCTTTTTCCCCTTACATCTTCAATAAGAATAATCAGGGTGACATAATCCATGTATTATGGAGGGACTCTACCTATACAGTTCTCTACGGTTACTAACATTACATTCTCTCACCATATACACCACAAAAATAGAGTAAAAAGAGCGCACCATATTTACTATGCGTTTCAGCCACTATTCTGCTCCCTCTGGCAGAAAAAGGACATCGCTAAGGCCTCTTTCACACGGGTGTGTCCGGATTAGGTCCGGATGCGTCCCAGTGCATTGTGGCAAACCCGCGCGAGTAGGAACGCAATTTCAGTCAGTTTTGACTGTGATTGCGTTCCGATGTTCAGTTTTTATCGCGTGGGTGCAATGTGTTTTGCACGCGCGTGATAAAAAACCGACTGTGGTACCCAGACCCGAACTTCTTCACAGAAGTTCAGGTTTGGGTTCAAGATTGTGTAGATTGTATTATTTTCCCTTATAACATGGTTATAAAGGGAAAATAATAGCATTCTGAATACAGAATGCATAGTACAATAGGGCTGGAGGGGTTAAAAAAATAATAATATATAATTTAACTCACCTTAATCCACTCATTCGCACAGCCGGCATCTCTTCTGTCTTCATCTGTGAGCAATAGGACCTTTGATGACGTCACTGCGTTCATCACATGGTCTATCACATGGTCCATCACCATGGTGATGGATCATGTGATGAGCGTAGTGACGTCATCAAAGGTCCTATTGCTCACAGATAAAGACAGAAGAGATGCCAGCTGTGCGAACGAGTGGATTAAGGTGAGTTAAATTATATATATTTTTTTAACCCCTCCAGCCCTATTGTACTAAGCATTCTGTATTCAGAATACTATTATTTTCCCTTATAACCATGTTATAAGGGAAATAATAAAGATCTGGTCCCCATCCCGATCGTGACCTAGCAACCGTGCGTGAAAATCGCACCGCATCTGCACTTGCTTGCGATTTTCACGCAACCCCATTCATTTCTATGGGGCCTGCGTTACGTGAAAAACGCACAAAGAGGAGCATGCTGCGATTTTCACGCAACGCACAAGTGATGCGTGAAAATCACCACTCGTGTGTACAGCCCCATAGAAATGAATGGGTCAGGATTCAGTGCGGGTGCAATGCGTTCAACTCACGCATCGCATCCGCGCGGAATACTCGCCCGTGTGAAAGGGGCCTAAGGCTACGTCTACACGACGACATTTGTCACACTAATGTCGCGCGACAATTTTTATAATGGCAGTCTATGGTGTCGCACTGCAACATGCAAAGACTGCAACGCAACAGTCGCAGAAAATCCATTCAAGATGGATTTTTCTGCGACTGTTGCGTCGCAGTCGCAGCATGTTGCAGTGTGACACCATAGACTGCCATTATAAAAATTGTCGCGCGACATTAGTGCAACAAAATGTCACGCGACAAATGTCGTCGTGTAGACGTAGCCTAAGAGGAGTTGTGTGTCCAAGAAACGTGCGACTTTGGCCCAAAACACTGGTGCAGCCGTACATCGGCCATGGGGGGAGAAATCTTGAGAAACTGGGCACAACTGACGGCACTTTTGTGAGCTATTCTAGGACAATCTAGATAAACCGCATACTTTAAAAAGTTATAAACATACAGATTGAGCTGTTTCAGTGATATCTGCTTCTGGGAAAGCTGGGTGACAACAATATGACCAGTACATATCTCCTACCCATGTACTGGACATTTGGGTAACCATATGACATCGGCTGACATGGCGGGATTGGGGCAGTTTCCTCATCCTGAGTGTACTACCGCTACACGACGCAGTAGACGCCTCGGAGCTGTCAGTCTCCACTCTGGGAGGCCTTGTGTGTGTACTGAAGCAGGTAATTACCACGTGAGTAACACCCATCATCCACAGGACCTATGCACACAATCTGGTTATTCAGGTTGTAGATAAGATGGTGACGGCAGGAGCACACCATCATTAGTAATCTCATACTGCCTGCAGCTCAAGAGGGGATTCTCTGATGGTTGTAAGCATGGGAGTCAAATTGTGACCGCCACCTCTAAAGAATATGGACACCTTTGTGTAAAAAAAATAAAAATAATATATATATATATTTTTTTTTACACTAATTAATTTTGTGCAGAAAATAATTTCTCCAATTGGTTGTATTTATCCATCTGTTTTCGTTCTACAGCCTGCTGTGCTTCCTATGCACAGCAGGCTGCTCTCAGCGAGTTTACAGAGAATATGTCATCTGACGGATTTTCTATAAGGCTACTTTCACACTAGCGTTTTTCTTTTCCGGCATAGAGTTCCGTCCTAGGGGGTCTATACCGGAAAAGAACTGATCAGGCATATCCCCATGCATTCTGAATAGAGAGTAATCCGTTCAGGATGCATCAGGATGTCTTCAGTTCAGTCTTTTTGACTGATCAGGAAGGAGATAATACTGCAGCATGCTGCCGTTTTATCTCCGGCCAAAAAAACTGAACACTTGATTGAATGCCGCATTTTTTTCCATAGGAATGCCGGATCCGTCCTTCCGCTCTGCGCATGCGCAGACCTTTAAAAATGTGAAAAATATATATAACAGATCCGTTTTTCCGGATGACACCGGAAAGAGGGATCCGGCATTTCAATGCATTTGTAAGACGGATCAGGAGCCTGATCCGTCTTACAAATGCCATCAGTTGACATACGTTTTGCCGGATACAGAACTGCTTGCCGGATCACTCTGCCGCAAGTGTGAAAATAGCCTAACTCCTCCTTTGAGCACACCGGAGCGTGCACTGTCTCCCTCTCCCTCCTCCTAGTCAGAAGCTGCCAGGACCGCCACACATGAAGCCCCGCCCCTCACGGACATCTCTCTCGCCAGGAGCAGCTCCAGAGACTGGACTAGACACTACTTTGTGGTTACAGGACCTGTGTGTGTGTGGGAGGAGTTAGGGGAACACAGGCTCCATGTAGGACTGCGCTGGTGGAGAATGCAGAGGTACTTTATGTATGGAAGGTGTGTATAAATCAGAGCTATGTCAGTGTGAGGCTACTTTCACACTGGCGTTTTGGCTTTCCGTTTGTGATCTGTTTTGGACCACTTGTGAGAGCCCTGAACGGATCTCAGAAACGGAAACCAAAACGCAAGTATGAAAGTAGCCTAAGGCCTCTTTCACATGGGCATCATGGATTTGGGCCGGATAAGATGCGGGTGCGTTGCGGGAAAATGCGCGATTTTTCCGCGCGAGTGCAAAACATTTTAATGCGTTTTGCACGCGCGTGAAAAAAATCGACCTGTTTGGTACCCAAACCCGAACTTCTTCACAGAAGTTTGGGTTAGGTGTTGTATAGAGTGTATTATTTTCCCTTATAACATGGTTATAACTTATAAGGGAAAATAATAGCATTCATAATACAGAATGCTTAGTACAATAGGGATGGAGGGGTTAAAAAATTTAACTCACCTTAATGTTTGCGCAGCCTGACTTCTCTTCTTTCTTCAGGACCTGGGTAAAGGACCTTTGATGACATCACTGCGCTCATCACATGATCCATCACCATGGTGATGGATCATGTGATGGACCATGTGATGAGCGCAGTGACGTCACCACAGGTCCTTTTCCTACTGCACAGCAAAGATGAAGACAGAAGAGAAGCCGGCTGCGCGAACAAGTGGATTAAGGTGAGTTAAATTATTTTTTTTAACCCCTCCAGCGCTATTGTACTATGCATTCTGTATTAAGAATGCTATTATTTTCCCATATAACCATGTTATAAGGGAAAATAATAATGATCAGGTCTCCATCCCGATAGTCTCCTAGCAACCGTGCGTGAAAATCGCACCGCATCCGCACTTGCTTGCGATTTTCACACAGCTCCATTCACTTCTATGGGGCCTGCGTTGCGTGAAAAACGCACAAAATAGAGCTTGCTGCGATTTTCACGCAACGCACAAGTGATGCGTGAAAATCACCGCTCATGTGCACAGCCCCATAGAAATGAATGGGTCCAGATTCAGTGCAGGTGCAATGCGTTCACCTCACGTATTGCACCCGCGCGAAAATCTCGCCCGTGTGAAAGAGGCCTTCGGATCCGTTATCAGTCATGGCTATGTTACAGATAATACAACCGGATCCGTTCATGACTGATGCATGCGGTTGTATTATTGTAACGGAAACGTTTTTCCAGATCCATGACGGATCCGTAAAAACCGCTAGTGTGAAAGTAGCCTAATACTTTATACTGATGTGAACGCGCCCTTAAAGCGCTAATACAAAATAACGTAGCTATTTATCATTTCCAATTAGCAAGCATGTAACACCTGACAGAAGCTGTATTTGGGCAAAAAAAAAAAAAATAGTATGAAACCACGTGATATCACCACGTAGCCCAAGACTAAACGGCGTTGTGTGTCGAACAACAGCAAGGTTCAGAAATTCTGTGCGACCAATCGCAACAACGCTTGTCATGTAGCCCCAGCCTAAAGGTCCTTTTATACAGACAGATAAACTGCGTTACGAGCACCAATCAAGGATATAGCAAGTCAAATGGCACTCACTTAAAGGGGCAGTCCATTTTTCTCCTATTCACAGGAGATGGGATAACTAACTGATCGCTTGGGGTGTGACCACTGGAACCCCCAATGATCCAGAGAACGGGAGTCCCGTGTTCCTGTCCCGAACCCAGCATGCGCCCTGGAGAAACAGCGCTCCTAAAGAGATCCTAAAAAGATGAGGACCCGTCACCAGGGGAGCATGCTATAGAGCAGGAGGAGCTGAGCAGATAGATGTGTAGTTTTATAGGAAACATTTCAGTAAGGCCTCATGCACACAAAACACGGATGGCGTCCATGTGTGTTCCGCAATTTGTGGAACGGCACAGACAGCCTTTGATATAACTGCCTATTCTTGTCCGCAAAATGGACAAATTATATTTTTTTGGCGGAGCACGGAACGGAGCAATTGAGTGCTGTCCGCATCTTTTGCAGCCCCATTGAAGTGAATGTAGGTTTTTTGGCAGTGTTTTTTTTTTTTGCCTTTTTGCAATGTTTTTTTGGGGTAAAAAACGCCAGCTCCAGATGTTAGCTGAAGGTCAGCCTACAGCAGGGCATGGTGGGAGTTGTAGTTTTCCAACAGCTGGAGGGCCGCAGGTTGGCCAGCCCTGGTCTATGGGACACAACCCTTCTTCCGTTACTGGCTTCTTGTCACACTGGGGGTCATTTATCTGGTCTTTATTTCCCCTGCGCTGTCAGGGGATGCGCCAAATCTATGGTGAGGCCTCAACAGAAACCAGACCCATTCTCCGCTGGTCCGTGCGCCTGGATTTCCAACACTACTTATTCCTGGAAACTGGCATAAGTATTAGTGAATTGGCCAGGGCTCTAGTCACATCTCAGTGGTGAGGAAGTGTTAGAAATGTCGCACAGGCGATTACAAAGTCACAAAACAGGGTCTGGCAACGTTCTTTTTTTTTTTTGTAAAAACCACTGAAAGACCGCCAGAAAAAGGCAGTGGTCAGGAAACCACCAGGCAGACTAATGGATGCCAAGGCATAAGTAGTGTCAGTCACAGGGCTGGCCCGCCCACTGGACTCCTAAGCACAGAAGGACTACATACCAGGCCCACCGCATGGACAACGAGAATGTAGTGGATCGGTCAGGACTCCGGGACATCACCGGGGTGACTGCTGCCAGGACTCGGGATCGCCCCCTCTGACACCCGGCAGATCCCCCCTAACCTGCCAGGAAACCTGTCTGAACCGGGCACCGCGCCATCGTATAGATAAGGTTATCTCTAGGGGAGACTGGCCAAATTTTCACCCCGTCTGTGCCCCCAGGACCAGCCAAGCACCATACACTATATATACCCCACCCCCACCAAAAATGAGAAAAATAATAAGAGCGGAGGACATGCCCCTTGGTGCCGGGTACAGGGCCACGCGCCCCAATCACCCCTCTATACACACAGGCCCCAGATCTCCCATCAGGGACCAGTAATCCCAGTCCCCGGCTTATAATGGGGTGACACACGTCTGGATGTGGCATGGCACCTGCTGCAGCCAGGGCCGTCCTCCCCGGGGTGAGATTCCACCACCACACCCCCTGGAGCATCCCCCGGGTCCCTGTGACCTCCACCCCAGCATCACAAGGCTCTCACCTGAGCAGAGCGGCGCCGCTGGCTGCCCGGCTGACAGCTCCCGGCATGCACTGGGAATCCTGAGCAGAGAGGGAGGCCGCGGAGATGAGTGACGTCAGCAGAGTGCGACAGGAAGTACAGTGCATGTCTTTACCTGTGATCAAAGCTGCCATGTTTGAGGCTGGAGCAGTGCCAGTACATGGGTGTTAGTGGCGCTGCCTCTGGTCATTCTTACTGTGTCAGCGTAGAAGCCTGCCCCACAGTAACAGCATGTGCAGCACTGGAGACCTGTGAGCTGTAGATAGGCGGCGCTGTAGAGCAGAGTGGTTACCGGTGCAGCGACTACTGCACGTAGGTAGCGCAATATAGAAAGCGGCATTGTGTGAACATGGGCTGTAACCTGCGGCTGGAGATCAGGAGGAGCATGCAGAGCGCCATTCTTATTTTGAGGTAAAGGTGGCATTTAATGTTCTCTCAAAAGGCAGGGCTATAGACCAGCTGAGCACTGTGTCTGTACAGGCTCCCAGGCCAATGACAGTACCACTTGTCAGGTATCATGGGTTTCTGAGGTCCTGCGCCCCCGGGTCAGTCGCTCCCAGAGGTCCTGCTCACCCGGGTCAGTCGCTCCCAGAGGTCCTGCGCCCCCGGGTCAGTCGCTCCCAGAGGTCCTGCGCCCCCGGGTCAGTCGCTCCCAGAGGTCCTGCGCCCCCGGGTCAGTCGCTCCCAGAGGTCCTGCGCCCCCGGGTCAGTCGCTCCCAGAGGTCCTGCGCCCCCGGGTCAGTCGCTCCCAGAGGTCCTGCGCCCCCGGGTCAGTCGCTCCCAGAGGTCCTGCGCCCCCGGGTCAGTCGCTCCCAGAGGTCCTGCGCCCCCGGGTCAGTCGCTCCCAGAGGTCCTGCGCCCCCGGGTCAGTCGCTCCCAGAGGTCCTGCGCCCCCGGGTCAGTCGCTCCCAGAGGTCCTGCGCCCCCGGGTCAGTCGCTCCCAGAGGTCCTGCGCCCCCGGGGCAGTCGCTCCCAGAGGTCCTGCGCCCCCGGGTCAGTCGCTCCCAGAGGTCCTGCGCCCCCGGGTCAGTCGCTCCCAGAGGTCCTGCGCCCCCGGGTCAGTCGCTCCCAGAGGTCCTGCGCCCCCGGGTCAGTCGCTCCCAGAGGTCCTGCGCCCCCGGGTCAGTCGCTCCCAGAGGTCCTGCGCCCCCGGGTCAGTCGCTCCCAGAGGTCCTGCGCCCCCGGGGCAGTCGCTCCCAGAGGTCCTGCGCCCCCGGGTCAGTCGCTCCCAGAGGTCCTGCGCCCCCGGGTCAGTCGCTCCCAGAGGTCCTGCGCCCCCGGGTCAGTCGCTCCCAGAGGTCCTGCGCCCCCGGGTCAGTCGCTCCCAGAGGTCCTGCGCCCCCGGGTCAGTCGCTCCCAGAGGTCCTGCGCCCCCGGGTCAGTCGCTCCCAGAGGTCCTGCGCCCCCGGGTCAGTCGCTCCCAGAGGTCCTGCGCCCCCGGGTCAGTCGCTCCCAGAGGTCCTGCGCCCCCGGGTCAGTCGCTCCCAGAGGTCCTGCGCCCCCGGGTCAGTCGCTCCCAGAGGTCCTGCGCCCCCGGGTCAGTCGCTCCCAGAGGTCCTGCGCCCCCGGGTCAGTCGCTCCCAGAGGTCCTGCGCCCCCGGGTCAGTCGCTCCCAGAGGTCCTGCGCCCCCGGGTCAGTCGCTCCCAGAGGTCCTGCGCCCCCGGGTCAGTCGCTCCCAGAGGTCCTGCGCCCCCGGGTCAGTCGCTCCCAGAGGTCCTGCGATGTATTTATGAATGAAATATTCTTTAATTATAATGCTCCATTTTTTATTTTATCTTTCATTTAAGTGGCCTGGAAGGCAAAAGATTTCCAATTGACATTTCGGTGTGCCAGTCGTCCTTACAAATCCAGTCTCCTGATAACAGCGAGGAGTACCTTTTACCCAAGGAGGTCAAGCTGGTTCCCTCCACATGCAGATACGTAGAGCACGTCTCTGGGGAAGGACTGCATATGCGGCTAAAGGCCCAGGCTGTGGGCTCTGCAGGTACTGCTATAAAGTAGGACACGTTTATACATTTAGGGGGGGGGGGGGGGCTTTATTGGGCACAGACCAAGGTAGCTCTATAAACTAAGGCTTGTTTCATACTGCCGACAGCCTGTTCTGGAAAAAACACAGCATGCCGGCTGATTCTCGGCATATTTGCCAGATTACCGCTGGACCCCATAGTTAATGGGGCTGGACAGCGTTCTGGTTGCATCTGACGGCAGGCTGCTCCCGCTCTGAACAGCCTGCCAGACATTATTATAGGTTATCGTTTTTGTAACTGAATTTTCTTAAAAAGTCTTTAACATTTGGCTTCTGCACCTTCCATGTATCGCAGTACCTAGCAGGCTGCAGAATGCGTTCTCAGTCAAATCCTCCTGACAGGCTCTCTGTCGGATTTCTGTAGCCCCTCTGTAGGCAGACATATTTATAACCAAAGAAAATAAAGTCAAGTCAAACAGGATGTCAGCTGTGTGAAGGTGCAGGAAAGCAGAGAGAAGGACTGGAGACTGAGTTGTCAGAGAACTTGTTTGACGGATTTGACAGTGAATGCATTCTGCAGCTTGCCATGCACTGTGATACATAGAAGCTGCGGAAGCCAGTTAAAACATTTATGTGAATGTTTTATATTTAGCCACAATTGCATGTATTTCAGTAAAATAAATGTCATTTTTGTTTGCCCTCATGCAGGGCCGTGTTTCATGAGTGGTGAAGACCTGGGACAATGGAGGATGAAGCAGACACCAAGCTATGGAATTATGTCCTTGATGACAAGAATGGATGTCACAAGCTCCTTCAGCCTTAAAGGCTAGGGATACCTTGGGGCTGAAGGAGCTTGTGACATCCATTCTTGTCATCAAGGACATAATTCCACAGCTTGGTGTCTGCTTAATCCTCCATTGTCCCAGGTCTTTACCACTCATGAAACACGGCCCTGCATGAGGGCAAACAAAAGTGACAGGAGCACGTCGTGGAACAGAAAAGAGCAAATAGTGCTAGAACAGACAGAGCAAACCAACTTAACAGGCAGGAGCGTAGCCCGGATACATTACGTCAGAAAGGCCAGAGCACTAGACACTACGCAGAGAGATGGGGCCATCTTTCTAATCTGACGTTAAAGAGGATCCACAACCCTCGAAACTGCCTGTTAAATATACAAACACAATGCCTAAAAAAGTCATTCTTAGTTGTGACTTCTCAGGTAATGCTTTACGTAATTGATCACCCAGTTGAGGGCAGGAAGTGATACCTCAAAGGGAATAGGTCACCAGTTATATGCTTCCCTATCTGGTGACAGAGACCCTAGTTAACCTCTTAAAGGGGTTGTCTCACTTCAGTAAGTTGCATTTATTATATAGAGAAAGTTAATACAAGGCACTTACTAATGTATTGTTATTATCCATATTGCTTCCTTTGCTGGCTGGATTCATTTTTCCATCACATTATACACATGGTTACAGACCACCCTGCAATCCATCAGCGGTGGTCGTGCTTGCACAATATAGGAAAAAACACCAGCCTATGTGCACTCCCACGATCACAGCCATCAGAGAGGCTGATGCTTTTTCCTAGTAATTAGTAAGTGGCTTGTATTAAATTCTCTACATGATAAATGCAACTTACTGAAGTGAGACAACCCCTTTAAGGACCTGGCCATTTTTATTTTTTGCGTCCCGCTTTCCAAGAGCCATACTAGCGCCGGACGCCGCACCATACACCACTTGTGTGGTCACATCCCGCAGCCTTTATTTATATATGTGACGTCTACAGGCTCCTGATGATACATCTGTGTTGGAACGCGTTGAGCCTTTATATTTATCACTTGCTGCGCCGGTGCTCTTATACGGCGCCTCGGTGCGCCTTCTTGATACCTATGGGGCGTCAGAGTGCATTGTAGCTTTCAGTATTTGCTGCAGTGTGATCCATGTGTCTGCTCCATCACCGGTGGATGATTGACCTCTTTCTTCCTTTACTGTATATTGGTTAAAAGTTGCCACTCTGCAGCAGGGAGTGGGGAGAGCCAGAAGCTCATGAAGAAGCAGTGATTATCCAAAGTCTAAAACCTCTTGAAGTTTATAAGCTTTGCTCGTTAGGTTTAGGAAAGACTTTTATACAAATAATCTGTATACAGTATCTTTCCTTGAATTGGTGGATTAGATAGTTGGTTGGTTTTCTTCTCGGTGCAGCAGGTTTCTGTGATTAATGTGCTTTACACAAATAGATTTTTTATTGAATTGCTAAGCCCAGGAGTCGGACCCCCTCCAGTCTCTTATTAATGACCTGTCCTCGAATAGCTCATCAATATTAAACCACTACACAACCCCTTTAAGGATCTACAGAGGTTAGAATCAAATGGAACCAGAGACGCACTATATGGACAGATGTAAAGTGTAGAAGTCCCAATACATCTACAGGATCTTTTATGATCATCTATTTTAAATATGTTAATAGGGAGTTGGTCAACCTTTGCTGCCGATCTTCTGGGAAGGCTGTCTACAAGATTTTGGAGTGTGTCTATGGGAGTTTATGCCCATTCTTCCAGATGAACATTTATGAGGTCAGACCCTGACCCTGGACAGGAGGGCCTTGCTCACAATCTCCATTCTGGTTAATTCTAACAGTTTTTGATGGGGTTGAGGTCAGGGCTCTGTGGAGGACAGTCCAGTTCTTCTACATCAAACTCAGCTGTACGCAGTCCCGCAGTTGCTGCAACGCAGCCCCATTCCAAACCACTTTTGGTCCCCACTGGGCTGAAGTGGCTTGCTGTCATGACCAAAAATTGGGCTCAGCTGTCACATGTGTAGAATGGCACATCAATAGCTTGTCACTAGTAGTGACATGCTGTTCTTGCACATACTGTATGACCACTAAGGCCAGCGATTGGTCCGCAACGGTCATCAGACCAAGCTAATTCAGTTCGGCCGGGACCAGAAGTGATCGGCAACAGGGCTGCGGTGCAGGTGAGGTGTGTGTTTTTTTTTTAGTTGGCCACAGGTTATTACCTATGGGTTTGTCTGCTCCTAGGCAGGTAACCCCTTTGAATAGCGTGTTTCACAGTGCCATATGACTATACTGCAAAGAAGGCAGTTTGGGGGTCATTTATCAAACTGGTGTAAAGTAGAACTGGCTTAGTTGCCCATAGCAACCAATCAGATTCAATGTTTAAGTTTTGACAGCTCTTTTTGAAAAGGAAAGGTGGAATCTGATTGGTTGCTATGGGCCACCACTAAGCCAGTTCTACTTTACACCAGTTTGATAAATGACCCCATTTGTTTTTACCCTGTCTAATGCTCGTCCTAATGTGGGAAGGACCCGCTGTTTAGCATGAGTATTCTCCTCCTGTGTTGTCAAGAGGTTAAATTGCAAAACGGGGCCCCCTGATGTGTTGGGGGAGCAGCAGCACTGGCTCTGCAATTTTGAGCGGATAGGTGGCCATGTGTGCGTGATGCACTCGCTTTTACTTCAGAGGCCCTGATCTTGAGATAGATTCAGGTCCCAGAAGTGGCACCCGCACCTAGCTGACATTTTTGGCATATCATAGTGGTCTCCATAAGTTTTCAGATGGGAAAACCCCTCTAAATATATAGTTTGCAGACTGAAAGGGCTATAAGTCTTTAAAGGGAACCTGTCACCTCTACTATGCTACCCTCACTGAGCGTTTCTAAATGTTCATTGCGTTACCCTAACCATATAATTTACACTTTTAATTTCATTTGCAGACAAATTCAATAAGTATTATGCATTTTTGTACTTTCTGCCTTTTATGCAAATTAACATAAAAGAGTCATATCTTCCTTGTGTGACCAGAGAAGAGTCATATTGTCAAGCTCTGACTCATCTCAGGTTAATTTGCATATGTATCAAATCGTTTTTTTTACACAATAAAAGCACACAGAGCTATGAGGACTGGGTATTGTGGATGGGCTAGCGCCCATCTATCAACCCATGTCCTCAGCTCTATACCCAAAATCCAGGTGACAGGTTCCCTTTAAGATGAGAATACCTCAGGGGTTATCCAACATCGTTCATGAGAACCTCTTTCTAACATTGCTCAGCTAGATTTATATCAAGTTGACAGCTGAAGGGGAGTGTCTTCTCTGCTACAGCTAAGGGGGCGTGTCCATGCTCTCCCTATCACAGCTTAGGAGGCAGTTGAAGGATGAAACTGAGCATGTGCGGCCTTCTCAGTGAGCTGGACAAAGAAATAAGAAAAAGACAACAGCAGGTGGCGCTATACAGATATATTTTATTGAATAACTCCATGGCTATGCTAAATGTTTAATTACATGCAATTACAAAAATGTTCAGATCCAGGATCTGATTTGAAAACTAGAATATTTTTCGTGTGACAGCCCCTTTTAAGGTTGTAGGCCCTTTAATGGATGATACATGTGCTCTACATGCCTGAGTTCTATAATGATGCAGTAGTATATATCCCAAAGCTAGAAACTGTTTATAATTTAGATTAATGTTGAGGAAGGGTGTTCACACTGTCCTCCACTCTTCATTTCACTGAGGTATTACAGTGCCTTCCAGATGTATGCATCCTGTTGTTATCGGGTACCATGGGAAGAGCAGGGACTGTGTCATCAATAATACATTTAATTAACGTCCTTTCTTATTGTGTTTTATGTGGCTCATTCACAGATTATTAATAATAGAGCCATTGCAATGGAAGTTACGCCCCATACAAGACCCCTACGCACCACCAGGGTGTTTTATTATAATCTATAAGCAATTGTTTCATGTCCCATTATTTATAATCTGCTACATTGGCCTTTTTTCTTGCCGCCCCATATCAAACTGGAATTCTGCATTTTGTACAGTTTCTTTCTTAATATCGTCACATTCTATTTATTATAATCACATTTTATTTATAATAATATTGTCACATTTTAGTAATCTCTGATTTTTTTTATTTTAGAAGCCTGAGTCTACGATCACTATTATCACTATTACTATCTAAAATATAAAGCTGAGTTTATGTGTATGTGTATGTGTGTGTGTGTGTGTATGTCTGCTAAAGGAATCCGCACCGTCGCATTTCCAATCACGAAATTTGGCACACAGGTACATCAGGTGTCCGGGAAGGTTTTGGACCAGGTCTCAGCTCTCTAGGATGTACTGTTCCTGAGCTATTCCCAAAAAAATAATTAGCCAATAGAAGCCTGGTCACATGACTCTTATCAGCCAATAGAAGCTCGCAGGTCCTCCAGCCTCCACATACAGTTTTACTCCAGGTTTCCATAACAACCCAGCCATTTATCTTCACTGCTGTAGGAGAGCTTTAAAGGAAATCTGTCACCAGGATAATCGCTATAGCCTAATATCACTTAGTACCTTATTTCCAGATGTGCCTTTGTTCCAGCAATAGATGTTTTTATCCTCCTGAAAATCCAGTTTATTTGGTATGCAAATGAGCCAGTAAGGTGCCCAGAGGGGCGTCACTCTTGCAGGAAGGAGCCCAGACATGCCCCCTGCTGCAATATGTCCACCCTCACCCCCAGGTCCCACTAAACCACACCCATGGTTAGACCATGCCCCCTTCCACTCCTCAGCTGACAGGGATTGAAAAAATTAAGGTAAAAATCTACTTCTGTCAGCTGCAGGGATGGGAGGGATGGTAACTTTCTCCCTGCAGCTTACACTCAGACAGCACAGTGCTGCTGTCTTAGAGTGAGCTGTACAAAAGAAAAAGGCCCCCGATTCAGTAAGCCCCCCCCCCCCCCCCCACACTCCTCAGCCGACAGATTGAGAAAATTAAGTTAAAAATCAACTGGGTGGGAGGGAGAGAGACTTTCTCCCTGCAGCTTACACTCAGACAGCACAGTGCTGCTGTCTTAGAGTGAGCCGTTCAAAAGGACGCGCCCCCTCCCACTCCTCAGCCGACAAAATTAAAGGGGTTCTGCACTTTCATTTAACTGATGATCTATCCTCTGGATAGATCATCAGCTTCTGATCGGCGGGGGTCCGCACCCGGGACTCACTGTTTACCGCCGGGCCGCCGGCCCACTGACGTCACGACTAGTATCAACTAGCGTGGGCGGAGCTAAGCTCTGTTCACTTGAACAGTGAGAAGGCCGCGGCGCTGCTGGATCGCCGCTGCCTTTTCAAACAGTTGATCGGCGGGGGTCCCGGGTGTCTGACCCTTGCCGATCAGAAGCTGATGATCTATCCAGAGGATAGATCATCAGTTAAATGAAAGTGCAGAACCCCTTTAAGTTAAAAATCTACTTCTAGGTCCCGCTAAGTCACGCCAAGATCTGGTTAGGCCGCACCCACTCCCACTCCTCAGCTGACAGGGATTGAAAAAAATGAAGGTAAAAATCAACTTCTGTCAGCTGCAGGGGTGGGAGGGACGGTGACTTTCTCCCTGCAGCTCACGCTCAGACAGAACAGTGCTTCTGTATTACAGTGAGCTGTTCAAAAGGACACGCCTCCGATCTGGTTAGGCAACGACCCCTCCCACTCTTCAGCCGACAGGGATTGAAAAAATGAAGGTAAAAATCAACTTCTGGTCCCGCTAAGCCACGCCCGATCTGGTTAGGCCACGCCCCCCACTCCTCTGACAGGGATTGAAAAAATGAAGGTAAAAATCTACTTCTGTCAGTTGCAGGGATGGGAGGGACGGTAACTTTCTCCCTGCAGATTACACTCAGACAGCACAGTGCTGCTGTCTGAGAGTGAGCTGTTCAAAAGGACACGCCCCCGATCCAGTAAAGGATACTGTTAAGAGGCAGGCCCCTGTGGAGGTCACTGTCAAGGGGGTGGTAAGCTGTGAAAGTCACTGTTAAAGGGGAAGGCTGCTGTAAAGGTCAAAGTTAAGGGGGTGGGCTACTGTGGAGGTCCAATTTTAAGGGACAGGGCACTGTGGGGGATCAGTGTTAAGGGGTGGGGGGCTGTGGAGGTCACTGTTTTGGGGGCGGGGTGCTGTAGATGTCACGGTTATAGTGGATAGTGTTGATATCTTTTAACGACACACAGAAACATTAAATGAAATAGATTAAATATACCCGAGCGAAGCCGGGTCCTTCAGCTAGTTCAATATAAATTCTTGCTTGTGCTATTAATTTCTGATTTTCTTTCTACCCTTTATGTGATGACCTCTCTAACAGAGCTGGATACACCACAGCCTGAGTTACATGATTAGCCATAGTTAAAGATCTCTTCCCTAATAATTTTCTGAATATACCGTATTTTTTGCATTATGAGGCACATTTTCCCTCATAAGTGAATACTAATGAGTGCTTTCATTATGGAAGCACTGACTAGTATGCAGGAGGCACGGGTGCTGTGAGTTTAGTGCTGCTAGCACTGGCTGTACTCACTGCTCCCTGGTCTTCTTCCAGGCACCCACTGTGCTGTGTCTTGATTGTGTATAGCATCAGGTTGAAGTGCATGTAGGTGTGTGCTATGACCTGACGCTGAGCGACATCAGGTCGCAGTGCAGCACGGGGCCGGCAGAAGAACAGGGAGCTGTGAGTGCAGGAAGGGGGCGCCGTCCAGAGCAGGAGAGGTAAGTTCATTTATTTATTTTATATCTGATCTGGGGTCTAATGAGGATTGGGGGGTCTGATCTGAGGTCTAATAAGGTTTGCGGACCTGATTCTGATTGGGGGGGTCTGATCTTAAGTCTGATGAAGATTGGGGGGGGTCGGATTCCAAGGTCTGATGAAGGTTAGGGTTCTGATCTGAGGTCTGTTGAAGATTGGGGTGTAATAATTATTATTTTTTTGTTTATGATTTTACTCCTCTAAACCTAAAACCTAGGTGCGTGTTATAAAACAAAAAATATAGTATGTATCCATTGTTGCTTTCCGAGAGCTGTAACTTCTTTATTGGTAAAAGATCATGTGACGTACCATGTGATGACCGGAGTGACGTCATCCCAGGTCCTTAAACTATAGTTAATGCTCTCCACAGGTCCTATACAGTAAAAGAGTCAGATGGAGATGCCCGGCATCGCGAGCAAGTGGATTAAGGTGAGTTAAATGATTTTTTATTTTTTTTAACCCCCTCCAGCCCTGTTTTACTTAGCATTCTGTATTCAGAATGCTATTATTTTCCCTTATAACCATGTTATAAGGGAAAATAATAAGGTTCGGGTCTCCATCCCGATCGTCTCCTAGCAACCGTGCGTGAAAATCGCACCGCATCCGCACTTGCTTGCGGATGCTTGCGATTTTCACGCAACCCCATTCATTTCTATGGGGCCTGCGTTACGTGAAAAACGCACAAAGAGGAGCATGCTGCGATTTTCACGCAACGCAAAAATGATGCGTGAAAATCACCGCTTGTGTGCACAGCCCCATAGAAATGAATGGGTCAGTATTCAGTGCGGGTGCAATGCGTTCACCTCCCGCATCCGCGCGGAATACTCGCTCGTGTGAAAGGGGCCTAACAGGCAACGCATTACAATACAGATGTATTGTAATGCATTGCAGTGGGGATCAGACCCCCAAAAGTTGAAGTCCCAGAGTGGGACTGAAATAAAGTTTAAAAAAAAATGTAAATAAGTGTTTTTAATAAAAATAAAATAAAGTTTTATGTAAAAAAAAAAAAAGAAAACGCCCCTTTCCCCAGATTTTATAATAAAAATTAGAATTAAAAAGAAAAAACACACATATTAGGTATTGCCGCGTCCGTAATGACCGGCTCTATAAACATATCATATGATCCCCCCCGTCCGATAAACACCATAAAAAAAAAAAAAAAACTGTCACAAAAAGCCATTTTTATCACCTTACATCACAAAAAGTGCAACACCAAGTGATCAAAAAGGCGTATGTCCCACAAAATGGTACCAATAAAACAGTCACCTCATCCTACATAAGAAAATCGCTCAAAAAATGAAAAAAACTATAGCTCTCAGAACATGGAGACATTAAAACATAATTTTTTGTTTCAAAAATGCTATTATTGTGTTAAAGTGAAATAAATAAAATAAAAAGTCATTTTAGGTATTGCCGTGTCCGTAACAACCAACTCTATAAAAAATGTCACATGACCTAACCCCTCAGATGAGCACTGTAAAATAAAAACAGTGCCAAAAAAAGGCATTTTTTGTCACCTTACATAACAAAAATTGTAACACCAAGCGATCAAAAAGGTGTATGCCCCCCAACATAGTAGCAATTAAACTATCACCTCATCCCGCAAAAAATGAGATCCTAACTAAGGGCCCTTTCACACTTGCGTTCTTTTCTTCCGGCATAGAGTTCCGTCGTCGGGGCTCTATGCCGGAAGAATCCTGATCAGTTTCTGAATGGAGAGAAATCCGTTCAGGATGTCTTCAGTCCCGGAACGGAAAGTTTTTTGGCCGGAGAAAATACCGCAGCATGCTGCGATTTTTGCTCCGGCCAAAAATCCTGAACACTTGCCGCAAGGCCGGATGCGGAATTAATGCCCATTGAAAGGCATTAGCTCTCAGAACATGGAGACATTAAAACATAATTTTTTGTTTCAAAAATGCTATTATTGTGTTAAAGTGAAATAAATAAAATAAAAAGTCATTTTAGGTATTGCCGTGTCCGTAACAACCAACTCTATAAAAAATGTCACATGACCTAACCCCTCAGATGAGCACTGTAAAATAAAAACAGTGCCAAAAAAAGGCATTTTTTGTCACCTTACATAACAAAAATTGTAACACCAAGCGATCAAAAAGGTGTATGCCCCCCAACATAGTAGCAATTAAACTATCACCTCATCCCGCAAAAAATGAGATCCTAACTAAGGGCCCTTTCACACTTGCGTTCTTTTCTTCCGGCATAGAGTTCCGTCGTCGGGGCTCTATGCCGGAAGAATCCTGATCAGTTTCTGAATGGAGAGAAATCCGTTCAGGATGTCTTCAGTTCCGGAACGGAAAGTTTTTTGGCCGGAGAAAATACCGCAGCATGCTGCGATTTTTGCTCCGGCCAAAAATCCTGAACACTTGCCGCAAGGCCGGATGCGGAATTAATGCCCATTGAAAGGCATTAATCCGGATCCAGCCTTAAGCTAAACGTCGTTTCGGCGCATTGCCGGATCCGACGTTTAGCTTTTTTTGAATGGTTACCATGGCTGCCAAGACGCTAAAGTCCTGGCAGCCATGGTAAAGTGTAGTGGGGAGCGGGGGAGCACTATACTTACCGTCCGTGCGGCTCCCCGGGCGCTCCAGAGTGACGTCAGGGCGCCCCACGCGCATGGATGACGTGATCACATGGACACGTCATTCTGGAGCGCCCCGGGAGCCGCACGGACTGTAAGTATACTGCTCCCCCGCTCCCCACTACTACTATGGCAGCCAGGACTTTAATAGCGTCCTGGGTGCCATAGTAACACTGAACGCATTTTGAAGACGGATCCGTCTTCAAATACTTTCAGTTCACTTGCGTTTTTCCGGATCCGGCGGGCACCTCCGGCAAATGGAGTGCACATCCGGACAATGCAAGTGTGAAAGAGCCCTAAGACAATTGGTCAAAATAATAAAGCTATGCCTCTCACACTATAGAGACACTAAAACATAATTTTTTGGGTTTAAAAAATGCTATTATTGTGTAAAACTTAAATAAGAAAAAGTATACATATTAGGTATTGCCACGTCTGTAACGATCTTCTCTATAAAAATGTCGCATGACCTAACCCCTCAGGTGAACACTGTAAAAATAAATAAATAAAAACTGTGCTAAAACAACCAATTTTTTGGTTACCTTGCCCCATAAAGTGTAATAATTAATAATCAAAAAATCATATGTACCAAATAGGTACCAATAAAAACATCAACTCTTCCTGCAAAAAACGAGCCCCTGTACAAGACGATCGCTTAAAAAAAAAAAAAAAAGGCGTTCAGAAAATGGAGACACAAAAACATATTTTTTTCCAAAAATGCTTTATTATGTAAAACTGAAACAAACAAACAAAGAAAGTAGACATATTTGATATCATTGCGTCCGTAACAACCTGCTCTATAAAAATAGCACATGATCTACCCTGTCAGATGAATGTTGTAAAAAATAAAAACTGTGCCATTTGCCTCACAAAAAACGTAATATTGAGCAATTAAAAATCATATGTACCCCAAAATAGTGCCAATAAAACTGGCACCTTATCCCCTAGTTTCCAAAATGCGGTCACTTTTGGGAGTTTCTACTGTAAGGGTGCATAAGGGGGCTGCAGATGGGACATGGCATCTAAAAACCAGTCCAGCTGAATCTGCCTTCCAAAAAGGGAAAGGGGTAAGAATATGACTATGCAAAGAAAAAAGAATACATTTTTTTTTTTTCAAAGTTTTAATTTTTTCTAAGTATTAAAACACAAGAGAAAACAATATAAATGTGGAGTATACTTGGACTGCAGGAATGTTTAGGTAGGTAGTGCATGTCAAAGTAGCATCAATGCCAGGACCTGCGTCATCTCTTTCTCAGGTAAGGTGAGGTTCACATCACTGTGTAGCTTTCCGTTCTTCTGATCAGTCTGAAGAGTAGGATTTTATATAACTTCTGCATGCAGGCCTTTTTTTCCCATCACAAATAACTGATCTCTGAAGGAACTGGAACAAATTGATCATAACTGATGCTCAAAATAATGGATCCTTCTGACGGGTCGGAAGAACGGAACGCTAAACAGTGATGTTGACTGGCCCCAAGTAGCACACCCTCTCGGACATCCACATGATGTAAAAGAAAACGTAATTCATCAGACCGGGGCACCTTCTTCAATTGCATCATGGTTTGGCTGGGCACTGTGAGCGGTCTATGGCTATTCAGCCCCGTACCCAGCAGGCTTTTTCTGCTTTTCGTATTCTCTCTGGGATTGAACCAGATGAGCTAGCGGCCATTCCCCACAAGGATCAATGAGCCTTGGGTGCCGTTTAACTGGTTGTTCTTCTGTGGACCATGTTTGGAAGGTACTGATCACTGCACTCCAGGAATGGCCCACCAGACCTGCTGTTTGGGAGATACTGACTCCTCTAGCGATCACAATTTGGCCCTTGTTTCTCAGATCTTTACGCGTGTCCATTCTTCCTGTTTTCAGCACATCAGCTTTAAGGACTAATTATTTACTGGCTCTTGTCAGGGACCATTGTCACAAGATAGAGTGTTATTCACTTCACCGGTTTTAATGTATTGGCTGAATGATGTGTGCCTTAAAGGGGTTCTTTGGGATTTGTATATTTGGAAAGTTCGTCAGTATCAGATCGGTGGGGGAGCCACACCGAGTGCACAGTGCTTGGAGCTTTGTAGTTCCATCGCCTAGAGCTATTGCTGCACACCTGATCAGGGGAGACCGGGAGGCCATCAATCTAAAAATCCTGGAGTTCTCCTTCACCTTTCTCTGAACAGTTGTTGTAACTGCCTTTGCTGTATGAAGTACTTCTTAGTGGAACCCTTTACATTCAGTGCATGTGGTGTTGCAGTACTTTGGCCAGCAGAGGGCAGTGTTTCTCTGTCTATTTCACCACTAACTTGTAGCTGCTCTCTTTTTCCTATAATATTCTGTTCTGATTCAGCAGCAAAGAAAATCAATCATTTTACCAACCTCAGCTCTTCTAATGAGCATCACAGAGAGAATTGTGCTATTGAACAACTGCTTCACACAGTATCTTGGCTGAAAATAATATGAATCCCTTTGGCCCTTTTATATTTGCAAAAGTATAGTATAGCAGTTTTGGAGACTTGTTGACCTTGGTGTCTCTGTGCGCACACAGCTAAAACGCGGATTCCGAGTCATGCTCTCCTGCCTCATAAGTGACATGTTTCCAGAGATAGGAGGAGGACAGGACAGCCGCTTGTGTGTCATTAACCACAGAAGGTCTTCTACTTCCATCGGGCGATGAGCTTTTTTTCTTTTCACTTCATCTAATTGGGTTGGATCACAAATATATCTCCTGAACTTCTTACCTTTCCGTTCCCTTTCTTTTCGAGCTGAGAAGTTTTGATTATTTTGTTGGCTACCTAGCTCCTAGGTGTGCTTATCCATTTCAGAGTTGTATCCCATAGCAGTTTGGAAGCATGCACAATGATAAGGGTCCATTCACACGACCGTAAGTGTTTTGTGGTCTGCAAATTGCAGATCCATAAAACACAGGTACTGGCAAAATGTGGAATTCACACTGCCAGCCCTATGATAGAAATGTCTATTCTTGTGCGGACTCTTTTTTCTGGGGCCGTGGAATGGAACTACGTACGGTATGCTGTCCACATCTTTTGCGGCCCCATTGAAATCAATGTGTCCGCATCCGTTCTGCAAAATCGTGAAACAATGCAGACCCAGAAATATTGTTGTGTGATTGGACCCTAAGGCCTCTTTCACACGGGCGTTGCGGGAAAAGGTCCGGGTGCGTTGCGGGAACATGAGCGATTTTTCCGCGCGAGTGCAAAACATTGTAATGCGTTTTGCACGCGTGTGAGAAAAATCGGCATATTTGGTACCCAAACCCGAACTTCTTCACAGAAGTTCGGGCTTGGGATCGGTGTTCTGTAGATTGTATTATTTTCCCTTATAACATGGTTATAAGGGAAAATAATAGCATTCTGAATACAGAATGCATAGTAAAATAGGGCTGGAGGGGTTAAAAAAATAAAATAAAAAAAATAAAAAATTTTTTTACTCACCTTAATCCACTTGCTCGCGCAGCCGGCATCTCTTCTGACTTCTTCTTAGCTGTGTGCAGGAAAAGAACCTGTGGTGACGTCACTCCGGTCATCACATGGTCCGTTACATGATCTTTTACCATGGTGATGGACCATGTGATGACCGGAGTGACGTCACCACAGGTTATTTTCCTGCACACAGCTAAGATGAAGACAGAAGAGATGCCAGGCTGCGCAAGCAAGTGGATTAAGGTGAGTTAAATTATTTTTTTTAACCCCTCCAGCGCTATTTTACTATAACCATGTTATAAGGGAAAATAATAATGATCGGGTCTCCATCCCGATCGTCTCCTAGAAACCGTGTGTGAAAATCGCACCGCATCCGCACTTGCTTGCGGATGCTTGCGATTTTCACGCAGCCCCATTCACTTCTATGGGGCCTGCGTTGCGTGAAAAACGCACAAAATAGAGCTTGCTGCGATTTTCACGCAACGCACAAGTGATTCGTGAAAATCACCACTCATGTGAACAGCCCCATAGAAATGAATGGGTCCTGATTCAGTGCGGGTGCAATGCGTTCACTTCACGCATTGCACCAGCGCGGAATACTCGCCTGTGTGAAAGGGGCCTAAGAGTCAAAGCCATGACAAAATAAATATACAGTGTAGCCACAGTCAACATCTTTTTTTTTTTTTTTAACTTGTTTTCAGTTATCCTTAATCTGCCTTGCATATATTTTACAAATGTAATCCTCCATCAATGAATCTAGTTCAGAAATCCTCCTCAAAGTCCCAAAAATAATTTTAAGCTACCAGTTGGACTAGCGGCCATTCCCCACAGGCATCGATGTGCCTTGAGTGCTGTTTCACTGGTTGTCCGCCACCTAACCTGTAAGAGAAAGGCTCAGGAAAGGTTTTCATACTTACAGAGATCACAGGTAAGGCCGGGTTCACACCAAGTTTTTGTCTAACATTTAACATATACAAAAAACATACGTTCAACAGATGCCCCTGATGGATGTCATACAGTGGCATCTGTCACAATAGAGTTCCAAAAAAAAAAAAAAACATTATAGGAACACAGCCTAAACAGTCAAAGACTTAATGGCATTTGAGATTTCAAAAAACGTAATAGAGAGTTGAGGGAACTCGTATATCTGATATTAATATGGAAATATACGACACATCTAAAAAGGTATTTTATTGAAAAAAGAAGCATCTATATAATAACAATAAAGTTATTTTCCAGAAAAATACCGTATTTTTTGCCCCATAAGACGCACCTACCGGTAGGTTTTAGAGGAGGACAATAAGCAAACAATATTTTTCATTACACCACAGGTCAGACCCCCAATATTAATCAGAGCTCAGCTCACAGTCCTCTATGCCTCAGATCAGCCCCCAGCCATATGTAATCAGCCCCCAGCCTCAGATCTCAAAATAAATAAACCACTTACCTCTCCTGCTCCTGGACGCCGCCGCTCCTCTCCTCCAGTGCGATCTTCTTCCTCCTGCTGTTGGCTGTGCCATGAACTGGCACGCACAGCGTGAGGTCACAGAGCAGCTGTGAGTACAGAGCCTTCATCGCTTCCTGGTTCTCCGGTACTAATGAGCGCTTCCATAATGGAAGCGCTCCTTATTATTCGCCCCATAAGATGCAGTTTGGGGGGGGGAAGTGCGTCTTATGGGGCGAAAAATACGGTACCTTTTTAGATATGTAGTATATTTCCATATTAATATCAGATATACGAGTGCCCTCCAAACTCTCTATTCCGCTTTTTAGAATTATTTATTGGCAAGGGTGTTGCCATAGGAGAGTGCAAGATATACCACCAGCTCAGGGGCACCGCAATGGGATGTTCTTGCGCACCGTACTATGCAAATTTGCTCCTGGTCTGGTGGGAAGCCACTACAGTGTTCACAGATGTGCTGTCGTCATGTACCGGGCCCATTTCTCTGTGGGCCAGGTACATTGATGACATATTTATTATCTGGTCAGGGATGGAACTGGCCTTTTCGGCCTTTGTGGACGAGCTCAATTGTAATCAAATTGGACTACGTTTTACATATGAGATGAACATGAATAGCCTCTACTTTCTTGACATTTTGATCTCTAAGAATGGCTCAGCCGAATTGGCTACTACTATCTACCGTAAACCTACATCAACCAACTTGGTTCTTCATTGAAAGAGTAGCCACCCCCTACCTCTGAAAAGAGGGATACCACGGGGGCAATATTTGCGCTTGAGACGTAATTGCTCAAAAAAAATCTGAGTTTGTTGATCAGGCTATGATCCTCCGGAACAGATTTTTAGCGAGAGGGTACCCAGATTCAGTACTAGGGCCGGCATATCAAACAGCCCTGTCATCTACACGCACTGAACTACTGCTTCCTAGAACTAAACCAGATGTGGAGCAAAAAATTTGGTTGATTGCTACTTTTGACAAGGCGGCTGGTCCAATGAGAAACTTCTTACAAAAACACTGGCCTATTCTGTTAATGGATCCTGGTAGCATCCATGACTATCCACAGATAACTTTCAGGAGAGGAAATTGTTTGCAGGACATTTTGGTACACAGCCACTATAGTCCAGCACCAAAGGGCGGTTCTTGGTTACATCGTAAATAGAGATGAGCGAACTTCTGTTTTAAGTTCGGCGTCTAAAGTTCGGCTTCCGGTTAGCGGAGGATCCCGATATGGATTCCGAATTCCGTTGTGGTCCGTGGTAGCGGAATCAATAATGGCCATTATTGATTCCGCTACCACGGACCACAACGGAATTCGGAATCCATATCGGGATCCTCCGCTAACCGGAAGCCGAACTTTAGACGCCGAACATAAAACAGAAGTTCGCTCATCTCTAATCGTAAACCCTTGGGTAGCTTTCGATGTAGTGGCTGTGTCGCCTGTAATACAATACAGACAGGAAAACGTTTTACAGTATTCATTTGCAGCGGTCCTTTCCAATTAAGGATTTTATAAACTGTCGCACTCGGGGAGTCATTTATAAAATCACGTGTGATTGCCCAATGGAATATGTAGGCAAAACAAAGAGGGAACTACGTAGACGCATTGGGGAACATCTGGGGGGCATTACTAATGGGAGGGACACGGCTGTGTCCCGCCATGTGCATGATCACCACTCTGGTAACCCCAAAAGCATTAAAGCTATCGGTATTGAAGTTGTGCCACCACCCACACGTGGGGGTGACTGGGACCGCACACTATTACAACATGAGGCCCGGTGGATTCACACACTATGTACCGTGTCCCCACTCGGATTAAATGAACAGTTGTGCTTTAGCTGTTTCATTTGAGGTTATTACTATTTCCTCTGTTTGTTCCGTACATCAGTGACCTGTTTGGTAATTATGTTCCACTACCTATTGAATAGGCATGCATTAATTGCAACTACTATCCTATTTCTTTATACTTATTGTGACAATTGTGTGTCTGCTTTTGTGTACAACCGGCTCTAGGTCACCTTGACCTTTTTAACTTTTATATCTAAACGCCATCTAATGCCTTTTATATCTAGCGCTGTTCCATACTGAGGGCCGCGCAGTTGCCCATTGCCGGTAACATGTCCCAGTGTCCTACGTCAATGGCGCGTAATGTGGCCTTATTTGATGAAGCGTGATGCATCCGGGTGCGTCATCAATCAACTCCATCCCAGGCAGGCGCTCTCTGTATTGAGTGCTTGCCGCACATGCGCGGGGTAGTGCCTGCAGTTATTTAGTCGTCACCGCGCTGCGTCCCAGGTCTCGTTATGAGACCTGGTCTAGATTTAAATGCCGGACGGGCGGATGTCAGCAGACAGGTCATCTTACTGCCTCGACAGATGCATCGGCCCACCGGACTGGAGGTCTCTTCTTATCATAAGGTTCCCCCATATGATGGCAAGTGCCCCATACCGCACGGCACTTGTATAAGCCCAGCATCTAGGAGCGGAGCCTACATTTTGGGCGGCCACTTCTATTGAAATAGCCTCAATTACCTTTTTGGCATTTGTCTACTTTATGTATTAGTATCTATTTGTATATACATTATGTTGTTAGGCCACATTTAACTCATGCCCTTCTGGATATAGTCTTCCTTTCCAGTCTCTGTTATGTTTCCCCTGCTGAGAGTAAAATCGAAACATGCATGTAGGGACTAGCTGCACTAGGGCATTTTAGGGCAAGGTTCCGGACAGGGTCGTTCTTTTTAGGACGGGTGCTCCGTTGCTAGGGCGATAGGGTAAGCATAGCAACTGTACCTTAGGGCTGTCTAGGGATCTAGAGCCCCTTTCTGTACCTGTTCGTTACTTGCCTTGATTTTTCAGGATTATACCATCTGTTGTGATTCCACGAAGTCCGGATGGACCTTACGATCTGTTAGGACTACCGGTTACTTTTTTGGTGTCGCCGTGCACCACTATGTTTGAGTCTTATGGAGTACTCTGATTATATTATTTTCTCTTGTTGATCTGCTTTATTTTGAGGGACTTTATTAATTTGACTGATTAAAAGTTACATTTTATTAGGGATCACCGTTTACTTTTTCTTGTTTCTGTACCCCGTGGTTATAGTGTTATTAATTATCATACAGTACTTTTCCATAGGAGAGCACCTCAATTTGTGGATACGTGTTGGTTGAGCCTCGCGACCATTATACATTTGAGATTTCAGTTTGTTGTTCCACTTATTTTGACTGTATGTTACGAGGACTAATCATGAAGAAATGATCCAGCACATTCCCATAAAACTCAAATAGTTATTGAACATCCAACTGCATTAAACTGAGTCACTGATCCATAAAATTGTGTTCCCACTAGGGCCTACGCCTTTAACACTGGTATGAGTAAGAACTTTTCGGTTTGAAACGTGTAAGCGCTATTGGACACACGATTTTATGGATAGATCACCTATATAAATAAAAACTCCATGGTAGCAATAATATTTTTGAAAATATAAAAAAACTTTTATTGAGTAAAACACAGTGTAAAATCACTTACAAGGTGGCAAATGTTATATAACTAGAATAATGTTAATACAAGCTATATTACAAAAACCAACCTAGCCTATGCAGACTACTGAAAGATGGTATCACATTAATGAATGATAGCTAGTATGGATAACTCTCACAAGAAATAACAAAAAATAGGAATCCATCTATATTGCGAGTAGTATGGTATCCATACAGACAGATAGACCTTCACACTCCAATACGTGTTTCGCCGTGGCTTCTTCCAAGGGGAATAGCTAAAAGGTGTAATATGCAGGCACTTGTGCAAATACACTGCTCAAAAAAATAAAGGGAACACAAAAATAACACATCCTAGATCTGAATTAATTAAATTTTCGTCGGAAATACTTTGTTCTTTACATAGTTGAATGTGCTGACAACAAAATCACACAAAAATAAAAAAATGGAAATCAAATTTTTTGACCCATGGAGGTCTGGATTTGGAGTCGCACTCAAAATTAAAGTGGAAAAACACACTACAGGCTGATCCAACTTTGATGTAATGTCCTTAAAACAAGTCAAAATGAGGCTCAGTAGTGTGTGTGGCTCCCACGTGCCTGTATGACCTCCCTACAACGTCTGTGCATGCTCCTGATGAGGTGGCGGACGGTCTCCTGAGGGATCTCCTCCCAGACCTGGACTAAAGCATCTGCCAACTCCTGGACAGTCTGTGGTGCAACGTGACATTGGTGGATAGAGCGAGACATGATGTCCCAGATGTGCTCAATTGGATTCAGGTCTGGGGAACGGGCGGGCCAGTCCATAGCATCAATGCCTTCATCTTGCAGGAACTGCTGACACACTCCAGCCACATGAGGTCTAGCAGTGTCTTGCATTAGGAGGAACCCAGGGCCAACCGCACCAGCTATTGGTCTCACAAGGGGTCTGAGGATCTCATCTCAGTACCTAATAGCAGTCAGGCTACCTCTGGCGAGCACATGGAGGGTTGTGCGGCCCTCCAAAGAAATGCCACCCCACACCATTACTGACCCAATGCCAAACCGGTCATGCTAGAGGATGTTGCAGGCAGCAGAACGTTCTCCACGGCGTCTCCAGACTCTGTCACGTCTGTCACATGTGCTCAGTGTGAACCTGCTTTCATCTGTGAAGAGCACAGGGCGCCAGTGGCGAATTTGCCAATCTTGGTGTTCTCTGGCAAATGCCAAACGTCCTGCACGGTGTTGGGCTGTAAGCACAACCCCCACCTGTGGACGTCGGGCCCTCATATCACCCTCATGGAGTCTGTTTCTGACCGTTTGAGCAGACACATGCATATTTGTGGCCTGCTGGAGGTCATTTTACAGGGTTCTGGCAGTGCTCCTCATGTTCCTCCTTGCACAAAGACGGAGGTAGCGGTCCTGCTGCTGGGTTTTTGCCCTCCTACGGCCTCCTTCACGTCTCCTGATGTACTGGCCTGTCTCCTGGTAGCGCCTCCATGCTCTGGACACTACGCTGACAGACACAGCAAACCTTCTTGCCACAACTCGCATTGATGTGCCATCCTGGATAAGCTGCACTACCTGAGCCACTTGTGTGGGTTGTAGACTCCGTCTCATGCTACCACTAGAGTGAAAGCACCGCCAGCATTCAAAAGTGACCAAAACATCAGCCAGGAAGCATAGGAACTGAGAAGTGTCTGTGGTCACCACCTGCAGAACCACTCCTTTATTGGGGGTGTCTTGCTAATTGCCTATAATTTCCACCTGTTGTCTATCCCATTTGCACAACAGCATGTGAAATTGATTGTCACTCAGTGTTGCTTCCTAAGTGGACAGTTTGATTTCACAGAAGTGTGATTGACTTGGAGTTACATTGTGTTGTTTAAGTGTTCCCTTTATTTTTTTGAGCAGTGTATATGGTAATTATCACTGGCAGCTGGAGACGGGATCAGTGGTAACCAATTGCCTATATCTCTCGAAGAACGCCACTCCTATGCCTCCGGACACGCCGGAAACACCATAGTGATATCCTATCCAGACATCTCCACTTTCGAGTGCTACATACGTTCCACCTTGAAGGAAATACATCCCGGGTAGAACGCACAAGGATGGTAAAGATACAATACAAGCTTAACAAACTACATATGGATAAAATACAAAAACTACCATGTATCATACTGATTTGTTAGATACCATGCCTCCATGCAATGCAGACCGCGTTCCAAAGTGGAACTCACAGGAACACCAATAAATATAAATATACAGGATATAAAAAAAGTGCGTTAACTCTATGTATATCAAAAACCTTCCATAGTAAATACATCCCCCTTATTTAAATTATTATTACATATGTGACATATAAAAAACAAAATGCCCATAGTGCATTGTGAAAGTGCTCCTTGCATGTGATCGTCTAAAGTGCCCTAGTTATGCACATGAATCAATAATCCTACAGAATAATTCGTATCACAATCAAATATAAAGAATATAACAATACTCAATTAACAATAATCAATAAATTTAGATCCCAAATATTTCAATACCTATTCCAGAATTAAACTAGTATGTATATGCGCAAAACTGTAATTTAATTAATGTTGGTAATACATAGCAATATCCACAAATGGGCGTCTTGCCAAATTACCTCTGAATTGTATTTATTACATGTGCAAAGAAAAAATATAATTTCTAATCTCTATATGGTATATATGGATGTGAGATCCCCTGAGGTTGCTGCTGTATGGGGACTTTTTGTAGATCTAGTTACACCGTACAGTGAAGTGCTTGCATGCAACTTCGTAGATTCTTGTGGACTGCGGATGTCACTCTTTAGTTTAAATTGGAAAGCCATCAGTACACATAGCCCCAGCATCCTTAGCAAAGCGGGAGTAAGACTGAAAACGGTGCTGACATGATTTTGCGACTAGAATTGTCTTTACCCTGACAGAGAATTTCCCTATGGGACACAGACGACACAGGCCAATACACTAAATCCCATTGTATTTGTATTTCACCACTTCATAACATATAGCCCATTCTTAAAGTCGGCAATATTTCATGAAAAGCCAATAGAAGGTGCATAAGAAAAAATGCAATGCTATTGCAGTAATACTTATCGGTTCAGGTAGTCCATGAGACGGAGAAAATGTAAAAGAGTCAGCTGCCAGGACTCTCAGCAGCGATGTTTCGGGGTACACGCCCTTGTTCTCAAGCATGCGCAGTATTGTCGCTACGGCAGACCTCTTTACATTTGGGAATCTGTATGCTTTTCTTAGAGAACACTACTAGTGAGTGAAAATGCGTCCGTACCAGCCATCAGGGCAGCTTAGGTTTCAGAAGGGACTTTGCAGTTGTGACAACCACTTTATGTTATTGTAATATTTTAGCACTTTCACCCACTGTACAAGCTTGGTGTCCTAAAGACCCGGACTGTGCTGTAGCAGTGTCCTAAAATAACATGCCCAGCCGCTATACCATCTCTGTTTCTCCAAACTGTCGTTACTTCAGTTTGTGTTGTCTTTAATACATATGTTCATATTACATTTCATATGTTTTACAGAATTTGCCCCAACTGTCAAAGAACTCCTGAAAACGGAAGAGAAAGTCACATTTTACTGCCAGTCCTGCGGAGCTGTGGTTCTCCAGCAACAGTAAGACATTGTGGAAACTTGTGTCTGTTTCTCATTTTTCTCACTCAATTAAATGTGCCTTCTACATGTTATTATCTCCAAGTAAACTCTTAGGTAGATAGGAAAATGTAAAAGACAAGTTATGTGCAAAAAAACAACATTAAATGAGTTATCTGGAAGAAATGATTTATTCAAATGGGAATGTAGTAAAAAAAAAAATTGCTAAACAAAAGTCTGTGAAAGTATGTACATATCAATAGTAACTAGATGGTGTAGTTTCTAAAGAAACCACAGGATGTTGGCTTCAAAACTCTAGAGCCCCAGGGGCACGGAGGGTGGGATTGCTTAACAAACCAAAAGCAACCTTCACAGCTATGGGCCAAAGAAGTGTGCAAAGTTTAAAAATTGCACTCCTAAAACTGTGGGAGGAGTAGCACTCTATTGGAAATCAATGAGAGAAATTTGATTGATTGTTGGTGGCTCCACCCACTTTTTCTAACCTTGAAATGGAAACAGCCAATGATTAAATTTGTGATATTTGATGTCCTTGACATCAATAATGTGAGAATAGCAGCATTTTTAGTTTTTCCCATTTATATCAATCCAAAAAATCTGATTTGGCTGTGTTTGGCTCCGCCCACTTTTTAAATTTGAATTACAGTCACCCATTGACCGAATGTACCAAGTTTGAAGACCCTGCCATTGCCAGTGTAAGAATGGCAGCAATTTAAATATTCCCATTAAATAGCAATAGATAATATTTGATTGGCTGTTTTAAGCTCCGCCCAGTTTTCCAAATTTTAACCCTAGTCACCCAGTCATGGTCTGCGCCAAGTTTGGGGCTTTAATACTGTGAGAATGGCAGCCTTTGAAAGTTTTACATTGAAATCAATAGGTGAAATCTGATTGGCTGTTTTAGGCTCCACCCACTTTTCCTTTTTTCCTTCTACTTTTTGACCGCAGTCACCCAGTGAGTAATTGTGCCAAGTTTGGGACACTTTGCATATAAACTGTAATAATAGCAGCAGTTTATCTGCTTTTCATTAAGGTCAATGGCTGAAATCTGATTGGCTGTTGTTGCCCTGCCCCTTTTTTCCTAATTGTGAACCACAGTCACCCAGTGACTAACACTTTAAGATTTGGGAATTATGGCATTTAACGTGTAAAAATGGCAGCAGTTTTAGGCTACATTCACACGTCAGAATTTTTCTATATCCCGAATTTCGGTCCGTTTTTTGCGGATCCGTTGTTCCTGAAAATGTTTCCATATGTCATCTGTATGTCATCCGTTTTTTGCGGATCCGCAAAAAACGGAAACGTGTATAAATTTCAATAAGCAAATAAAGTTGTTTGGATTTCTTTGAAAAAAAAAAAAAAGTTTCTGTTTGCAGGATTTAATTTCCAGGAACGGAATCCGCATAAAACGGATGACATACGTAATGACATCCGAATGTCTTCCGTTTTTTGCGGATCCATTGACTTTGTATTGTACCAGGATCCGAATTTTGCGGAAAAGAATAGGGCATGTTTTATATTTAATCGGACATGCGGAATGGAACAATGGAAACGGACAGCACACATTGTGCTGTCCGATTTTTTTTCCAGGACCCATTGAAAATGAATGGGTCCAGATCTGGTCCTGATCTGTTCCGCAAAAAACGGAACAGATCAGGAAAGAAAAAACGGACGTGTGAATGGACCCTTATTGTTTTCTATTGAAAATCAATGAGTGAAATTTGATTAGTTGTTGGTCTCTCCGCCCACTTTTTCTAACTTTAAAGTGGAAACACCCAACGAGCACATTTGTGATATTTGAGGTCCATGACATCAATAATGTGAGAATGGCAGCATTTTTAGTTTTTCCCAAATAAATCTGAGTGGTTGCTTTTGGCCCCTCCCACTTTTCAGAATTTTAATCCCAGTCCTCCAGTGACCAACTGTGCCAAGTTTGAGGACCCTGCCATTAAAAGTCTAAGGGCTGAAATTTGATTGGCCGTTGTAGACTCCGCCCACTTTTATACATTTTAACCCCAGTCACCCAGTGACCCACGGTGCCAAGTTTGGGTATTCTGGCTTAAATACTGTGAGAATGACAGCAATTAAAATTTTCTCATTGAAGTCAATAGGGAAAATCTGATTGGTTGTTTGTGGCTCCGCCCACTTTTTAGAGTCCCCAATATGTGACAGAAATTTTCAGGTTGACCCCATGACTATGTGACCCAAGTTTGGTAAGTTTAACTTCAAAGCTGTACGAGTGGCAAAAGTTTAAAATTTTCCAATGAAAGTCTATGACAAAAAGTGGGGACTTCGGGGGGCCGCCCCAGGGGCGCGTAAGGTGGGATCGGTTAACAAAGCACAAGCAAGTGTGCAAAGTTTGGTAATTGTACTCCTAAAACAGTGGGAGGAGTAGCGTATAGAAAATAGCTAAATTTTCATTGGCTGTTGCTAGCTCCGCCCACTTTGGGGGGTCCCCTCAAAATTTACCCTTTTATTTGGGTTGAAACCATCTATATGTGGTCCGAGTTTGGGGAGTGTAGCTTCAGAACTGTGCGAGTGGGAGCGATTTGAAAATTTTCCCTGTCAAAGTCAAAAGCAAAAAAGGGTTCTTCTGTGGTCCGCCGCAGGGACCCAGAGGGTGGGATCGCTGATTAAAGCACAAGTAACTTACCTCACTATAGGTCGAAGAAGTGTGGAAAGTTTTGCGTTTGTAACCCCAAAACTGTAGGAGGAGTAGCGTATAGAAAAGGAGGTGCGGAGAAGAATAATAAAACGGATTAATAAGCTGAAACAATCGAATAACAGTATGTTGGCTTTTTCAACCCAACATAATAAGTCAGAGCACATGGACATGTATTCTCTCTTGAAGACATTTCTCTAGTCATCTGGCTGGTTTTCTCAATTTGAATGACGTGCGCAAGACATCTCCAACATTAAATACTGGAGACTCGTGCTTCAGTCAGCATAATCTGTTTATTAACAACATGAGGTCAAGGTTCAAAGATGTTGACTGCAAGTTGCATGATTGAAGCTATTAGGTGTGGTTAACCTGCCTTAAAAGATGTGTTAGAACAGCATTGTAAGTGGCAGGCAACAGATGTCACATCCGTGCACCTCTATTCAAGCTTACTTTCTCCAGATTGAAATAAATAGCTTCTTTCACACCTCATTGTATCCATTTCTCCTCTGTAATTCAAACATTGCTGTAATCCAGGGATGCTCAACCTTTGGCCCTCCAGCTGTTGCAAAACTACAACTCCCAGCATGCCTGAACAGCCCACAACTATCAGCCTACAGCAGGGCATGGTGTGAGTTGTAGTTTTGCAACAGCTGCAGGGCCGCAGGTTGAGCATCCCTGCTAATCAGATTGTCTTTAAGATGAGTGCTGATGACAGGTGTTTGCCCCTCTGTGACTTGGCCATACACTGGTTTCGCTCCTGGTTTGTTTCCCCAATATACAAGTCATGGCACTCTTCACTGCAATGGACTGCATACACAGTATTGCTCTTCTTGTGTTTTAACTTTGGGTCTTTTGGATGAACCAGCTGCGGAACTGCCTAAGGGGACGGGCTTCACTACACACTACACACTGACACATGTAGATATACTACACATTGCTGAGTTTCCCTGTCAGGCTGCTCAGCCATGATGGCATATTGTAGGCAGGATTGCATCATTACCATCTATTGTAGAGCAATGTAGTGATACCCCGTCCACTCAACCTTTTAAGAGGCCTGTGCCCTTGCCAGGTTTTACTAAAACTACTTATGAAATGCCAGTTTGATTAAAACAGTTTGCCAAGATTTTTATACCGATGACCTAAAGTCATCCGTATCTGGCCGGTGGGGGTCTGACACCTGGGATCCCCACGATCAGCTGTTTGAGAAGGCACCGACACTCCTGTAAGCACCACAACCTTTTCTTGGCTTGCCAAGCACAGCGCCGTACATTATATAGCAGCTGTATATTGCAGCTCACCCCCATTCTCTTCAATAGGGCTGAGCTGCGCCTAGTACATGTGACCGATTACCGTGATGTCACATGGCCTAGGGAAAGCTGGAAGAAGGCAGGGGCTCTACTGCTAGTGCCACTGCCTGCTCAAACAGCTGATCGGCGGGGGTCCCGGGGTTCTCAACAATATACAGTATATGTGATGTCTAAGGGGTACTCTTTCTCATTATGGAGAGTCTCTCTCTCTCTCTCTCTCTCTCTCTCTGTCTCTATGTCTGTCTGTTCATGCCCGAACTGAATAAAAAAATTGCAAACTTGAAACAAACTGAATATTGCTATTTTTGTGTATCTCTATTCCAGAGGATAGGTCATCAGTATTAACATTTCAGAACACCACTTTAACCCGTTCGCTACTGGCTGCTCCGGCTTAAATACCAGCGCCGTAGTCCTACGTAGCGCTGATCAGGCGGGTGCAGGAGCTGCGCCCGCTCGATCAACTGCCGGGGTCCGGCAGTGACTGAAAGCTGTGTTTCCAAATTCTGTAAAATGCTTAGTCAAAGTGCTCATTACCCCCCCCCCCCCCCCCCAATGTATTCTTTAAGGGGTGTAATTTTCAAAATAGGGTCACTTTTTGAGGGTTTCCACTGTAGGGTTACGTAGGGGTCTCTTCAAATACAAAATGGTGCCTGAAAATTATTCTAATAAAATCTGCCTCCAAAATCTTTATGGCGTTGCTTTCCTTCTGATCACTGGCACATGTCCATAGAGCAGTTTACCGCCACATATAAGGTATTTCTGTAAACTTTAGAATCAAAGTAATGCATTTTGAGGTTTATTTTGCTGTTAACCCATGCTGTGTTGCAAGAAAAAATGATTAACATAGAAAATCTACCAAAGTGAAATTTTGAAATGTCACCTCCATGTTCCTTTAATTCTTCTGGAACACCTTAAGTGTTAACAAAGTTTGTAACATCAGTATTGAATAATTTGAGGGGTGTAGTTTTTTAAAATGGGGTCATTTATGGGTGGTTTCCATTATGTAAGCCCCTCAAAATCACTTTATAACTGAATTGGTACTTAAAAAAATGGTTTAGGAAATTTTGGTGAAAATTTGAAAAATTGCTTCTAAAATTCGAAGCCTTCTAACGTCCTAAAAAAAATAAAATGACATTTACAAAATTATGCCAACATAAAGCAGACATATGGGGAATGTTGATTGATAACTATTTTATGAGGTATCTGTCTTAAAAGTAGAGAAATTCACATTTAGAAAATTGTGAATCTTTCCAAATTTTCGGTAAATTTTGGATTATTTTATAAATAAAGGTGAAATATATCGACTCAAATTTACCGCTATCATGAAGTGCAATGTGTCCCGAGAAAATCATCTCAAAATGGCTTGGATAAGTAAAAGCGTTCCAAAGTTATAACACATAAAGTGACACGTCAGATTTGCAAAAATCGCCCTGGGATTTAAGATGAAAAGTGGCTCGTAGTGAAAGGGTTAAATCTGCCCATCTGTTTCCGTATATATGGTTTCAAAATAAATAAGAAGACATATAGGTGACCCATGAATAGCTATTGTTTTGTTGTATGAAATAAATGCGTGGCTAAAGAGAACCTATTACCACAAAATGCCCTGCAGTCTGAAACCACCATGTTGTAGAGCAGGAGGAGCTGAGCAGATTGATATATGGTTTTATAGGAAAAGATTCAGCATTTACCTCTGCTCATTTTCTGCTAAGGAGTTGTGAACGGTCCTATCAGGGATTGACAGACTTTTGGAGTTAGCTGTCAATCACTGAGTAGCTCCGCCCACATGACTCCTAAGCATAGAAAGAGCAGAGGTTTCAATGTGTAAATTATACGTTTTACTGACTCTCTTTTTTTCTTACAAAACTATATATCAATCTGCTCAGCTCCTCCTGCTCTGTGTAGATTGCACTACATTTCATGATGACGGGTAGAGTAGCTCATATTGCAGGATTGCAGTTACTTTCTCCTTTACTAGAGTCCTACTAGCTTTAGTCTGCTTTGGATATAGCCACCCTGTGATTTAGAGCTTACTGTAGACATGTAATCCGGTCGCACTACATTTGACCATTGTCGGTAAACATGTAGGACACGTCTGTGCGGTGGTTTTGCATGCCCTTGTGATTGTGGCCGTGGACAGTGTTAAAGGATGGTTGATGTTGATGTCAGGGCTGAGTGAAACCAGAAAGCAGTAGAGCAGCTGGTACGTCTGGCTTGGCTTCATCATTGTCAGTTCTGCTGCTTGCACCGATAATTTAAATGTAATCCAGTTTGTAAAACTTCTTCAGATACGTTGATTTATGACCAGTGTGGGAGTAATTGAATCATCACTTCATTGCCATTACTGAGGGAGCCTGCCTTGCCTTGTAACATTTGGGTTGCGTTTTGATTAAAGACGGTCGGGGGGTGTAGGTACTGACAGATGTTGTGCTCGGGTGATATTCGGATGGAAATGAATAAGGAGTCTGTTCTGCTAATTCAACATAACCCACAGGCGAAGACCGCAAGAACGAGGGCGAGCGTTGCATCCTAATCCCGGTGTGCTGCTTTTTCTGCATCCGTAGTACCATCGATTTTCATTTCTCATCTTTTGTCATTGCCTGTGTGATATTGTCTGCTTACTGACTGGCAGGTAGAAAATACAAAGCCAATAACTAATGTCAGACTGTGTTCTGTAGCAAATGCAAATAAATGGGGTCTTTTTTTGCCCCATTCACATGCAGCGTAAAGAATCTGATATGGATTTTAGGTTATTGCTGCTGATTCTGCATGAAAAAGATGCAGATTAGCCCTATCGAAGGATTCTTTGGAAAATCCACGTTAAGGTATGGCTATATGGCGTGGCGGTGACGTGGCCACGTTGCGGCTGAGTACCGCACGGACATGCGAGCCTCAGCGGACTCAAATTGGCTAATTAGGGGCACATTTTTAGTCTGTCTTCATTGTTGATGGCCGTATGGTGTTGCAGATGCCATGCAGCCATTAACAATGAAGACTAACTTTAAAAATGTGATCCTAATTTGTTAATTGGAGACCACTGTGGCTCTCTTACGGCCGGGCAGTAGTTGGCACATAACAACCATGGCAGGGCCACGCCATGTGGCTGTACCCTTAGATTTGTCACGGGCAATTCTCACACAGGTGAACATGGCCTAAGAGCTTTGAGGAAATGCCCCTTTGAAATGCAGCATTTGGTGTGGATTGGAGCCACGTAGCAGTCTTCTGCTTGGGAAAAAAAAGTGCTATTACCAACAGTACCCGTCTAGCAGCATGTCAGGACTTATTGAAAATGGGCCACGAGGAAGCAGCGTGTAATTACAATGTGGGATTCACCATGATCCCCAATATGGTGCATGAGGAAACTGGCTCCCTTGCAGGTCACAGTAAGCCTTGAAAGTCATGCCTCCCTTTTTATTACAGCAACTCATTTCGATGGGTCCGCAAAAAATGCGGACAGCACACCGTGTGCTGTCCGCATCCGCATGTCCGTTCCGTAGCACCGCAAACAAAATATAACATGTCCTATTCTTGTCCGGTTTAGGCATTGTTACAATGGATCCGCAAAAAAAACGGATGGCATACGGATGTCAACAGTTTTTTTTTTTTGGGACCATCAGTTGCGTTGAGGAGAAGTCAGGTGGATACACAGCTGATAGTCCTACTGAATAGACTGTTAGAATTTGTATTATGGCAAGAAAAAAGCAGCTAACAGTCTATTCAGTAGGACTATCAGCTGTGTATCCACCTGACTTCTCCTCAACGCAACTGATGGTCCCAACCCCATTTATAAGGCAAGAAATCCCACTTATTAAACCTGACAGGGCACACCTGTGAAGTGAAAACCATTTCAGGGGACTACCTCTTGAAGCTCATCAAGAGAATGCCAAGAGTGTGCAAAGCAGTAATCAAAGCAAAAGGTGGCTACTTTGAAGAACCTAGAATATGACATATTTTCAGTTGTTTCACACTTGTTTGTTATGTATATAATTCCACATGTGTTAATTCATAGTTTTGATGCCTTCAGTGTGAATCTACAATTTTCATAGTCATGAAAATTAAGAAAACTCTTTGAATGAGAAGGTGTGTCCAAACTTTTGGTCTGTACTGTACATGTACATCACATGTGGGCAGGGATTGTATGAAGCAGGCTCAGGAGCTGAGCCCTCTCCATAGACAGTTGGTGCCAGCTGTCTTTTACAACTGACGCCTGTCTGCTCCTTGAATCTCCCATTTCCAACATCAGTTCTTATGGCAGTCGGGGGCCTAGTAAAGGTCCCCAGGCCTTTGATCATAGTACTTCTATTAAAGGGGTTTCATGCTCCGAAGCTTTCCCTTGACCTGTGCTGTATCGCGCAGGACAAGAGCTTTTTTGTTTACATTTTACGCGGAGGCTTCTGCCTAGCAGCGTTGCCAGTGACATCACCGGCACTGATGGGTGGGCTTTAGCGCTGTCCTGGCCGTTTTACAGGCTATGGCAGCGCTAGAGCCCGCCCATTAGTGCCGGTGACATTACCAGGCTCAATGCTAGGTGGGAGCCTCCGCCTAGCTTGCCCATGGGAAGCCCGGTACATCACAGGATCTCCAGAAAAATCCCTTGCCTTGCACAATGCAGCGCAGGGCAAAGAAGAGCACCAGAGCATGAAATGCTCCAATGCTCATATCAGGGGGGCCGGTGGGGTGAAGATGGGGATATGTCTGGGTTCAGCTCTGAACCTGGACAGCCCCTTTTAAGTCTTGAGGTAGAACATAGTAAAATACAATAAAAAAGTTTTGGTGTACTCCACTGTTTATAGCTGTTACCAATCAGATACGCAGAGTGCGCAAAACTATCCTGCAACCTTAGACTATATGATTGAAAACTCAAATAACTTCAGTATGGCTCTCTAAGTTTATCAGTGTGGGATATTCCACAGATAATACCGGTATACATATATATCTTTTTTTATTTTATTTTATGTAAAACAACTAAATAAAATTGGTTAAAGTAGTTTCTATACATTTTATGGAGCATTAAGTCGTACCCCTACATTACACCAATTGCTGTGCAAGATTTATTTCAAGCTGGAAGCTGAGGGGGCGTGTCCTTCTTCAAAGGCCGTGTCATTTCTGCTGTCGCTCTCCCTATCACAGCTTAAGGTTGTGTCTAGGGATGAGCGAATCGACTTTGGATGTTTCGCATAAAACTTTGTTCTAATACTGTACGGAGCAGGAGCTCCATACAGTATTAGAATGTATTGGCTCCGATGAGCCGAAGTTATTGCGCAAAGTCTCGTGAGATTCATAAATGAATTTGTACTGTAAAAAAACATTTCCCGAACTCGGGTTCGGTTCCTCTTTGAAAAAAGGACACGCCCTCTCAGCTGCCAGCTTGAAATAAATCTTGCACAGCAATTGGTGTAATGTAGGGGTACGACTTCATGCTCCATATAAAAACATCCAAAGTCGATTCGCTCATCCCTAGTTGTGTCCTTCCTGCTACAGCTCTTTCAGTGTCACAGCTTCTAAAAGAAAATCTGGTTGACAGTTGAAGGATGGACCTGAGCATGTGTGTCCATGCATGATGTTACTGTGGTGGACAGAGAAATAAGGAACAGAATAAACAGCAGTTATCACATTACAGATACAATTGGCCATACTCCATTTTTCATTACCAAATTATTCAGATCCAGGTGTTGGTTTGAGAAACGTAAGATGCAGTAGTCTAAACTACTAAATCATGGCTTTTATATAAAACTAGACATAAGCCTGTTACAATAACGGCGCTAGAACAGTAGTGCATAAACATTAGTAGGAACAGTCTATATTAAATGGCAAGGGAACTTTACCACACTGACTGCTGGAACTGACTGGTGGCTGTGGCACTGACTGATGGTTGAGATGGCTGGTACTGACTGGTGGCTGGCACTGTGACTGGTGGCTGGGGCTGTCCGACTGGTGCTGACTGCTGGTGCTGAGACTGCTGTTAGCGACTGGTGGGTCAGACTGCTGACAGGGGCTCCTCTCTATATGACTGAAAGTGCTGGAGAAGGGTACAAAAGAATTTCCAAGGCATTAGATATACCATGGAACACAGTGAAGACAGTCATCATCAAGTGGAGAAAATATGGCACAACATTGACATTACCAAGAACTGGATGTCCCTCCAAAATTGATGAAAAGACGAGAAGAAAACTGGTCTGGGAGGCTACCAAGAGGCCTACAGCAACATTAAAGGAGCTGCAGGAATATCCGGCAAGTACTGGCTGTGTGGTACATGTGACAACAATCTCCCGTATTCTTCATATGTCTGGGCTATGGGGCAGAGTGGCAAGACGAAAGCCTTTTCTTACGAAGAAAAAGATCCAAGCCAGGCTACATTTTGAAAAAACACATCTGAAGTCTCCCAAAAGCATGTGGGAAAAGGTGTTATGGTCTGATGAAACCAAGGTTGAACTTTTTGGCCATAATTCCAAAAGATATGTTTGGCCCAAAAACAACACTGCACCAAAAGAACACCATACCCACAGTGAAGCATGGTGGTGGCAGCATCATGCTTTGGGGCTGTTTTTCTTCAGCTGGAACTGGGGCCTTAGTTAAGCTAGAGGGAATTATGAACAGTTCCAAATACCAGTCAATATTGGCACAAAACCTTCAGGCTTCTGCTAGAAAGCTGAACATATAGAGGAACTTCATCTTTCAGCATGACAACGACCCAAAGCATACATCCAAATCGACAAAGGAATGGCTTCACCAGAAGAAGATTAAAGTTTTGGAATGGCCCAGCCAGAGCCCAGACCTGAATCCGATTGAAAATCTGTGTGGTGATCTGAAGAGGGCTGTGCACAGGAGATGCATGGTTGCCATGCTGATAGACTCGTACCCCAAAAGACTGAGTCCTGTAATAAAATCAAAAGGTGCTTCAACAGAGTATTAGTTTAAGGGTGTGCACACTTAGGCAACCATATTATTTTATTTTTATTTTTTATTTTCCTCCACCTAAAAGATTTCAGTTTGTTTTTCAATTGAGTTGTACAGTTTATAGGTCACATTAAAGGTAGAAAAAGTTCTGAAATGATTCATCTTTGTCTCGTTTTTTTCCATCACAGAAACCTGACATTTTAACGGGTGTGTAGACTTTTTATATCCACTGTGTGTGTGTGTGTATATATATATATATATATTACTCTTTTTATGAGGCAAGGTAACCAAAAAATGGCTGTTCTGGCACAGTTTTTATTATTTGGTTTTTTACAATGTTCACCTGACAGAGTAGATAATGTGATATTTTTATACAGCAGCTTGTAACGATGCGGTGATCCCTAATACGTCAATTTTTTAAATTATTTTTTTGGATTTACACAATAAAAACATTTTTGAAAAAAATCATGTTTTTGTGTTTCCATTTTCTGAAAGCAATGTTTTTTTATTTTTTGGGCGAATGTCTTCGGTAGGGTCTCATTTTTTGCGGGATGAGATGTCGGTTTGATTGGTACCATTATGGCGCACATATGATGTTTTGATTGCTTGGTATTACACTTTTTTTTTATGGTGTTCACCAGATGGGTTGGAGCACATGTTATTTTTATAGAGCACGTTTTTACGGTCATGACGATACCTAATATGTGCATTTTTTTTAACTTTATTTTATTTAATAAAAGCATGTTTGAAAAAAAATCATGTTTTTGTGTCTCCATTTCCCTAAGGACCACGGCATGTAATGGGTTAAACGGCCGACATCTGTGCCAGCACCGATGTCGGCCTTTTAAAGCAGAGTGTTAGCTGGACATTACAGCTAACACTCTACCATCCTGAAGAAAAGGGGAGGGGGGGGGGGGTCCTGCGCGCTCTGCAGCTGTGGCAGGAGCAGGGAAACTTGTGTGTAGCGCTGTGTCCTGATTGGACGCTGCGCCAAGCATGCCCAGTGCAAAACTGGTGACATACACACGGACACAGCGCACTCGCACAGGGATTTTATTATAGAATATGACTCAGAAATATAGTCCTTTATCCACTACTTTGTCCTCTCGTTCTTGGTTTGAAATATGTACTCTATGCTATTGATTTTTGGAATGATTTACACTGGATGTTGAGGAGAGTGGTTTTTAATTCACTTTCTTCAGAGTTAATGTCTGATGCTACTCAAAAAACAAATTAAGAACATTGCCCCATCAATCCCATCTACACAAATCTTTTCCACATACTGTGGGTGAATGCTGTCTTCATTTGTAGTTCTTCCAGGTTTTGATGCCCATTTTTCCATAGCTGGTCCTCTTATGCAAGAAAATATAAGATTAAAAATAGTGCAGTGTATTATCTATTCTATTACAACAAAGTAAAGGTCAGGTTCTTTTCTCTCGCCTTTTCAGTAAAACTACAGTAGATTTAAAGAAGTATTCCGGTTACATTAAGTTATCCTCTATCCACAGGGTTGCTAATAACTGTTAGATCGGTGGGGCTCCTAGGCTATCAATATGAAAATCCCAGAAATCCCCTTTATAGGGGTATTCTGGTTAAATTAGGTATCCCCTGTCCACAGGATAGAGGTTAACTATTAGATCAGTGGGGGTCCTACCGCTGGGACTCACACCGATCACAAGAATGGCTACCCCAAACCCGCTGTAGCCTCCTGAAATGAATGGAGTGGCTGGTTGGGCATGCATGTGGCTGTTCCATTAAGTTCTATGGGAAATCCAGAGATAGCCATAGGATGTACTCGGCTATCTCTGGAATTCACATAGAAATGAATGGAGCGTCCACACGTATGCCCGCCCACTCCACTAATTTCAGGGGGTACAAAGCCCCCGTTCTTGTGATTTGGTAGGGATCCCAGCAGTAAGACACCCACCGATCTAATAGTTATCCTCTATCCACTGGCTAGGGGATAACTTAATGGAACTGGAATCACTGCGACCTCTTTATACAGCTGAACGTCTGGGGTGCCGGGAGTCGGACCCCCATAGATCAGATATTGATGACCTGTCATAGTGGTCTCCTGAATGCTATAGCTTCCACTCAGAGCACAAGTGAGGGGCTGAGAAGCACTTCAATGCAGAGAGCACTACACAGAAAAAATCGGCCTCCAGTGCACTTGGTGGAGTAAAATCTGGCAGAATAAAAGTTAATATTCAAACTGCTCATTGTAGTGAAGATTCTAATTACTCTTTACATGTAAGCTTGTCTTTTTTATTCGCTAGGATATGCCATCACTCTGGTTCGTTTTCATACTATAGTTCACGTTTAAATATTTTTTATTGTTTGAGTGTGTCATATTCACAGACGTACTGATTGTCAAAAAAACCAAATTATCATAGCCTTCATTAAAGATCTATAACATGGTTGCCTCCTATAAATGTGTAATGTCGGTTTAAAAAGGTTGTCCAAAAGAATCGATGCTCACCCCTTTTCTCCCCTACTTCTCTCTGCGCAGCACTCCATTCTTTCCCAGTGCTGTTTGTTTTTCCTGGTTGCAGCGGTGATGTTCCATGCACACAGGTCCCATGTGACATCCCGTATACTGCTGAGGCCAGTGATTGGCTACATGGTGATCTGTGTGCATGGAACATCACCTCAGCATTTGGGAGGACCGTAGCTCAGCACTGGAAGCAGTGGGGAGAAAGTGGGTGGGTAAGGCATCTTGTGTAATTTTACCACATTTACAGGGGCTGTTCCGAGTTTTTGTTAATTTAAACAACTGCTTTAAAGGGGTTTTCTGAGACGTTATCGGCGGGGGTTTGACACCTGGGACCCCCCTGATCGGCTGTTCCAGATAGCACCCTCACAGTCCTTATCACAGCTTTCCCTAGGCCAGTGACGACATGTTCATTGGTCACATGGCCTAGGTACAACTCAGCCCCAGAAGTGAATGGAGCTGAGCGCGACGCCAAGCACAGGCGCTATACAATGTGAGCAGGTAGAAGGCTGATATGTCGGACCCCCACCAATCAGATGCTGATGACTTATCCAAAGGATAGGTCATCAGTTCTAAAGTTTAGTAAACTCTTTAGAGTCAGCACATCCATTGTAACAGAGCAGGGGTCCCACAAACCAGAAGTGGGCTTCTACCCTGTTGGTGCCTTCCACAAATACAAGTTTTACAGATTTTTTTTTTCTCCCCATAAAGCTACCGTATACATCAGTCTGCTCCGCTCCTGCTGCTCTATAACATGCTTCCTGCAGCTCAGACACCATGTTCAACGTAGCCCTTAAACTTTGAGGCAGATTGAGTGATATGGCTCTGGGTTGCTTCTGATGTGTGCGGTACTTCTAGATATGTTTTATTACAGGCTTTATTATGAACATTTTGGAGGCCAGTAGTAACTACCTTCGGGTGTTGTAAGCAATGTAGAGAGCTGCTTTCAAAGAGCAATTCCACATTATGGCTGAATTCACACTGCCCTGTAGGTTGATGCACATCTGGATATTACCCGGGCCGCAGTGCCGATCCCCTAGGTAATGGCCGGAGTCTTTTAAGTTGATGGATGTTTCCATAAAGTGTGCTGTTAGTACTTCATGCCATACTAGTTGTACAATGATTTGAAAATCATGAGGATGGCGTAATACAAACAGTCACCTAGGATTAGAATGTAAGCAGTGGATAACAAGCTTGATATATTGCCTTTTTCCATTGTCGGTGTGTACAGAACACTTCACTATTTTATAATGTAATTGAATTTGGGAGGATATACATCAAGCATGTTATAGTGCGCTCAGGAGTACTTCTTGTTCTCCTCGGCAGCATTGGTCGCCCACATCTAGTGTAGCATTTACATGCAGATATTTATCATCTGAATCTGTAAATCTGTCTCCAGACGTCTACTTTAGATTCTGTTATACGACTGAAGCTGAGAATGTAGAGCCGAGGATTAACTTTCTGGTATTTGTATGTATAGGCTGAACCTATGTGTCTCCCAAGCTCCACCTGTCCTGCAATATAAACAGTCAGAACCCCAAAGAACTCCAATTTCAGAATTGATATATATTTTTTTTCCAGCCAGATTTCGGGGACAAACGTTCATAGGAACACTTTTTCCTGACAACTGGCAGATATAATTGTGCTGCAGTTTGGAAAAGGCTCAGGCTTGAGCCGAAAATACCAGTAGAAGTGGTGAACAGTAAATACCAAGCTAATCACACATCCATCATGATTATAGTATCACATTTTTATTAAACATGTATTACAGACATGATTGGCATACACAAATAAATGAAAAACTGTTAAAAACACCAACACAGTGGTGGAGACCAAACGGCAGGATAAACCTAATAAAATGCAAGTGCAAAACGTGTTTTTAGGGAGGTGCAGATTCGAGAGCTCAAACACAAGGATTATTCACACAGCCTAATAGTATGGGTATGAAGAGTACAGATCAAGTAACATATGAAAGAGAAAAAAAAATATAAAGTATATAGCAAATATCTATAGAATACCAACCAAATAATTGTGTCCCCGCCTCTTTCATATGCCTTTGTAATAGGCAGATGCAAACGAGCGCTGATGGAAGTGTTTATCGTTGATCTGCCGGTCCTGCCTGAATATTGGGTAGTCTAATAGGGCCCTGAGTGAGTGCCTATCCCCTTATGTAACTACATTGGCCCAGATTTACTAATGGGATTGCGCCTAGACCTTGTTGTAGCATCTAGTTTCAGAAAATTAGCCCATATCTGATTTTGGTTGATCATGCCCTCTGTCTTTATGTTCTGGAAGTTCCCCTTCCACTTCTCTTCATGCTCGTCTGCTGATTAGTCCTGACATAATCAGATTCTTCTATATAGAATGAATGTCAGAGAAAGATGATGTCACACACACAAACCATCAGTATCAACACTGTGTACGTCACCTTTCTGGCAATATCTGTGGTTTGGTGACAAACTCCATCTAGAGGGCATCTTTCAGTACTTTTTTGTACTTATGAAACCAGCTGATCTGTGTTGGTCCCATGTTTATATACGCCCACATTGCTGAGAATATTGTTTTAATATATGAAAATGAGCCTCTAGGAGCAATGGGGGCGTTGCTGTTACACCTAGAGACCCTGCTCTCTCTGCAACTGCTGCTCCCCCTCCACATTGATTGATCTAGCCAGACATGATGACATTTACACTGCCTGGCTCTGTGAATCAATGTGCAGAGGGCACGGCAGTTGCACAAAGAGCTGAGTCAGAGGAGTAACGGTAACGCCCCAGTTGCTCCTAGAAGCTCATTTGCATATAATAAAACATCATTTTTCTCAGCAATGCGGGCACATATGACCATGGCACCAACACAGATGTCTTCAGCTGCCAAGTGCACATGTAACAGGTCAGCCAGTGTCATAGGTACAAATCTGCTGACACATGCCCTTTAAGAATGAATCACTAGAAAAGCGTTCGTTCCTCGTTATTCTCCGGTGACTGTACAATGATTTGTTGAACACTCTTCTCTGGTTCCGTTCCAGGCAATTTCTCCGAGTACTTCCTCTGCCCAGTGAAAACTGGAGTTCTCTGGTTGAAGAATGGTGCTGCCACCCTGACCCGTTTGCCAATCGAAGCTGCCTGCCCAAGGTTAACGACTGCTTTCTGGGAGACACGTTCCTTTTGGTGAATAAGGCAAATATTTCAAACCCCTCTGGAGAGACTAATGAGATGTCATCTGTTCCTCATCCCGTTGATGCAAACATCTCAGTAAGTTATTAGCGTTAATGACATCAACTAATTGGTACATTTATATTGCCCAGTATAACTTTATTATCTCAGGCAGAAGGGGGCTCTTAATCTCTGTTAGTGGCTCCGAGAGCTCTTCTCAAATACCATGTGAAGTAAGTTTGTGGGTGAAATTGTGTTATTCATTTTCCCTGACAATATTGTATGTCAGCGCTAGATCATATCTTCCTGTGGGAGTTAAATGGCGGCGAGCCCTGCTGCTTCATTTTATTCTGCACCTCAACAGGAAGAGTTTAACGCAGTGACTACGATGTCTGAAATTTTACTCTGGGGTCCTAAATGATGTTTTTGTAGTTATCTGGGAAAATGATTAGCTTCATTATGTAATCTGAGACATTGCGCACCCAAGACAGTATGCATTGACAGCTCAAGGAAGCTGAAAAGGTGGGCTAGAATTCAAGAGCAGGACATTTTACAAGCAGGGGCGGACTGGGAACTTCAAGTGGCCCTGGATAAAAACTAAAAGTGGCCCCAAGGCGGGGGCAACACAAATAGGCTTGGCAGCAATACTATAATGCAGCACAAATTACCACCCCTGCAGAACCCAATACCATAGTGCAGCACAAAATACCACAGTGCAGCAAAAGACCAACCCAGCAGAACAAAATGCAACACAATACACTACCCCAGCAGAACCAAATACCACAGCGCAGTACAAAATACTGCCCCTGCACCAGAAAATACCCCCCAGAGGCTGCCCCATTCTATTCTCCTCTCTAATTAAGATATGGACAACGAGGCTGAGAAAGTGAGACACTGACCTCAGCACCTACCGCACCTTACTTTCAGCATGCCCCCTGGTCTTTCATCACTACCAAACATATAGAAGACTATAGCACTACCTACCTATTACATCCAGTGACCTCTCCTCTGATGTAGATGCCATCTTCCTTCATCTTCTCCGTACGACCCAGACCACCATGATGACATCTTTCAGCCATGCCCTGTCTCTGCAGAGTTTGGGCCACACATCTTAGATTCCTTACTTTCCCATCGTCCTCTCCACACAAACTCCCCATCCTGGTTCTCTCATAGTGTCATGCTGCCTCCACCCCCAAAACTGCCTGCTGCCCTGCCCAATGCCCCCAAATACTATACTGCGGAAAAGTTAGTGTCCCCAGTAGTGACTCCAGAAGCAATAAAGCCTGCATAGTGCCCCCAGTAGTCATAAAGCCTCACTATAGTGCCCTTAGTAATAACAATGCCCCATGTACTACACCCAGTAATAATAATGCCCTCAGTAATAATAATGCCTCCTATAGTGGACCATGAATATTAATGTCCATATAATGCCCCCAATAATAATAATGCTTCCAATATTACCCCAACCGTTCACATACTGATGACATATCCTGAGGATAGATAAGCAGTTTAAAACACTCGGAAAGCTCCTTTAATAATGCCCCTATAGTGCCCCCAATATTAATAATATCCCCAAATGCCTTCAGAAATAATAATGCCCCCAGAATTAAAACATGCATCCATAGTGACCCCAGTATTAAAAATACCAGCAAAGTGGCCCCAGTATTAAAAATCTCCCTATATGCCTCTAGAGTGTCCCCATTAATCCTGCTATTGTGCCCTGAATGCTCCCCAAGTGGCCTCTTTCTACCTGTGGCTTGAGAGTCCTGCGCGATCGTCATCACACAGTCTGCCATGCCTGCTGCCATAGTTTAATTCAGGAGAGCACCTGCACCTTGCATACACAAGAGCCGGACGCTCCCAGCATTAATTACCTCTGGGAGCGTCAGATCATTAGGTACCCGGCTGCCGGTGGTGAGGAGGGCTTAGGCGGCTCCCTGGGCATCAGCCCACCAGAAGTTTCCAGCTAGGGTCTGTGTCCAGTCCGCCGCTGATTGTAAGCTATGGATTCAAGTATTATTAATAGTATCAGCAATTATAGTCATTTACAGTGCAGTGTAGTTTTGAAATGTAATAAGGAATTTCATGTAACCTGGAAGTCATCATTCAACATTTTATGGAGAATATTTACTCTTCTGCGATCAGGACTTTGATTCTGATTTCTTACTGTGTGATATCTGATCCGCTAAAATCTGCTGATATCAACCTGTGGTGAAATTTCAATTCCTGTCTAATGTAATGTAGCTGTGATATCTTAGAGCCGGTATCGACTCCGTAACCAAACCCTTCAATCATTTGCTCTAAATCAGCATTTCACCTCCGGCAATTAGATGCAATCAGCAGCCAGCAAAACATGGGGCAAACTTCTGGCAGAATAGCGCATTTTGCAAGCTACAGCATGTTCTTGTAGCCCCCATGTGCATTTTATCGGATGGGTGACTATGGGGTCTTCTAAGCCTCTACCTACAGTGGTTGGTAGTTGGCAGCTCTGCTTCAGTTCTGTTCTTATCATACACAGCAGTCCACAATTAAAAATGGCATCTCTTACATGTAATGTATATAACAAGCCTTGGATCTGAACTCTCAAAGTCTCCTTTAGCCAACACCTTTCTTTTCCTCTTCTGTTAGGATAATTTAAAGAAATGACTCTCTGCCCCGAACCCTCTGCGTTCTAGTGCGTCTCTGATCCTCCCCATCACTACTGCTATGGCATTAAAGGGATAATCCCATGAATAATGTAAAAAATGAAAATCATGAAACTTGCTACAAGATGGTCTCCCGATGGTATAGAGTGCCATCACTTCTCCTTAAGTGGTTTCCCACGGTCTCAGACCGACGGAAGAAGGCACACTGCTACATATTTGGTGGCACTGTGCAGCTCTACGCTCTTTTTCTGGACTTTGTGCACTAGATAGTCCTTGAAGCGACTGGCATCCCTATGCCAAATACAGTCTGTGAAGCTGGTGGCAGCTGAAGGATGGAACTGAGCATGTTCTTCCGGCTCAGTGAGCAAGACAGAAAAATTTGAAAAAGAGCAAACAGCAGGTGCGCTGTACAGATAGATTTCATGGAATAACTCAGTAGCTATAAAAAGAAAATATGGAATTACAGAAGTATTCAGAATCCAGGTGCTGGTTTGAGAACTGTATAATATTTTTTTGTTGGACAATGCCTTTAAGTCTTGACTGCAGCAATGAATTGCAAGTCACTGACCTCAGCAATACATGGCACAAAATCACTGAAGCCAGTGATTGGCTGCAGTGATCATGTGGTATATCAGAACAGAAGGGGTTTGGGATTGTGAATCTAACTTTATTTTATTATTCTAATAGCATCCCTTCCTTAATAATAATTAAAAAAATATACCGAGCCGAACTGGATGCATTACACATTAAAGAGGACCCTTCACCTAAAAATGAAAGTTAAACTAAAGATATAGCCTTACTTACATGGCCCCGGTATTGCTTATTCAGTCATTAATTTTTCAATCAGTGCCCCCGTTTGCCCGCGCTGCACCCTGGAATATTTGCCGCCTTGTATGCTAATGAGCCATTCCGCTCAACTGGGCGGGCCCTCAAAAGTTCTCCCGGGCGTGTCATTCTTCTCTCTGGCACAGAGCGCATCCAATCAGCACGCTCCGCTCTTAGCCAGGGAGAAGACGCTCCAGTTCTCGCGAATCCCGCGAGAACTGGAGCGTCTTCTCCCTGGCTAAGAGCGGAGCGCGCTGATTGGATGCGCTCCATGCCAGGGAGAAGAATGACACGTCCGGGAGAACTTTTGATGGCCCGCCCAGTTGAGCGGAATGGCTCATTAGCATAAAAGGTGGCAAATATTCTGGGGGGCAGCGCGGACAAACGGGGGCACTGATTGAAAAATGAATGACTGAATAAGCAATACCGGGGCCATGTAAGTAAGGCTATATCTTTAGTTTAACTTTCATTTTCAGGTGAAAGGTCCTCTTTAAAGGGCTTCTGTCACCCCACTAAAGTGATTTTTTTTTTTTTGGGCTAGTTAAATTAGTTAAAACTAGAATAATGGGCGAGCACACTACATTTGGATCATAGAGTACATAAAATATTTAATTAAATCCAATAAATTGACACGTGTATATACATAAAATCAAGTCATACAATGATAAAATATAATAAAATAAAATGGAATAAAACTTGTGTACTTGGGATAATACACTTGGAATACCGCAGATAAATGGGATGGTATGCTCACTGTACTAAGGTCCAAATGCTGTTGTTGGACCAGAAGATCATATGCCTGTAAGTATCATAAGGAAGTCCACTTATTAAATGAAGTATCTTAAATTCTCCTAGCCAGGAGATCTCCAATCACAGATCTATTGCACAGCTGTTTGCTGGTAGTAACTCCAATATAGATAAAAGGTAGGATCACCTATTGCAGTCTCTTGTATAATCCCCAAGTCTTGGGTGCTGGTTTAATATACCAGTTTGTTGAATAGTGTTACAGAGTTCCGTAATTGCTGTAAATGTAGCAGCTTAAATCCAAAGACTTCTTACCTCCCTCGTGGTGGACGGTCTGTATCCGGCGTGAGTCGGGCAGCGCGGGACACTGCCGGCGTCTGACTACGTTCAGCTGCAGCTGACTTACCCGAAGTCTCACGGGATTTCGTCCGACACAAAGGGGAGAGTGCAGTAAATCGCCAATAATTATTGGAAAAGTCCTTCGATTCAATATCACAGCATGGCCATGCTTGTGGAAGTGGAGGTGCTTTTTGTTACAGGTGTGTGATCCGGCCCATACGCGTTTCGGGAACGCTCCTTCCCTTCATCAGCGCTCACTTGGCCAAACTTACCATATACAGAATCGTACTGGCACAATGTAATAATCTACCGCACTGCTCACAAAAACTGGTTCCTTCTAATGTCAGAGTAACTTTGTAGATGTAAGCCAACTTACCGAAATAGAAGACGTCATCGGCGCAGGCGCACTGAGGGAGTGCTGAGGAGACGAGCCTCCTCATCTCAGAGCGCCTGCGCCGAATGAACACAGGCGCGCGATTTTTGAAATGCCGGCAGGGCTGGCCGGAGGAGGAGATCCCGGCTGGCCCTGTCAATCAACACGACGAGGGGGCGGGTTTCTGCAGCAGCTACCAGCAAGTAGCCGCCCTACTTGCTGGTAGAGACCTAATTACATATTATAAAACTTCGTTTTTGGAAGAAACTGCTGGATCAAAGTAAGTAACACCATTATATTTTCATTATATATTCATATATGAGTATGCTTTTTGCCTTGTTCTCAAGGCCAGGTTCACACAGGGTTATTTGAGTGCATCCAGAAATGAGCTGACTTCTTTCCTATACCTGTATTCCCTCTAGGATCCACTGCTGACTGTCCAGTAGGTCAGTTTTAACAGTCCCTACAGATGACTCTGCATTTATTTTGGAGGAGATAACTTGATGATCAGCCTGTATGTGAGCTGACACGCTGGCTTTCTCGTCTGTATGTAATCTGATGATGGATTTGTAACCCCTGTATATCATATTTTCCCGCACATTGACCAAGCATTGAAAACATGCAGCAGTACTTCATAATATCATGACAGTTGATCCTACTGGTTTATCCACAGTTTATTTATTACTTTTTATATTCGTAGTGTAACTTTCATTCTTTTTTATTTTTGTAATGTGAAGGGACAGTGATGCTGACCATTTTTGTAATATACTTTCGTTACTGAAATCGTACATTTCTATTAGAAAAATAGCTCCAAAGTGGCCCATTTTGTGCCTTAGCAACGCTCCTCGGTCTTCTGTTTACATAACACAGTCAGTGTTAGCAAGTCTCCCCAGTTATGTAAACAGAAGACAGAGGAGCGTTGCTAAGGCTCAAAATAGGCCACTTTAAAGCTATTTTTCTAATAAAAATCTATGATTTCAGTAATTAAAGTATATTACAAAAATGGTCAGTATCACTGCCCCTATACATTACACAAATAAAAAAAAGACTGACCGTTACACTTTAAGTACGTTTTCTTTTTGGCTTTATGTTTGCTCCATTTTTACAGGTGTTGGAACCAGTATGGGGCAGATGGGCCATACAGTAAATCAACATGTATTTGTTAGGACTAACTGGAGTTGGCTTACATCTACAAAGTTACTCTGACATTAGAAGGAACCAGTTTTTGTGAGCAGTGCGGTAGATTATTACATTGTGCCAGTACGATTCTGTATATGGTAAGTTTGGCCAAGTGAGCGCTGAAAAGACAGATGTCAGAGAATGTCAGCACTAGAGGAAGAGCACAATAAAGTTCAGCCTGCCCTCCAGAGAGGATAGCTAAAATTATACATTCTTTAACGAAAGGTGTAATGTGACATTTATGTGACATTTTTCTGACTTGCAGAAATCAAAGGAAAATACCAAAGTCGTTTGCAAGCGGTGCAAAGCAATACTCGGAGAGATGGTGTCATCAGGTATGTAAGAGAGAAACCATGCTAAGAGCAGGCTGACAATAAACGGCACGGCCAGCGCTCTTGTTATGGTCCTGGCCAGCTGCTTCTTCCATAAGCTGGGGTATTGTAAGGGAAAGATAAGGCAAACAATTCATACTCCAAGTTCATTACAAGTCGTTTCCTTTTGTCACTGGGTTTCTTTTTTTTTTAACGCAGAATGTGCTAGTTATTGAATCCTTTTCTAAATGGCTCATTATTTCCAAATTAAACCTCTGAGAGTTGTGGGGAATGATTGATCAGTCCATTGCATTTTGAATGATGCAGGTAGATTCATACTCTCATAGTCAAGGGCATGGGTGACCCAGATTATATTTCTAGTAACTTTCTGTGCTTCAGCCTCAGTCTCGCTGTGTGTCTTGGCGTTGTATAAAAATTACTATAGCGATGAAATCGCTAATAGTCATGGATTATAATTCAGAGTTGTCTGGATGACTTTTTTTTTCTTGACAAAGACCTTTGGGCCTGCCATATATGGAAGCCTGGCGGGACACGCTGGACGCAGAGTCTGATCAGGCCAAATGTCAGTGTAAAACTGACATTATAATAGATAACCATTGCAGTGTATTCTACCAGTGATCAGATTGTTGACAGGTTTTCTGAGACTTTTCTACTATCCAGAGGATAGGTCATCAGTATCAGATCGGTTGGGGTCTTACAGCCAGGACCCCTGCCGATCAGCTGTTTGAGAAGCCACCAGTGCTTGCAGTAGTGCCGCCGCCCTCTTGCGGCTTGGACTAGGCCATGCAACATCAGGTTCATCTGCCACATGGCCTAGGCCAGGGATAGGCAAACTGCGGCTCTCCAACTGTTGTAAAACTACAACTCCCAGTATGCCCAGTCTGCCTACAGCTATCAGCCTACAGCAGAGCATGATGGGATTTGTAGTTTTACAACAGCTGGAGAGCCGCAGTTTGCCCTTCCCTGGCCTAGGTGCAGCTCAGCCCCAATTAAGTGAGCTGCAATACCAAGCGCAGCTGCTATCGAATGGACGGTGTTGTGCTTGGTGAGCTGTGAGGAGGCCGAAGCGCTGCTGCCAGCGTCAGTGCCTCCTCAAACAGCTGATTGGCAGAGTCTTGGGTGTCGGACCCCCACCGATCAGATACTGATGACCTATCTAGAGGTCATCAGTATCTAAAAAAACAATGATAGAATTGCTATTTTTGTCACTTTACCTCCTCAAAAACTGGTATAAAAATTGATCAAAAAGTCACATGTACCCCAAAAAGGTAGCAATAAAAAGTACAGCCCATCCTGCAAAAATACAAGATGCTGCAGTGATGTTGACCTTCTGGAAGTTTCTCCCATCTGCACACAGGATCTTTGATGCTCAGTCACAGTGACCATTGGTTTCTTAGTCACTCTTTTGCAATTTCCCGATGATAAGATCTTTGTCCTGAATTAGTGGTTCCTGCGGCAGTAAGGAATCTTCGCTCTTTCACAGTTGTGCAAAACAATGGATTACTCCCGAGTCCCACAGCGTAAACAGAGTTACTGGAAAGGTTAACACGGTCATCTTCTTCTAATTTAAGAGCAACACACAAAGCGGTTAATTCAGCAAAATGCAAAACCTTATTTTCCTGTTCACTACTGCACAGCCATCCAGAGTGACACCATAACATCTACAAAATGCTATAAGCCATCCACAAAAAGATCAGCAGCAGGAGGCAAGTGGAGAATAGGAGTACGGTATCCTGTAAATGCAAGCATGGTGAGGTGACAGCTGTGCAGTCATGGGGGGACTTAATGTAACTGTCCGTTCCGTGCTAAGCAACAAAGCTAGTACTTTGTAACCAAAGATCGCAATAACACCTTTGCAAGCGCCATAGACGCCTGTACAAGACATTTTACTCTGTAAAAGAAAATTTTAGGTGTATTATTATGCGTTAGACTTCTCCCTTGCATTCATAAGTGCAGTTTGCCTTGTGAACGGCGCAGGCAGCACAGCGATACTGCTGGTGCCTGAAATATCCAATAACAAAGCTCCATACAGCAAGGAGCTTTGTTATTTGGAAGGAAGCTGCCTATTGGTCAGTTTGGGCAAGCTGCCGGGCCATTCGGCACTCAGCTCTGAAGCTGTTCAGGGAGACTCGTGCAGCGGCTCTGCAATCCTCTTAGAGTGGCGGCCTGGCAGGATAAGCAGCCTCCTGGTGGGCATGCTGAGGGGTCTGGAGTGAATGCTGAGCAGGCAATCATAGCCAAGTGTTAAAGTACAGGAAAGTCAGATACAGTATATTCGACTGTAATTTAACACTCGGCTATAATTGCTCGTGCTGTAGTCACTCCAGATTTCTCCCTGTGGCTTATTAACCCTATCCTGGAGGGGAGGAAGTTCTGATATTTACATGGGACTGTATGTTGGAGGAGCTGAAGGGAGGGCACTGATGTTATTTACATGGGACTGTATGTTGGTGAGGGCTGAACGGAGGGGAGGATTGTCATTTAGAATAGTAATGGTTCCCCTGCATAAATACCAACCTCTTAGGGCGCGTTCACATCACCACTTTTTATTTCTGTTCTTCTGCTCTGTTAGATGAGTGGAACAACAAAAGTAACGGAAATGCTGGGTTCAGCACGTAACTGAGAAAAACAAAGCTGAACAGACTCGATTGACTATAATGGGATCTGTTCTGGATCTTGTCTTTTTAACAGACAAAAAAGTCCTGCATGAAACACACTTTTAAGCATTTTAAGCAATATCAGTGCATTATTTTTGAGTGAAAAAGGAGAGGAGTACCTTGCAAACATATGGGAACCCAAGGAGATTTGAGTGCTCAGATAACGTTGACCGAGGTCTCAGACCTTAAATAGCCTGTTAGGGTTAAGGCTTATTCACAATCATTGTTAGGAAAGCCAGGTGATGCAAATTTTCTAAAACTGTCTATAGCTGTCTAACACACTGAAAATGGTTGAGGCCCACAAAGGAGGAGAAGGCTATAAGAAGATAGCACAGCGTTTTCAGGTTGACATTTCCTCAGTTTGAAACGTAATCAAGAAATGGCAGTTAACAGCAACAGTGGAGGTCAAGAGATGAGCAAGAAACATTTCAGTGACAGCTGCTCATAGAATTGCTAGAAAGGCAAATCGGAGCTCTTGCTTGACTGCAAAAGACCTTTAGGAAGATTTAGCAGACTCTGGAGTTGTGGTACATTGTTCTGCTGTTCAGTGACACCTGCAGAAATATGGCCTTCGTAGAAGAGTTATCAGAAGAAAACCTGTCCTGCGTCCTTACCACTAAATTCAGCATCAGAAGTATGCAAAAGAACATCTAAATAAGCCTGATGCATTTTGGTAACAAGTCCTGTTGAGCAATGCGGTTAAAATAGAACTCTTTGACCAGAATGAACAAAGGAAAATGCTTATGTTTGGAGAAAAAAGCGGACAGAATTTCATGGAAAAAGAAACCTCTGTAGCCATTAAAGAGGACCTTTCACCGCTCCTGACATTATCATGTAAATAGCTGGCAGGGTAGGGCATACTGAAGGCATGTGAGATTGCTTACTATTTTCCCTATGTGCTACCCCTTTCCCCTGCCGTACCACCCCCCCCCCCCCCCCTTCTGGTTTCCCGCCTGGTATTTAAATTCATACCATCAGTACAGGGAGGAGGAGACGGCCCTGTTTTTTCCTGGCTGTGACGCTCTCCACTGAAATTGGGCAGCTCACAGCTAGGGAGAAGGAGACGCCCACTGAGAAACCCTGGCGTCTCCTCCTCCCTGTACTGATGGTATGAATCTACATACCAGAGGGGGAAACCAGAATGGGGGGCACAGCAGGTGAAAGGGGAAGGACGGGGGGGCACAGTGGGGGAACAGAGCAGTGCATAGGGAAAATAGTAAGCAATCTCACATGCCTTCAGTATACCCGCCAGCTATTTACATGATAACGTCAGTACCGGTGAAAGGTCCTCTTTAAGCATGGGGTATATCAATCATGCTTTGGGGTTGTGTTACAGCCAATGGCACGGGGAACATTTCACAGGTAGAGCAAAGAATGGATTCAATGAAATTCCAGCAAATTCTGAAAGCAAACCTAACATAAAGTGTCAAAAAGCTGAATTTGAAAAGAGGATGGCTTCTACAAAAAGATATTGATCATAAACACACCTGAAAATCTACAAAAGACTACCTCAAAAGGTGCAAGCTGAAGGTTTTACCATGGCTGTCATCTACGGGAACCGCCCTGTCATGTGACCCGGGTGCGACTGCTAAGGGTCGATCTATTTAACGCACTCAATCTCTCGCTCCCCTACACACAGGCCTCCGATTGAGCCTCGATCACACCCTGACACAGCCTCTCATGCACCCCAACACGCTGCCACCATCTATGACATTTAAATCAATACACCGATTAATTAAGGACTCATAGAAAACCCCACATCACCCCACTCGCAAGCAGGCTCACAGTGGCACAGGCCACACATATAGCAAATACACGGCAATGAAAACCGCACTCATACACTTAAAAAATGGAAGTTATTGGGCTCGTTCAGGGCACAAGGCAAAACCATTAAAGATGTGCTTTAATGTACTAAAAAGGTACAGTACTTAGTTACAAAAAGTTAAAAGAAATAAGTCCTACATAAACGTGCACAAAACAGTATAAAAATAAAAGGATAAAAAGCAGAAAGGTTCTTACTCAACTAATTGTGTGGTCAGAGTTCCTTCTGGTTTCTGGGACAGGTGGAAAGTGGAACACAACCCAATGTTGATCGGATCCCCAAATTGTGTCCAAGAAATGTTCCCAATAGTTCATTTTTATCCCCATTTGGCAGAGGGTGGAGCTGAGAGGAGTCTCCCTCCTATTTTGTCCCAGCCTTCTGGGATGGCCCTCATTATGCTCCACCTCTCTTACTCAGCTGGCAGACATGAAATATTATTAAAACATGGCTTCCCGTCCACACTAATGGATATTCGGGACCCGACATGTTTTAATAATGTATATTATATCCGGCTGATCATTTTCATACCACACATCACCGGTGTAGTTGTCCCAGAAGGTGAGATACTGGTTATGTGGGAATGCTGGCTGTCAGGGATGGGATGTTTAGACCCCCTACGATGCCCACATCACGCGGAATGCAATGGTCGCAATTATTAATATGGGAGTTGTATCAGAGATGAGTTATTGCTTATGAGATATTTTCTTCATCCTCTGGGACTGTATTTGAAAAGCTTCTGGACCCCTGTTTTTTAACATTCAGATGATAAACTGATTTCCTCCAAGGTCAGTGCGTATTCAACCTGCAGGCACGTATAATCACAGAATGGCATGAACATATATGGGATCACACGACAAGTATAAAACATACAGAGATAATAAAAGTTATGAGAATTGTTGTCCATTTCTCACAATGGCCCTCTCAGTCCCCTGATCTGAACATCATTGAAATTCTGTGGATAGACCTCAAAATAGCAGTGCATGCAAGACGTCCAAGGAATCTCACAAAACTGGAAGACTTTTGCAAGAAAGAATGGATGAAAATCCCTCAAACAAGAATTGAAAGACTTTTGGTTGGCTACTATGTATGGCGCCCAAAGTTTTTCTTCGGGCCCTTTTCCGTTTGTCATTTTGAAAATGTAAAAGATGAAAATAAAAAATTTGGATTGACTTAAAATACAAAAGCAATGTGACATCCTTAAAGGGGTTCTGCACTTTGTTTAAACTGATGATCTATCCTCTGTATAGATCATCAGCACCTGATCGACAGGGGTCCGACACCCGGGATCCCCGCCGATCAGCTGTTTGAGAAGGCAGCGGCGCTCCAGCAGCGCCGCGGCCTTCTCACTGTTTACCGCTGGCCGAGTGACATCACGACTTGTATCAACTGGCCTGGGCGGGGCTAAGCTCCATTCAAGGGAACGGAGCTTAGCCGCTGTAGTGCTACCTCTGTTTGCAACATGGAATGGTTACATTAGGAGATGACAACAATGTAATATGGTATTGTGTAAGTCTTTGTGCTAAGAAATGATGGTATGCTCCATTGTGAACATTTAGTGGGTTGCCTAAAACAAGATCAGCTGTTTTTTTGGACCAATACAGCAGCCCTTGCATCCGCATCCAATGGGTAACTAATATTCCACTGGCTGATACATAAAGGACAGTCCCTTGCTAGGTTACCCACACTCACACAGGTGTTGCAAACCTTCCCTTCAACAGGTGCTATCCCAGCCACTGCAATCTGCATACTTGTAGGTGTGGTAGTTTGAGGAATCGGCTACTGGACTGCTGTCTAATCCCGGGATTACCTCCACTGCCTCTTCCTCCTCCAATCCAGGAATTATACCTCAGGTGATGAGCATGAACTACTCCAGGTGGCAGATAAGGGGAAGGCTACAACGGGAGCTCCACTAGGGGATCGCTGTATTGTAAATACTGGGACTGCAGCGAAGCAGGCAATGTTGGCAGCATGGTGGAGGCAGACAAATTCTGAGCACGTGGTATATGGTTTTCCTTTTTGTCTGAAATTGGTAACATCTTTTCTATTTGCATATTAATTGGTTTATTCTTTTATTTTCAATCTTTTCCCACTTTTGCTGGATGATCTCGTAGCATGATCTGGGAGATATCCACCAGGCTGTGAAGCCATTTATGCTTCCAGTCTGTTGTATGGAAAGTTATCTCCTCTCTGAGCTCGTCAGTATGGTCAGTGTCTTCCTCACTGTCTAAATTCCAATCAGTGTATTTATGCGCTGATTCTTTGAACCTTCTCCAATATTCCAAAACATCTTCAGTCTTATTTTGTTTTCCTTCCAATAATTTACGTAAGCTGTAGCTTTTATTAAATGTTTTCTTTGTCCTTCGCCGATCAGATATATAAATATAAATGAATATAAACTGTCTGTGCAACCCCTTTAAAGGGGTATCCTGTTATATTTTGTCAGTTCATCTCCCCCACAGTGGTGAGTCTTTTTTTTCTGTGGCTGCCTGCTACACTGCGATACTTGGCCATGTGACATGTTTTACCCACAAAATCGCTGTGTAGCCGAACCCTAATTGATAGATGCACATTACGGTCCTACTTTCTTGTAATGATTTTTCACATGTACTTTGTTACTTATGTACAGTGTTTTTGCAATTCCTTTTAGATGCTGTCAAGTATTACATTACTGAAGTGATGATTCAGCCATTTTCTCAACCATACAACATGATTTCAAGGTAAAAATTTAGAACATTGTTTGGTTCTTCCAAATGTTAAGCCATTGACTACCAAGGCTTATACAAAAGAAAAATTAGCCATTCAGTGTTTTACTTTTCGGAGGCTCTCTGACAAATTTAAGCCATAAACTATTGCATGTTATGGACTAGTGATTATTTTTTTTTTACTTTATATATTATCACCATATACAGTCAGGTCCATAAATATTGGGACATCGACACAATTCTAACATTTTTGGCTCTATACACCACCACAATGGATTTGAAATGAAACGAACAAGATATGCTTTAACTGCAGACTGTCAGCTTTAATTTGAGGGTATTTACATCAAAATCAGGTGAACGGTGTAGGAATTACAACAGTTTGCATATGTGCCTCCCACTTGTTAAGGGACGAAAAGTAATGGGACAATTGGCTTCTCAGCTGTTCCATCGCCAGGTGTGTGGTATTCCCTCATTATCCCAATTACAATGAGTAGATAAAGGGTCCAGAGTTCTGTCACACCGGTGACAGGTTTGAGAAGGTCTGAAAGATTATCTGCTCATTAGTGATCTGACAGCCTCTTTTGGTTTCACTTTGTCTGTGTGTTGCTTGTATGTCCACACCTCCTGTTCAGGTGTGGATCATGTGACCTTTACCTCCCCCTATTTAGTTTGACTTCACCCTTGCTCTGGATAGTTTCATTTGGTGTTGGAAGAGCTGGAGTGTGGTTCTAGTTGAAGTCCTGATCATCCATCATCCTTAGAAGTTAAGTGTTCCGCTTGTTGTGTTTTGTATCCCCCCCCCCCCCTCTGTTGTCTACTAGGCCTCAGTGAGACGCTGGTTCCTTCACCAGGGAAGGAGTGGGTTGTCTCTGCCCTGTCATTAAGTCTAGGGTATCCGAGGCCCACCAGGGTTTTCTAGGTTCCTGTGTATGGGCATCTCTACCATCGAGAGGTGCCCATACAGATAGGAGTTAGGGCCAAGAGCAGGGTTTTATAGGTGGTGAGCCTTTTCCTTCCCTAGCGGTGAGGCCTAGTGTCTTTTCCCTTCCGTCTTGTTGTCTTTTTCAAGTGTGCTATTTGCATTTGGAATCTGTTGCTGTCAACTCTCAAGAAGAGATCCAAAGAGCTGTCACTATCAGCGAAGCAAGCCATCATTAGGCTGAAAAAACAAACCTATCAGAGAGATAGCAAAAACATTTGGCGTGGCCAAAACAACTGTTTGGAACATTCTTAAAAAGAATGAACGCATCGGTGAGCTCAGCAACACCAAAAGACCCGGAAGACCATGGAAAACAACTGTGGTGGATGACCAAAGAATTCTTTCCCTGGTGAAGAAAACACCCTTCACAACAGTTGGCCAGATCAAGAACACTCTCCAGGAGGTAGTTGTATGTGTGTAAAAGTCAACAGTCAAGAGAAGACTTCACCAGAGAGAATACCGAGGGTTCACCACAAGATGTAAACCATTGGTGAGCCTCAAAAACAGGCCAGATTAGAGTTTGCCAAACAACATCTAAAAAAGCCTTCACAGTTCTGGAACAACAGCTTATGGACAGATGAGACCAAGATCAACTTGTACCAGAGTGATGGGAAGAGTAGAGTATGTAGAAGGAACGGAACTGCTCATGATCCTATGCATACCACCTCATCAGTGAAGCATTGTAGTGGTAGTGTCATGGCGTGGGCATGTATGGCTACCAATGGAACTGCTTCTCTTGTATTTATTGATGATGTGACTGCTGACAAGAGCAGCAGGATGAATTCTGAAGTGTTTCGGGCAATATTATCTGCTCATATTCAGCCAAATGCTTCAGAACTCATTGGACGGCGCTTCACAGTGCAGATGGACAATGACCCAAAGCATACTGCAAAAGCAACCAAAGAGGGAAAGAAGTGGAATGTTATACAATGGCCAAGTCAATCACCTGACCTGAATCTGATTAAGCATGCATGTTACTTGCTGAAGACAAAACTGAAGGGAAAATGCCCCAAGAACAAGCAGGAACTGAAGACAGTTGCAGTAGAGGCCTGGCAGAGCATCACCAGGGATGAAACCCAGCGTCTGGTGATGTCTATGCGTTCCAGACTTCAGGCTGTAATTGACTGCAAAGGATTTGCAACCAAGTATTAAAAAGTGAAAGTTTGATTTATGATTATTATTCCGTCCCATTACTTTTGGTCCCGTAAGAAGTGGGAGGTACATATGCAAACTGTTGTAATTCCTACACCGGTCACCTGATTTGGATGTAAATACCCTCAAATTAAAGCTGACAGTCTGCAGTTAAAGCACATCTTGTTTGTTTCATTTCAAATCCATTGTGGTGGTGTATAGAGCCAAAAATGTTAGAATTGTGTCGATGTCCCAATATTTATGGACCTGACTGTATGCACTTAAAGGGGTTGTCTCACTAGAAGATCCTATGCCCTGTTAGATGTCCTAGAGGCTTGGAACCCCCTTATGTGCCAGAACAGAGGTTTGCTCAGCCGTATCTGACTCATCCTTTCATTACATGGATAGCTATTCATTTGAATGAGTTTCATGTAATACTACATTGCTTATGGCTGGCTTTTGTTTCCCCTGGTAATAACTAGCACACTAGTGATAGCTCCCCCCTACACAGCCCTGACAATCTCGCGCGTGCGCCACTGCTCCGAGTAGCAGCTTAAGCGCAGAAGCTCTGCTTCCATTTCTAGAGCAGCGACTGGGCATGCGGTGCTACACTTCCGGGTACCGATGCATGCACAGTAGCTGCTGCAGAAGTAGCGCTTTTGCATAGAATTGTTTCGGGTATCGAACTTTCGATATCCAATCGATACTTTTGTCCTGGTATCGATACAATACTGGGATTTGCCTTTTATCGATACTAGGCTGTGCTACTGCACAGCCCAGTATCAGAGAATATGGATCGTGCTGCTCTCAGCGTGCGCCATGTTCCCTCAGCAGCACAGGGAGAAGGAAGCAGTCTCTCCCTCCCCCCTGTGCTGCTACCGCTGCCTCCAATGAGAGCGCAGAGGGGCGGAGGGGCTGTGGCCACTGCGTAACCAATGATAACTAACGTTTAATACATTACAAGTGCAGGCGGTGACAGAAACACATTGCCGACACCCTGCCTCTGACAGGGCGCTGCGTTCCGCTGCAATTAACCCCTCAGGTGCCGCCCCTCCACAGTATTAAAAACATTGGTGCCGCAGTGCGCCCTTCCCCCCTTCCCCAGTATTAAAATTATTGGTGGCAGTGGCCATAGAGTCCCCTCACCTCCTCTCATTGGTGGCTGTGGCAGCTTCTGATCGGAGCCCCAGCAGTGTAATCCTGGGGCTCCGATCGGTTACCATGGCAGTCTTCTACTGTATGTACTATGCACAGGGCAGCAGGGAGAGTGTAAGATCCTATTCTCCCTTATAGAGCTTTATTAGGGTGAATAAACAAGGGATTAAAAGATCCCAGGTTCTAGCCCCTAAGTGGGGAAATAGTTATTAAATAAACTGTAAAAAAAAAATATATATTTAAAAAAAACACACCAAAATACTAAGTATAAATCACCCCCTTTCCCAATTTTACATATAAAATATATAAACAATAAATAAATAAAATATTACATATCGTCACATCCAAAAAGTCCAAACTATTAAAATATAAAAAAAAATCTCCTATGCGGTGAACACCGTGAAAGAAAAAAAATAAAAGAAAAACTGTGTGATTCTTCACTGCTGTAGGAGAGCTTTAAAGGAAATCTGTCACCAGGATAATCGCTATTGAAGTAAAGCCTTGGCCTAATAGCACTTAGTACCTTATTTCCAGATGTGCCTTTGTTCCAGCAATAGATGTTTTTATCCTCTGAAAATCCAGTTTATTTGGTATGCAAATGAGCCAGTCAGGTGCCCAGTGGGGCGTCATTCTTGCAGGAAGGTGCCCAGGCACAGCTCCTGCCACAATGTGTCCACCCACCCCTCCTACATCACATTCAAGCCATAACTCTGCCCCCCTTTCCCTGCTCCCAGCATGAGGGCAGGCTTGGGCACTAGCAGGAGGTATGCCTGGGCTCCTTCCTGCAACAGTGACGCCCCTCTGGGCACCTTAGTGGCTAATTTGCATACCAAATAAACTGGATTTTCAGAAAATAGAAAACCTCTATTGCTGAAACAAAGGCACATCTGGAAATAAGGTACTAAGTGCTATTAGGCCTGTCTTTACTTCAATAGCGATTATCCTGGTGACAGATTTCATTTAAAGGGGCAGGGTGCTGTGGATGACACTGTTAAGGGAGCAGAGTGCTGTGGAGGTCACAGTTCAGGGGGCAGGTAGGGTGGCCATTCAGGCCACCCTCAAAAGATGGGCTTAACCACCTCCGGACCGCTGTACGCAGATTCGCGTTCCGGAGGTGGCAGCCCTGCGCTCAGCGACGCATATACGCGTCATCTCGCGTGAGCCGGGATTTCCTGTGGACGCGCGCACACAGGCGCGCACGCTCACAGGAACGGAAGGTAAGAGAGTTGATCTCCAGCCTGCCAGCGGCGATCGTTCGCTGGCAGGCTGGAGATGTGTTTTTTTTTAACCCCTAACAGGTATATTAGACGCTGTTTTGATAACAGCGTCTAATATACCTGCTACCTGGTCCTCTGATGGTCCCCTTTGTTTGGATCGACCACCAGAGGACACAGGTAGCTCAGTAAAGTCCCACCAAGCACCACTACACTACACTACACCCCCCCCCCCGTCACTTATTAACCCCTTATTAGCCCCTGATCACCCCTGATCACCCCATATAGACTCCCTGATCACCCCCCTGTCATTGATTACACCCCTGTCATTGATCAACCCCCTGTAAAGCTCCATTCAGATGTCCGCATGATTTTTACGGATGCACTGATAGATGGATCGGATCCGCAAAACGCATCCGGACGTCTAAATGAAGCCTTACAGGGGCATGATCAATGACTGTGGTTATCACCCCATATAGACTCCCTGATCACACCCCTGTCATTGATCAACCCCCTGTAAAGCTCCATTCAGATGTCCGCATGATTTTTACGGATGCACTGATAGATGGATCGGATCCGCAAAACGCATCCGGACGTCTGAATGAAGCCTTACAGGGGCATGATCAATGACTGTGGTTATCACCCCATATAGACTCCCTGATCACCCCCCTGTCATTGATTACCCCCCTGTCATTGATCAACCCCCTGTAAAGCTCCATTCAGATGTCCGCATGATTTTTACGGATCCACTGATAGATGGATCGGATCCGCAAAACGCATCCGGACGTCTGAATGAAGCCTTACAGGGGCGTGATCAATGACTGTGGTTATCACCCCATATAGACTCCCTGATCACACCCCTGTCATTGATCAACCCCCTGTAAAGCTCCATTCAGATGTCCGCATGATTTTTACGGATGCACTGATAGATGGATCGGATCCGCAAAACGCATACGGACGTCTGAATGAAGCCTTACAGGGGCGTGATCAATGACTGTGGTTATCACCCCATATAGACTCCCTGATCACCCCCCTGTCATTGATTACACCCCTGTCATTGATTACCCCCCTGTAAAGCTCCATTCAGATGTCCGCATGATTTTTACGGATGCACTGATAGATGGATCGGATCCGCAAAACGCATCCGGACGTCTGAATGAAGCCTTACAGGGGCATGATCAATGACTGTGGTTATCACCCCATATAGACTCCCTGATCACCCCCCTGTCATTGATTACCCCCCTGTAAAGCTCCATTCAGATGTCCGCATGATTTTTACGGATGCACTGATAGATGGATCGGATCCACAAAACGCATCCGGACGTCTGAATGAAGCCTTACAGGGGCATGATCAATGACTGTGGTTATCACCCCATATAGACTCCCTGATCACACCCCTGTCATTGATTACCCCCCTGTAAAGCTCCATTCAGATGTCCGCATGATTTTTACGGATGCACTGATAGATGGATCGGATCCGCAAAACGCATACGGACGTCTGAATGAAGCCTTACACGGGCGTGATCAATGACTGTGGTTATCACCCCATATAAACTCCCTGATCACCCCCCTGTCATTGATCACCCCCCCTGTCATTGATCACCCCCCCTGTCATTGATCACCCTCTGTAAGGCTCCATTCAGACATTTTTTTGGCCCAAGTTAGCGGAATTTTTATTTTTTTTTTCTTACAAAGTCTCATATTCCACTAACTTGTGTCAAAAAATAAAATCTCACATGAACTCACCATACCCCTCACGGAATCCAAATGCGTAAAATTTTTTAGACATTTATATTCCAGACTTCTTCTCACGCTTTAGGGCCCCTAGAATGCCAGGGCAGTATAAATACCCCACATGTGACCCCATTTCGGAAAGAAGACACCCCCAGGTATTCCGTGAGGGGCATATTGAGTCCATGAAAGATTGAAATTTTTGTCCCAAGTTAGCGGAACGGGAGACTTTGTGAGAAAAAAAATAAAAAATATCAATTTCCGCTAACTTGTGCCCAAAAAAAAAAATTTCTATGAACTCGCCATGCCCCTCATTGAATACCTTGGGGTGTCTTCTTTCCAAAATGGGGTCACATGTGGGGTATTTATACTGCCCTGGCATTCTAGGGGCCCCAAAGCGTGAGAAGAAGTCTGGTATCCAAATGTCTAAAAATGCCCTCCTAAAATGAATTTGGGCCCCTTTGCGCATCTAGGCTGCAAAAAAGTGTCACACATGTGGTATCGCCGTACTCAGGAGAAGTTGGGGAATGTGTTTTGGGGTGTCATTTTACATATACCCATGCTGGGTGAGATAAATATCTTGGTCAAATGCCAACTTTGTATAAAAAAATGGGAAAAGTTGTCTTTTGCCAAGATATTTCTCTCACCCAGCATGGGTATATGTAAAATGACACCCCAAAACACATTCCCCAACGTCTCCTGAATACGGCGATACCACATGTGTGACACTTTTTTGCAGCCTAGGTGGGCAAAGGGGCCCATATTCCAAAGAGCACCTTTAGGATTTCACAGGTCATTTACCTACTTACCACACATTAGGGCCCCTGGAAAATGCCAGGGCAGTATAACTACCCCACAAGTGACCCCATTTTGGAAAGAAGACACCCCAAGGTATTCCGTGAGGGGCATGGCGAGTTCCTAGAATTTTTTATTTTTTGTCACAAGTTAGTGGAAAATGATGATTTTTTTTTTAATTTTTTTTTTCATACAAAGTCTCATATTCCACTAACTTGTGACAAAAAATAAAAACTTCCATGAACTCACTATGCCCATCAGCGAATACCTTGGGGTCTCTTCTTTCCAAAATGGGGTCACTTATGGGGTAGTTATACTGCCCTGGCATTCTAGGGGCCCAAATGTGTGGTAAGGAGTTTGAAATCAAATTCTGTAAAAAATGACCTGTGAAATCCGAAAGGTGCTCTTTGGAATATGGGCCCCTTTGCCCACCTAGGCTGCAAAAAAGTGTCACACATCTGGTATCTCCGTATTCAGTAGAAGTTGGGGAATGTGTTTTGGGGTGTCATTTTACATATACCCATGCTGGGTGAGAGAAATATCTTGGCAAAAGACAACTTTTCCCATTTTTTTATACAAAGTTGGCATTTGACCAAGATATTTATCTCACCCAGCATGGGTATATGTAAAATGACACCTCAAAACACATTCCCCAACTTCTCCCGAGTACGGAGATACCAGATGTGTGACACTTTTTTGCAGCCTAGGTGGGCAAAGGGGCCCATATTCCAAAGAGCACCTTTCGGATTTCACTCGTCATTTTTTACAGAATTTGATTTCAAACTCCTTACCACACATTTGGGCCCCTAGAATGCCAGGGCAGTATAACTACCCCACAAGTGACCCCATTTTGGAAAGAAGAGACCCCAAGGTATTCGCTGATGGGCATAGTGAGTTCATGGAAGTTTTTATTTTTTGTCACAAGTTAGTGGAATATGAGACTTTGTATGAAAAAAATAAATAAAAAAAAAATCATCATTTTCCACTAACTTGTGACAAAAAATAAAAAATTCTAGGAACTCGCCATGCCCCTCACGGAATACCTTGGGGTGTCTTCTTTCCAAAATGGGGTCACTTGTGGGGTAGTTATACTGCCCTGGCATTCTAGGGGCCCAAATGTGTGGTAAGGAGTTTGAAATCAAATTCTGTAAAAATTGACCTGTGAAATCCGAAAGGTGCTCTTTGGAATATGGGCCCCTTTGCCCACCTAGGCTGCAAAAAAGTGTCACACATCTGGTATCTCCGTACTCAGGAGAAGGTGGGGAATGTGTTTTGGGGTGTCTTTTTACATATACCCATGCTGGGTGAGATAAATATCTTGGTCAAATGCCAACTTTGTATAAAAAAATGGGAAAAGTTGTCTTTTGCCAAGATATTTCTCTCACCCAGCATGGGTATATGTAAAATGACACCCCAAAACACATTCCCCACCTTCTCCTGAGTACGGCAATACCAGATGTGTGACACTTTTTTGCAGCCTAGGTGGGCAAAGGGGCCCATATTCCAAAGAGCACCTTTCGGATTTCACAGGTCATTTTTTTACAGAATTTGATTTCAAACTCCTTACCACACATTTGGGCCCCTAGAATGCCAGGGCAGTATAACTACCCCACAAGTGACCCCATTTTGGAAAGAAGAGACCCCAAGGTATTCGCTGATGGGCATAGTGAGTTCATAGAACTTTTTATTTTTTGTCACAAGTTAGTGGAATATGAGACTTTGTAAGAAAAAAAAAAAAAAAATCATAATTTTCCGTTAACTTGTGACAAAAAATAAAAAGTTCTATGAACTCACTATGCCCATCAGCGAATACCTTAGGGTGTCTACTTTCCGAAATGGGGTCATTTGTGGGGTGTTTGTACTGTCTGGCCATTGTAGAACCTCAGGAAACATGACAGGTGCTCAGAAAGTCAGAGCTGCTTCAAAAAGCGGAAATTCACATTTTTGTACCATAGTTTGTAAACGCTATAACTTTTACCCAAACCATTTTTTTTTTTACCCAAACATTTTTTTTTTATCAAAGACATGTAGAACAATAAATTTAGAGCAAAATTTATATATGGATGTCGTTTTTTTTGCAAAATTTTACAACTGAAAGTGAAAAATGTCATTTTTTTGCAAAAAAATCGTTAAATTTCGATTAATAACAAAAAAAGTAAAAATGTCAGCAGCAATGAAATACCACCAAATGAAAGCTCTATTAGTGAGAAGAAAAGGAGGTAAAATTCATTTGGGTGGTAAGTTGCATGACCGAGCAATAAACGGTGAAAGTAGTGTAGGTCAGAAGTGTAAAAAGTGGCCTGGTCTTTCAGGGTGTTTAAGCACTGGGGGCTGAGGTGGTTAAAAACCCTGCCTCCGGGTCTTGCTAAGACACGCCTCTGACCTGATTAGGACACGCCCCTCCCACTCTACAGTCGACGGGGATTGAAAAAAAGAAGGTAAAAATCCACTTCTGTCAGCTGCAGGGGGTGGGAGGAGGGTGACTTTGAGAAATGTCTCTATTTATTGTTTATGCAAATAACTTGTTTGGTGCACTGTGGACAGGGCTGCTCCATTCGGTGCACCTAGTTTCATCACTGCCTGCTCTGAAATGTCAGAAACTTTCCATTAAACAAGAGGATGAGGTGCTGGGTGGAGCCAAGGCCAAGCGACGGTGCGCCAAATAGATCAGCGCTGCCCACGGTTCACTGAAAACCTTGTTTGCATAAAACTAAAAAGAAGTATTTCTCCGGATTACAGGACCACATATTCATCTATTCTACATGGCAGTAGACCTACTTTAAAACAGATTTTGGAGGTGGCAGACTCCCTAAAAAAAATTAAAAATACAAAAAGCCAATCAGACGGCATCCTCTGTAATCCTGTGATGGCAATTAACAGAACGGACGGCCCTTTATAGAAACGGACAAGAACAGGACATGATTTATAGATTTTGCGGGAATGCAGCAATGGATGCAGACAGCACACGGAGTGCTATCCACATCTTTTGTGGCCCCATTGAAGTGAATGGGTCCGCACCCGAACCGCAAAAATTGCGGCTCAGATGCGGAACCAAACCACGGTCGTGTGGATGAGCCCCTAAGGCACCAAAAAACCTTTTCCCAGCCCTACTTTTCTTCTTTGAGAGGTGGCATGTTGGAAAACCAGCCGTGTAAGTAGTAAATAGTTAATATTGGTCTGATGATTAATTATTGAAAAGACATCCACAACATGCAGGAAACAAGTGTCTTAATTGCTTTTATGTTGAAGCGTCCGAGCGGCTGTTAATATAGGACAAGTATGACGCAGGCTGCGGCGGAGGTGTGCTAACCTGCTTTGGTTCTTGACACTGAAGTATTGCTTACTTGTCTCCTAAAATGAGAGTGTCATTTTTTATTTTTTTTTGTGAAGATAATGTAGAATGTGGGTCTCATCATTATCTGTTAACTATGTAGAGCACACAAGGCTTCCATTACCTACAGGAGGGTGCTGACAGCGTATAAAGAAAATAGATCAGGTAGCGGTTTTACTTAGTCCTAATGGCCACTTACCTTGCCTTGTCTTAACTGGCCTGTCCATCTAATGGTAGTTAACATGGACACACACTGTGAAGACTGATCTTTGTTTCAACAGGAAGCAGTTTGTGGAAAGCGTAATTGTCCGACTTCTCATGGAGTTATCGGCCTCCAGAAGCACCTTCAGGTTCTGTATTCAAGGACAAGATGGCAAGCTCTTCCTACTGGTAAGAAACATGTGAGATCACACCAGAGGCACACATAGAAGAGAGAGGCCTCATATCAAAATGAAAACTTGGAGACCCTCCTTCTGCTGGATTGTATCACTAGTGCAGACCTCCCAAGTGTCCCTCTGTCCCTCTTTGCTCCTTAAATGTCCCTCTTTTTGATCTAAGGTATAGATTGGCATTTTTACATTCACAATATTGGCCCAGAAAGTGTTTGTCTGGTTCCTCTTTGGAGATTTAAGCCCACCTTGTATATTATTTAATTTCATTATTTGATGCAGTTGGGATTTTAGAAATTTCTATATTCAGATCATTTTTGCGCCATTTCGTAAGAGAAAACTATTGAAGAGTAAGATATGCACTAGTGCATGGAGTGTGCAGCACGTGTCCACCCCTTTCCCATCTGTGTTCTAGAGACCGGTCGCACCATGGGCACAGCCAGGTGGATCAGGGATGACCCACCAATTAGCACCGCACGAGCTGCATAGTCTGCCTCTATGCACACGACCGTTGTTCCGTTTTTCGTGATTTTCTGCGGACCCATTGACTTTCAATGGGTCCGTTGAAAACTCGGCTAATGCACCGTGGTTCCAGTCCGTCCAAAAAATATAACCTGTCCTATTTTTTTCATGGAAAACGGTTCGCGGACCCATTCAGATCAATGGGACCGTGAAAAAAAGCGGAGGCACACAAGATTGTCGTCCGCGTCCGTTTTTTTCCTATCATTTGCATGGCACACTTGACTTAGATTTTTTTTTACTTTCCTTCATGTCTGGTGATCCTCCAAAAATAAAGGAAGACACACGGAAACAGAAACGGATCACAGAACAACGGAACCCCATTTTGCGGAACGGAACACAACAACGGTCGTGTGCATGAGGCCTAAGGCCACATGAAACGGTGCAGTTTTTTTTTTGGCCTTTTGCACACGGCCATGTCTGTATTCTGGTCCCCAAAAAGTGTATCTATGAAATATGGATACTTCCTGTGCGTATTCTGCATTTTCTTTTGCGACCATCAGTAGTAATGACTATTCTTATTTTCAATACAAACCAGAATAGGACATGGGAGATTTATCAAAACTGGTGCAAAGGAAAACTGGCTTAGTTGCCCCTAGCAACCAATCAGATTCCACCTTTTGATTTGCAAGGGAGCTTTGAAAAATGAAAGCTGGAATCTGATTGGTTGCTAGGGGACAACTAAGCCAGTTTTTCCTTTTAGATTCGTTCTGATAAATCTCCCCTGTGGTCTATAGTTTGGCAAAAGGCTGTACAAGTCGTGTACATGAGGTCTTAGGCTGATTAGCAGCAGAATAGTTTGACCATTATCATTCAGTCTGAGTCCTGAGAAGATTGGCAGTGAAAGCCTGTGTCGGTGCGGTTTCTGGACGCGTGCAGCTGATATATCATGTGTATGGGAAGCTATAGTTTTGTTTTTCATTTTCTATGGAAAGACTGTTGAGGCTCCTTACACTTCTTTTAAAATGAAGCTCTTGGCTTAGAGTCCTAATGCACTATTCTAGTAGCGTTGTGGGGGTATTATGCTGGTTTGTCTGTGTGTTTATGTAGATCTTACTCAATGCGCTTGCTGGCCAGCAAACCTCTCTGTCCAATATTATTTCTACAGCCTCGTTCACAGGGAGTGAGAAGCATTCAGCTGAATAATCCAAGGAGAAGCGGAGCTGCAGTCAAACAAAGTATAACTTGGCTCCTTTTAAGGCCTCTTGCACACGAACGTGCCGTGTTTTGAGGTCCGCAAAACACGGATGCCGCCTGTGTGCCTTCCGCGATTTGTGTAACTGAACTGACGGCCCATTATAGACATGCCTATTCTTGTCTGCAAATATTAGGTTTTTGTGAGGCAAGGCAGCCAAAAATGGCTATTCTGGCACAGTTTTCATTTTTTGTTTTTTACAATGTTCATCTGACAGGTTAGATCATGTGCTATTTTTATAGAGCAGGTTGTTACGGACGCGATGATATAAAATATGTCTACTTTTTTTGTTTGTTTATTTCAGTTTTACATAATAAAGCATTTTCTGAACGCCATATTTTATTTTATTTTTCTGCCGATCGTCGTTTGCAGGAAGAGTTGACATTTTTTTTTTACTTTATTTCTGTCCCACTCTGTGACGTCAACTTTTGGGGTTCTGATCCCCTCTGCAATGCATTACAATACATCTGTATTGTAAAGCATTGCCTGTTAGTGTATTGCACTGACTAATACACTAACAGGTTGCCTAAGAGACCCAGCCTCGGGCTGAATCTACTCTGATTCTGTAGAAGGCACGTCCTGATGCCTCTGCAAAGCATCGGGCTGCCTTCTCACCCATCGGGTCTCCGTCACCACAGAGTGGGGACCCGATGGGATCCGTCACTGTCCGCAAGCCCCTTCTATTCTGCGGTAAGCACTGACTGTGGCAGTAAGCACTGACTGTTAATTTATTGAGCGCTATGTATACAGATCAGGAAGCGCTATGCCGCTTCCTGTCCAGGCCCGGCTGTTATGTGATCGCCGGGGCCGGGTGAGTGAAGGAGCTGTCGGGTCTTCCATGGACCTTGATCAGCCCTGCACTGAGGCTGTACAGCGCTGTCTTATGCTGTACAGCCTCTCTGGGTGGTGTATTTTCCCTGTAACTGGGGCTACTACGGTATGTCAGCCCCAGTTACAGGAGAAATCAATAGTAAAAAAATAAATAAAATGAAGTTATATGTCCCCCAGAGGTCTTGTATGATCTTATGGGGGACACAAAGTGTAAAATAAAACATAAAAAAAAAAATATATATATATATATATATATATATAGTGTTTTGAAAAAAATAACTTAAAAAAAAAAAAAAAATTCCCCCAAATCCATTATTTAAAAAAATTGAAGAAAAAAAAAATTAAATAGACACATTTGGTATTGCCGCATCCACAACAACCGGCTCTATAATAATATCATATGATCTACCCCATCAGGTGAACATTGCGCCAAAACTGATTTTTTTTTTGTGAGCTCACCTCCCAAAAAACATAATGTTAGTCAATCAAAAAGTCGTATGTACCCCAAAATGGTAGCAATAAAAACGTCCCCTCATCCCGCAAAAAATAAGTCCCCACACAAGACCATAGCCAGAAAAATAAAAAAGTATGGCTTTATGAAAATTGCAACACAAAAACATGATTTTTTTTTCTAAAAATGCTCTTATAAAATGTGTAAAATGTAAAAAAATAAATAAATAGACATATTTGGCCCCATCCTTAACAGAAAGATCACATGATCTACCCCATCAAGTGAACGGTGTAAAAAAAAAAAATATTATGCTAAAACCTCACCTCACAAAAAACATAATATAATTAATCAAAAAGTCGTATGTTCACCAAAATGGTAGCATTAAAAGCGTCGCCTCATCCTGCAAAAAACAAGCCCTCACACAAGACTATAGCCAGAAAAATGAAAAAATATGGCTCTAAGAAAATGGCAACACAAAAACATGATTTCTTTTTTTTCTAAAAATGTTTGCGTGTAAGACGTAAAAACACCAAACAGCTTTTTTTTGTGACTTCACCTCCCAAAAATGAGATAAAAAGCAACCAGAAAGCCAAATGTACCCCAAAATGGTGCCAATAAAAACTATAGCTTGTCTCACACAAAATAAGCCCTCACGCAGCTCTTTCAACAACAAATATAAAAAAATTATGACAGAAAATTCTGTTAGAAAATCCAGATGCCGCTCCTTCCCTTCTGAGCCCTGGCATATCCCCAAATAACACTTTATGACCACAATTGGGGTGTTACTGAATTCAGGAGGAAGTGGGTAGCAAATTGGGGGGTGGGGGGGGATATTCTCCTGTTATCTTTTGTGAAAAAATGTTTGGGCCTAAAACACCATTTTCTTGTAAAGAAAAATGTAATTTTTCATTTTCACACCCAAGTATTAAAAATTCTATGAAACTATTTTTGAGTGAAATGCTCGCTACACCCCTTAAAAATTTCTTGGGTGGTGTAGTTTACAAAATGTGGTCACTTTTTGGGGGTTTTCACTGTGGGGTTACCTCAGGGCCTCTTCAAATGCAACATGGTGCCCAAAGACCATTCCCGCAAAATCTGCCCTCCAAAAAACATATGGCGCTCCTTGACTTCTGTGCCCTGTCATGTGCTCAAACAGTGGTATACGACCACATATGGGGTGTTTCTGAAAACTGCAGAATCAAGGTAATAAATATTGAGGTTTGTTTTGTTAACCCTTGATGTGTTCCAGGAAAAAATTGATTTAAAGGGAACCTGTCACCTCAAAAATGCATCTACACCCGCCAGCAGTACCTCATAGTAGCCCGCAGCCTCTTAATAATCATGTTTCATCCTGTTGTCGGATGCTGCATAAGTTCAAAAAACGCAATTTTATTCTCCATCAGCGCGATAGTGCCGACCAGCTTGAAGTCAAGGGGGCAGCGGTCTCCTTGCTTCAAGTCAAGGTAACCACGCCCCCTAACTGTCCCCTCTTGCCTGAGAGTGACAGCTTGCAGTGCGGCCGCGATTCCCCAAGTCTCGCACATGCTCTGTAGTAATGCGCTATCCCATCTCCTACTGCCGCTGTTAGCAGGGTTTCAGCGGCGCAAAGCGCATGCGCGAGACTTGAAGAATCACTGCCGAACTGCAGGCTGTCACTCTCAGGCAAGAGGGGACGGTTAGGGGGCGTGGTTACCTTGACTTGAAGAAAGGAGGCCGCTGCCCCCTTGACTTCAAGATGGCGGGCACTATAGCGCTGATGGAGAATAAAACAGTTTTTTTTACTTATGCAGCATCGGACAACAGGATGAAACATATGATTATTAACACTACGAGGTACTGCTGGCGGGTGTAGATGCATTTTTGAGGTGACAGGTTCCCTTTAAAATGGAAAATCTGCACAAAATAAAGTGACATTTTGAAATTTCACCTCTATTTTGCTTTAATTCCTGTGGAATACTTAAAGGGTTACCAACATTTCTAAAACCAGTTTTGAATAGTTTGAGGGGTGTCATTTCTAAAATGGGGTTATTTATGGGTTGGTTCTATTATGTAAGCTCCCACAAAGTGACTTCAGAACTGAACTGGTCCTTAACCCCTTAAGGACATAGGACGTACCGGTACGCCCTATTTCCCGAGTCCTTAAGGACCAAGGACGTACCGGTACGTCCTAACTTTTAAATCGGGATTCCGGCGCCCGAGGGGTTAAACGGAACGGGATTTCTGTGGCATCCTGTGACAACGCCAGGGGGGGTGATGTGACCCCCCCGTGTCGGCGATCGCAGCAAACCGCAGGTCAATTCAGACCTGCGGTTTGCTGCGCTCTTTGCAGTTTCTGATGCCCGCGGTCCCTGACCGCGGGGATCAGAAACTTTAGAGTGGCTAAAATCTATATTTTTCATGGGGGGTGTCGCAGGCGGGATCGCGATCCCCCGCCCGCCTCCCCATGAATGATCGTTGGCTTCTAGTGGTTATACCAGGGTGCCAGCACATTGCTGGCACCCTGGTATAAACGGCTGACATCTGTGCAGATGTCAGCCGTTTAACCGTTTCCATACCGCGGTCCGTACGGACCGCTGTATGGAAAAAGTTAACTGTCATCGGTCAGGGAGCTCACTCCCTCTCCATCGGGGGGCTGCTGTGCCTTTGCAGCCCCCCGATGGAGAGGGAGAGAGCCCCCAGAGAGCCCCCCTCAGCCCCGTGCTTACCCTTCCCCATCTGCGAAGTTCTGAGCAGACGGGGAGGGTTCCCATGGCAACAGGACGCCTGCTCAGGCGTCCTGCTGTCCATGGTGCTGAACAGATCTATGCTGAAAGCATAGATCTGTTCAGTGTAAGTAAAATACAGTACAGAACAATATATATTGTACTGTACTGTATTATACAGACATCAGACCCACTGGATCTTCAAGAACCAAGCGGGTCTGGGTCAAAAAAATGTAAAAAAAAAGTGAAAAAAGTTAAGATAAAAAAAAAAACATTTATCACTGAAAAAATTAAAAAAATTAAATAAACTACACATATTAGGTATCGCCGCGTCCGTAACGACCTGATCTATAAAATGGTCATGTTACTTTCCCCGCACGGTGAACGCCATAAAAATAAAAAAATAAAAACTATGAGAAAATTGAAATTTTGCCCACCTTACTTCCCAAAAAAGGTAATAAAAGTGATCAAAAAAGTCGCATGTACGCCAAAATAGTACCAATCAAACCGTCATCTCATCCCGCAAAAAATGAGACCCTACTCAAGATAATCGCCCAAAAGCTGAAAAAACTATGGCTCTTAGACTATGGAAACACTAAAACATGATTTTTTTTTGTTTCAAAAATGAAATCATTGTGTAAAACTTACATAAATAAAAAAAAAGTATACATATTAGGTATCGCCGCGTCCGTATCGACCGGCTCTATAAAAATATCACATGACCTAACCCCTCAGATGACCACCGTAAAAAAATAAAAATAAAAACAGTGTAAAAAAAAGCCATTTTTTGCCATTTTACGTCACAAAAAGTGTAATAGCAAGCGATCAAAAAGTCATATGCACCCCAAAATAGTGCCAATCAAACCGTCATCTCATCCCGCAAAAAATGAGACCCTACTCAAGAAAATCGCCCAAAAACTGAAAAAACTATGGCTCTTAGACTATGGAGACACTAAAACATTTTTTTGGTTTTAAAAATGAAGTTATTGTATAAAACTTACATAAATTAAAAAAAATGTATACATATTAGGTATCGCCGCGTCCGTGACAACCTGCTCTATAAAATTACCCCATGATCTAACCTGTCAGATGAATGTTGTAAATAACAAAAAAAAAAACGTGCCAAAAAAGCTATTTCTTGTTACCTTGCTGCACAAAAAGTGTAATATAGAGCAACCAAAAATCATATGTACCCTAAACTAGTACCAACAAAACTGCCACCCTATCCTGTAGTTTCTAAAATGGAGTCACTTTTTTGGAGTTTCCACTCTAGGGGTGCATCAGGGGGGCTTCAAATGGGACATGGTGTCAAAAAAACCAGTCCAGCAAAATCTGCCTTCCAAAAACCGTATGGCATTCCTTTCCTTCTGCGCCCTGCCGTGTGCCTGTACAGCTGTTTACGACCACATATGGGGTGTTTCTGTAAACTACAGAATCAGGGCCATAAATAATGAGTTTTGTTTGGCTGTTAACCCTTGCTTTGTAACTGGAAAAAAAATATTAAAATGGAAAATCTGCCAAAAATTTGAAATTTTGAAATTGTGTCTCTATTTTCCATTAAATCTTGTGCAACACCTAAAGGGTTAACAACGTTTGTAAAATCAGTTTTGAATACCTTGAAGGGTGTAGTTTCTTAGATGGGGTCACTTTTATGGAGTTTCTACTCTAGGGGTGCATCAGGGGGGCTTCAAATGGGACATGGTGTCAAAAAAACAGTCCAGCAAAATCAGCCTTCCAAAAACCAAACGGCGCACTTTTCACTCTACGCCCTACTGTGTGCCCGTACAGTAGTTTACGGCCACATATGGGGTGTTTCTGTAAACAGCAGAGTCATGGCAATAAAGATACAGTCTTGTTTGGCTGTTAACCCTTGCTTTGTTAGTGGAAAAAATGGGTTAAAATTGAAAATTAGGCAAAAAAATGAAATTCTCAAATTTCATCCCCATTTGCCAATAACTCTTGTGCAACACCTAAAGGGTTAACGACGTATGTAAAATCAGTTTTGAATACCTTGAGGGGTGTAGTTTCTTAGATGGGGTCACTTTTAGGGAGTTTCTCCTCTAGGGGTGCATCAGGGGGCTTCAAATGGGACATGGTGTCAAAAAACCAGTCCATAAAAATCAGCCTTCCAAAAACCATACGGCGCACCTTTCCCTCTACGCCCCGCTGTGTGGCCGTACAGTAGTTTACGGCCACATATTGGGTGTTTCTGTAAACGGCAGAGTCAGGGCAATAAAGATACAATCTTGTTTGGCTGTTAACCCTTGCTTTGTTAGTGGAAAAAATGGGTTAAAATGACTCTTGTGCAACACCTAAAGGGTTAATAATGTATGCAAAATCAGTTTTGAATACCTTGAGGGGTGTAGTTTCTTAGATGGGGTCATTTTTGGGTGGTTTCTATTATGTAAGCCTCGCAAATCGACTTCAGACCTGAACTGGTCCCTAAAAATTGAGTTTTTGTAAATTTCAGAAAAATTTCAAGATTTGCTTCTAAACTTCTAAGCCTTATAACATCCCCAAAAAATAAAATATCATTCCCAAAACAATTCACACATGAAGTAGACATATGGGGAATGTAAAGTCATCACAATTTTTTGGGGTATTACTATGTATTACAGAAGTAGAGAAACTGAAACTTTAAAATTTGCAAATTTTTCCAAATTTTTGGTAAATTAGGTATTTTTTTTGTGCACAAAAAATAATTTTTTTGACTTCATTTTACCAGTGTCATGAAGTACAATATGTGACGAAAAAACAATCTCAGAATGGCCTGGATAAGTCAAAGCGTTTTAAAGTTATTAGCACTTAAAGTGACACTGGTCAGATTTCCAAAAAATGGCCTGGTCCTTAAGGTGAAAATGAGCCCGGTCCTTAAGGGGTTAAAAAAGTTTACTTTGAAAATTTTCTTAAAAAGTTCAAAAATTGAGGTCCGATAACGACAACTGCCTAAGATGTCAACAGGCTGGTGCCAACTTCTGGCACATGATGTGGGACTGTAGACTCATTCAAAATTTCTGGAGGGATGTGACGTCCTTGTTGTCGGATCTAGTGCCAGGACATGTTCCCCTTTGTCCCAAGATGTGCTTGTTGGGGATCATTGATGAGGAACAGTGGTCTCACCATCATAGGATATTTTTAGAGGAAACTTTATTTTTGGCTAGGAAGGCTAAAGCCCTCCGGTGGATGGCTGATAGGATGACTAATGTTAACCATTGGAAACAGGTAGTAAATCAGATTATTCCACTTGAAAAAGTAGTCTATATTCACAGGGGATGCCCTCAGAAATTTGAGAAAGTGTGGGGAGAGTGGTGCGCGTCCACCAATACGCTGAATTCCCGATGAAATTCCATATTTCTATGCAAACTGCGATGGGAAATGTGGAATGCCTTTATAGTAAATATTCACCTGGGATAACATTCCTGTTATGGCAAGTGTGAAACTGTATAGGAATCCTACTTGTGTACTGCCAGAAGCCTTGCTGCGTCTATGGGAAATTGTACTTACATCTTGAATAATGTACCACAAACTGTATTACATTGTTTTATTTTATTTTCTGTATTCTCTGTAATTGTTTTAAGTCAATTTGTATCTTGGCACTTTGATTTATTGGATTTATTGATATGCTGAATTGTCATGTACTTTGATAATGCACCTTTATACTCCAATAAAACGAGTTTTAAAAAAAAAGTTCAAAAATTGCTTTTAAAATTCTAAACCTAAATTACTAAAATGATAAAGTAGACTTATAGGGAATGTTAATTTAATACATATTTTGAGGCATCACTATCTGTCTTAAAAGCAGAGAGATTCAAATTTAGAAAACAGTGAATTTTTTTTTTACATTTTAGTTAACTTTTGAATTTTTTTTTATAAATAAAGATAAAACATATTGACTCAAATTTACCATTAACATGAAGTACAACGTGTCACGAGAAAACAGTCTGAATGGCTTGGATAAGTAAAAGCGTACCAAAGTTGTTACCACATAAAGTGACACGTGTCAGATTTTCTAAATTAGGCCTGGTCAGGAAGGGGGTAAATGGCCCGGTCTGGAAGTGGTTAAATAGTAGGTGTAGAATTGGGATAACAGTATGACACCTCTATTGTTTTCTTGATAGGCCGAGATGCCCGCAGAAAAACATTGCGCTTAGAAGTATAATGTGTGATGCTCGAATTGAGTCACCAGGTCTTTCTCTGGTCGCAGTGTTGGTCAGGGCTGAGGGAAGGAGAACTTATATTCAGGTTCAGCCCTGAACCCAGACAACCCCGTTCATCCAGGCTGTCTGCTGTGCGAAGTCCATACAGCAAGTGATATACAGGTGCATCTGAATAAATTAGAATATCATAAAAGTTAATTTATTTCAGTAGTTCAATTTAAAAAGTGAAACTCCTATATTTATATAGATTCATTACACATAGAGTGATCTATTTAAAGCTTTATTTCTTTTATTGTTGATGATTATGGCGTACAGCTATATGAGTTTCTCTTTTTGAACTGAATCACTGAAATAATTTAACTTTTCGGTGATATCCTAATTTATTGAGATGCACCTGTAAATGGAGTGACTTAAAAAAATTATATCCAGGAATCAATCTACCAGCTTTTTATAAAAGAAATGAAGTGTCCCTTTAAATAATATAAAGTAGTTATTGCATCCTTAATTAATGACTACACCAACAGTTCTCCTAAATAAATCTAAATAATTACAGACAGGACCCATGCTTATTGTAGTGCAGTTACCAGAATTGCTCAAAATAGGAACGTCAGTTTAACATTAGCAGGTAAATGTCTTTTCTAAAAATATTGTCACGCAGAACAGTATTTCATCTTAGGATCTGACTTTTTTTTAAATGTATGTTAGTCTTCCTTTATTTATTTTTTATTTTTTTTTGCTTTTTGTAATTTTCCACTCATAATATGACCCTCGGCAAATTTATAGTGAAAATTATGTTTTGTATGCTTTTATTTTTTGTTTTGCTTTTTTGCAACTAAATGCATCTCAGAAAACTACAGGAGTTGGTATAATTAGTTTTCTGCTGTGTGTAGAAGATGTATTATACTTAACACCCATTAAAGTTCACTGCAAAAACTGTAATGGAAAACTTAAATTTGCTGGTGCAATTAAGACACACTTTGGCTGGGTTTAGTTGTTCCATTTTGAAGAAATAAATTTCCTGTTCTCGTTATACAGATTGAAAAACTGACCATGCATTTCAGACTTAAAGAGGACCTTTCACCGATTATTACCCTATGAACTAACTATACAGACATGTGGAGCGGCGCCCGGGGATCTCACTGCACTTACTATTATCCCCGGGCGCCGCTCCGTTCTCCTGCTATGCCCTCCGGTATCTCCGTTCCCTAAGTTATGGTAGGCGGAGTCTGCCCTAGCGCTGGCCAATCGCATTGCAGAGCTCACAGCCTGGGAGAAAATAGCCTCCCAGGCTGTGAGCTCTGCGCTGCGATTGGCCAGCGCTAGGGCAGACTCCGCCTACCATAACTTAGGGACTGGTATCTCCGCCTACTATAACTTAGTGAGCGGAGATACCGGAGGGCATAGCGGCAGAACGGAGCGGCGCCCGGGGATAATAGTAAGTGCAGTGAGATCCCCGGGCGCCGCTCTACATATCTGTATAGTTAGTTAATAGGGTAAGAATCGGTGAAAGGTCCTCTTTAAAGAGGTATCTCCCATCTCGTGCTGTAAGGAATGGAGAGGTGGTCAAACTTTTTTGTTTTTCTCTCCATTCACTGCAAAAATATCAGAGCAGGAGTTTTCTGAAGCCCCATAGAAGTGAATGGAGAGAGCTGTGCAAGCACTGCCACCTTTCCTTTACCAGTGGCACGAGACAGGGCACAGTTCTCACTGTAGGTATGGGTCCCACCACTGGAACCTGTTCCTGTGTATATGCCATAAATATCCTGAGGTGAATACCGTTTTTTTGCATTTTCATTTTTCACTCCCCGTTTTCCCAGAGCTATAACTTTTTTCTTTTTCTGTTCACATTATAAGGGCTTATTTTTAAGTGTGTGAGACTTTTTTTGATCACTGTTTATTAAATTGTTTTGGGGAGGTGAAGTGACAAAAAATGGCATGTTTGCCATTTTGATTTTGTTTTCTCCTTACGCCATTCGCTGTATGGGATGAATATTGTTTTATTTTAAAGGGAACCTGTGTTCGGGATTTTGTGTATAGAGCTGAGGACATGGGCTGCTAGATGGCCGCTAGCACATCCGCAATACAGAGTTCTCATAGCTCTGTGTGCTTTTTATTGTGTAAAAAAAAAACACGATTTGATACATATATAAATTAACCTGAGATGAGTCCTGTACGTGAGATGAGTCAGGGACAGGACTCATCTCAGGTTAATTTGCATATGTATCAAATAGTTTTTTTTACACAATAAAAGCACACAGAGCTATGGGGACTGGGTATTGCGGATGTGCTAGAGGCCATCTAGCAGCCCATGTCCTCAGCTCTATTTTTTTTATTGTTTATGTATTTTGATTTTGGGGAAAGAAGGGATGATTGTAACTTTTATATATTTTTAAAAAAATGTTTAATGTTTTGAGACCTTTTTTTTTTTTTTTTACTTTTTTTTTAAGCTTTTTTACGATTATAGTCATCATAGAACACACAATTTGCTATATACCAGTACAGTGCTGCCACCTGCTGGCCTGTATTGCTAAATACCAGTGATAGCTATCAGAGCCTGCTTGCGGCTGTGTGCTATTACAGACATATAACAGGTTCCCCGTTCTCAGCCAGGAAGAACGCTGTTATGGGTGCAGGGGCGCACATTTGACCACGGCACCTGAGGCGTTATGGCTGAACACATACATCCGCCCCTGGTCTCTGCTGTTTAAAACAGTAGAAACCTGGCGGCTCTGTCGCCCGCTACACGCGTGAGTTGGTGGAATCTTTAAAGTGGCACATGTACAGCGAAGGTAGCCAAGGGGTAAAGGCTATTTACATAGACAGCGATTATCAGTGTATTTTGCCTCTTCTTGGCGCGTGCCCTTTATGTAAATGAGTGGACTCTTCTGTGGGAGTCACCGCCAGGGAGTTCCCAGCAGCGTAGTGGAATCCCTCGCTTATACCTGGGAGGACCTTCTAAGACCCTTTTCAGCCTAGCTCATCACAAGCTGACTTTCCAGACTGACAACCTGAACAGCCAATGAATGTAATGACAAACTGCAAGGACTGGTTCAGAGAGCAATGGATTGCAGGGCAGTGTAAGAGAGTGGATGGGGGCTGCAGGACAGTGTAGGAGAGCGACTGACCCTGCCTTCTCCTTTGTGGTATGTGGAGCAGATAAAGCCAGCTGCTCTGAGTTGTGGTCACCTTTCCTCTCACTGCATCAGTAAGAAGTCTTAGGGCCGTACCACACCAACAGATTATCTGACCAATATCTGTGCAATCGGACCAATAGTTGGTGTGTATAACAAAAGATCTGTGTGTAATAGGCCATCTGACCAATGATTGATTTAGAAAATTGGTCAGATAATCTGTTGGTGTAATACAGCCCTTAATAATGCAAGGAGTCTTCTCCAGATCGTTACTTCACAGACTGACCAATTGTGGGAACATAATAACTTTGCTTATGGTCTAACTTAGTTTTACAGATGCGCTCAGGATGCATGGTGCATGTTTCCTCAACAAATGTGAAGTTGATGCTATTTTCTAATCTATTACCTAATGTGTCCTGTTGTGTACCAGTATAGCAAAGCTGAAATTCACTTCTGTATAAAAGACCAGCATGCTTGACAGAGTTATGTCTGCTAGATGTGACGGGCTCATATTTTCTACTAGTGGCAGAAATAGCCGTCCAACATCTGACACGTTCAATTTTCTTTCATTTAACGGACTCGCTCTCAGACTGTGCTGCATCTGACTCTTCCAACACTTTTCTATCTGACAGACTCAGCCCTGCTACATCTGACTCTTCCAACACTGCTGTATTTGGCAGATTGGGCTCTGCTGCATCTGACTCTTTCAGCACTGCTATATCTAATAGACTCGCTCTCAAACTCTGCTGCATTGACTCTTCCAACACTTTTCTATCTGACAGATTCAGCCCTGCTACATCTGACTCTTCCAACACTGCTGTATTTGGCAGATTGGTCTCTGGTGCATCTGACAGATTGGGCTCTGGTGCATCTGACAGATTGGGCTCTGGTGCATCTGACAGATTGGGCTCTGGTGCATCTGACAGATTGGGCTCTGGTTCTTCTGACAGATTGGGCTCTGGTTCTTCTGACAGATTGGGCTCTGGTGCTTCTGACAGATTGGGCTCTGGTGCTTCTGACAGGTTGGGCTCTGGTGCTTCTGACAGGTTGGGCTCTGGTGCTTCTGACAGGTTGGGCTCTGGTGCTTCTGACAGGTTGGGCTCTGGTGCTTCTGACAGGTTGGGCTCTGGTGCTTCTGACAGGTTGGGCTCTGGTGCTTCTGACAGGTTGGGCTCTGGTGCTTCTGACAGGTTGGGCTCTGGTGCTTCTGACAGGTTGGGCTCTGGTGCTTCTGACAGGTTGGGCTCTGGTGCTTCTGACAGATTGGGCTCTGGTTCTTCTGACAGATTGGGCTCTGGTTCTTCTGACAGATTGGGCTCTGGTGCTTCTGACAGGTTGGGCTCTGGTGCTTCTGACAGGTTGGGCTCTGGTGCTTCTGACAGGTTGGGCTCTGGTGCTTCTGACAGGTTGGGCTCTGGTGCTTCTGACAGGTTGGGCTCTGGTGCTTCTGACAGGTTGGGCTCTGGTGCTTCTGACAGGTTGGGCTCTGGTGCTTCTGACAGGTTGGGCTCTGGTGCTTCTGACAGATTGGGCTCTGGTTCTTCTGACAGATTGGGCTCTGGTTCTTCTGACAGATTGGGCTCTGGTGCTTCTGACAGATTGGGCTCTGGTGCTTCTGACAGGTTGGGCTCTGGTGCTTCTGACAGGTTGGGCTCTGGTGCTTCTGACAGGTTGGGCTCTGGTGCTTCTGACAGGTTGGGCTCTGGTGCTTCTGACAGGTTGGGCTCTGGTGCTTCTGACAGGTTGGGCTCTGGTGCTTCTGACAGGTTGGGCTCTGGTGCTTCTGAAAGGTTGGGCTCTGGTGCTTCTGACAGGTTGGGCTCTGGTGCTTCTGACAGGTTGGGCTCTGGTGCTTCTGACAGGTTGGGCTCTGGTGCTTCTGACAGGTTGGGCTCTGGTGCTTCTGACAGGTTGGGCTCTGGTGCTTCTGACTCTTTCAGCACTGCTATTTCTAATAGACTCTCTCTCAAACTCTGCTGCATTGACTCTTCCAACAATTATATATCCAACAGACTCTTTTACATCTGGCTTTTCCAACACTGTTATATCTGACAGACTCAGCTATCCTACATCTGACTATTCCAACACTGCTGTATCTGACAGATTGGGCTCTGCTGCATTTTTTTTTAGATACACTGGCTCAGAAGTAACAGCCATCACATTGCCGTTTTCAAAACCATTTTTGTCTGTGGGGCTATTAACTTTTTTTTTTTTTTTTTTTTTTTTTTTAACGGCCAGTGAATAATGGACATACAAAAATAGGACATGTCCTATTTTTGGCAGTTTTAACAGCCAGACATTTTAATGGCCGTATAGACAGAACTGCACCTGGCTAATGGCTGTTAAAAATGGATATACTATGTAAAAAAAATAATTACAGTTATGTGCAAAAACACTTTCTCTGCACTGGAGGCAGCAGGGCCTGACATGTCACATGATCACACTGGAAGGTCCTGCTGCCTTTAGTACAGAGCGAGCGCATGACTTTAATGAGGTAATTTTTTTTTATTAATTTTTTTGGCACCATTGTTGGTGCATTATGTATATGTGGACATTATATACCCTGGGGCACTATGGGGGCCATTATTTATACTGGGGACACTAAGGGAAAAAATATTTATACTGGGGGCACAAAGGGGTGCCATTATTTTTACTGGGGGCACTATGGGGGTCATAGAGCATACAAGTCTGGAATCTGGGGCTGTGTCCGTTATGCAGACAGCACGATGAGCTGCCAGTCACAAAATGGCCACTTTCATGAGCCGTTTACTCTCATAACATAATGGCTGAATTTACAGTGATTATATTTCCAAAAGTAGTTTCTTGCATGTTTATTAAGATTTGCTCTCTCCATACAGTAATATAACTTGTGCTCAATGGTGATAGGTTCTTTTTCAAGTCTAAAATTTGTTATGCCTCAGTCATCTGAATTATGTGGCAACTATATTTACTTTAGACATATTTTCAAACTGTACAATAAAAATGTAATATTTTTGGGATTTTTTTTCCGACTTTGATGCGACTGTTGAAAACTGTTGAAAAAGTCTATGAAAACTGACTGGACAAATTCGCAATGGCCATACACCTTCAATAGAAAACTGGCTTACTGATGAAAAATAAGAAAAATGATCAGCCACCGCATACTTTCCACATTGCAGTATCTAGGGCAGGGATCAGCAACCTTCGGCACTCCAGCTGTTCAGAAACTACAACTCCCAGAATGCTCCAGTCACTTCTATGGGAGCTAGAAGAACAGTTCAGCGTGTTTTTATGCTGGGAGTTGTAGTTTCCCAGCAGCTGGAGTGCCGAAGGTTGCTAATCCCTGATCTAGGGGCTGCTTTGTCCATGACTCCATGATTTTTGGCCAGTTAACCATTTTTTAATAACTTCATCTTATACAGATTTCATTGGGCAAGTGCACAGTACTAAACCCCTACCAGTCTGGGAAAATTGTCCAATTAAAGGGGTTGTCCGGGTTCAACTTAAGCTCTCCTAAACTCATTTACCATGTCTGATCGGAGCATTTCTAGCTCCAATGCTCACCCTTGCCTTGCGCTGCAAAGTGCAGGACAAGGGCTGTTTGTTTTCTACCGGTGATGTACCCGGCTTTTTCTCCGTATGCTAGGCGGAGGCTTCCACCTAGTAGTTATCCCGGTGATGTCACCGGCACTAATGGGCAGTCTTTAGCGCAGCTGTAGCCTGTGAAACAGCCTAGGGCAGCGCCAAAGACCACCCATTTGTGTCAGTGACTTTACCATGCTCACTGCTAGGCGTTCCGCCTAGCATACCCTTGTGATGCATACCGGAAGTACAGAAAAAGCCATTGCCCTACGCAATGCAGTGCAAGGCAAGGGGGAGCATCGGAGCAAGAAATGCTCCGATGCTCCACTCAGCCATGGTAAATGAGTAAAGGGGAGCTTATGTCCGGGTTCAGCTCTCAACCCAGACAACCCCTTTAGAATGTATAACTCCCTCATGTTTTACGGTTTCCAAGCCCCATCATTGCTGATGCCTCATAACTTTCTTGCATAGAATAGTTCTCATTGTACCAGTATGTCATCCACTTTGAGTATACTTATAAGTAACGCATAACTGCACTGCTCTGTTACATCTAGCATCGGCTGCCGTCTATTTGCCTGCAGTTGCATTTTAATTGCCTTTACGCTATTCCCTGATAAACGGCAACTTTCATTTTATATCCAACTATTCCATCATTGGATTCTTTCTTGAGGCTTTTCTGGTGTATGGGGGGAAGGTAGTTTATTATGGTCCAGAATATGTAATCGCCATCTACAATCACTAGTACAGTACAATGTCACCGCATTTTATTTTTCACAACGAGACCCAAGTATTACTGGCCAAGGAAAATCCCTTTTAATATGTTGTTTCTTTAATTTGTTATCCGTTCTCCCAGCTTTGCTTCATTTTATATATTTGAACAGTCAGAAGAAGGAAATAGCAGATGCTGTCTACATATGGACTAATTTTTCACTTGGTCAATAACAACCTTCTCAATTCTTGAGTGTTTGATGCTTGCTGCATATACTGTATAGCCTCCCTTACAGGGCCAATGCTAAGAGTGTTATAGGTCAAAAAAACATTTATTGTCAAATATACTGTATAATAAAAGTATACCGTAGTTCATAATCGCAAGATGACGTGGCATATGTAGATAATGTCATGAGACACACATACTCACAGTGGTATTTTTTTCTGTTTTGTTGCATTACAGTCAAATTAAATGGATTTTGAATCAGATTTTATGTAATGGGCCTGACAAAATATTTCTAATTGTTACAGTAGAATAAAAAAAATACGTAAATACTAAAACATTGTGAGTGCATGTGTATTCACTCCCTTTGCTATGACACTTCCAAATAAGGTCTTGTAACAGCGGTTGCTGTGCACCGCTGTTCCCCTGCTTACCACCGCGGTCTCAGGCGCCGTGTTCAGCGGTGATTTGCAGCCGGTGCTTCCCATTCACCGCTGCAGTCCTGGGCACTGTCTGTGTAGGTGCTGTTGTTCTGGGATCCGCTCCACAGTTTGCTCTCAGCCCCGGCCACAGCATGCTTACTGTTCGTTTCCTGCAGCAATTCCTTAAGGGCCGGCGCGCGTCTCTTCCTGGGCTGTATGGGTTAGGTCATGTGACCTCGCTGACCTATCCGAGCTCTCCTGCGCATATATAAGTGACTCACCCCCCTTCCCAGATGCCTCAGTGTCAAGGTCCTTGTGTCCTGCTAATGATCCTGATTTCTGCTAGTGTTCCTGACTTGTATCTGTATTCCTGGACTCTGCTACCTGTTAGATCCCTTTCTGCTTGCCTTGACTCTCCTGTTGCCGATCCGGATTGCCTGGACCTGTACCTGTGCCGCCTGGCCTGTCCTTTTGCCTGTCTGACTACGCCTATGCCTCATCCTTCCGTCCTGCACCTCTAGTACCTTTCTCAGATACCTCCTGGTCCGCCTGGACCAGCTGCCTCGTGTACCTATCCTCCTCAAGAGGTAGCGACCTGGTGTTCCTCTCGGGAAAGTCTTTCATCACCATCAGGGGTACTGTGAAGATCCAGGGGTTCACTTAGACAATGCCCTTAGAGGAGGTAGGACACGTGGCACAGTGAGTTCACACCTGCCGGTTCGTAACAGGTCTGATCCACCCAATTGACTTTGAAAGTCAAATATTTAGTTGAATGAGGTCCCGCTGTGTAACGTCAAAGTGTCACATAGTGTGCGTATAAATACACCTGATCTGAAAGAAAGCTCTCCAAACATGTCAGAGACAAGTTTGTGGATAAGTATACATCAGGGTTGGGTTACAGGAATATTTCCTGAATATTGAACATCCAGGAGAGCACCAATTTATGTATGTGTTATAACAACAGGGAAAGAATATGGCACAAAACTGAAAAGAGAAGGCCGCCCACCAAAATACAGTGATAACACTCAAGGAACTCCAAAAATCCACAGCCAGATGGAAATATCTTTTGGCACTTTATGGAAGAGTGGTCAGAGAAAATACACTGCTGAATTCTGCTGGGGAAAAAAACATGATAAAATATATCAGAAAAATACCTTCCACAAAAAAAACAAAAAAAAACATGAAGGAAGGTTCTCTGGTCAAATTAGATTATCATGAGAAAAGCTGTGTGTGGCATAAACCCAACACTTCCCATCACCCCAGGAATACCATTCCCACAGTAAAGCATGGTGGTGGCAGCGTCGTGATGTGCGTATGATTTTTAACAGGGACTGAAAAACTTGTCAGGATTGAAGAAAAAATATATGGCAGTAAATACAGGGCAATGCTTGAGGAACACCTGTTTCAGTGTTCCAGACCTTTTGAGACTGGGATTAAGTTTCATCTGCTAAAGCTACACCCCTACAAAAAATGTCAATGTCTCAATAACTTGTCATGTGGCCTTGAGTATCAATTATAGCTTGACAACGATGTCTCATGCTGTTTACAAGTCGACATATTGTCTGCTGGGGCATGGCTTCCCACTCTTCTTGAAAGGTAGCCCTCAGGTCATTGAGGTTCTGGGGTACAGCGTTACGAGCCTCTACACGACGGCTCAGCTGATCCCAAAGGGTTTTCAATGGGATTCAGGTCTAGAGAAAGTGCAGGCCACTCCATTTGAGGTACCCCAGTCTCCAGCAGCCGTTCTCTAATGATGCGACCTTGATGAGCTGGCTCATTGTCGTCCATGAAGATTAAATTTGGCCTGTGTTGTTCATGCAGAGGCACAATAACTGGATTAAGGAAGTTACTCAAGTAGTATGGGCTTGTCACTGTACTATTCACAAAGTGTAGGTCAGTTCTGTATTGACTAGACACTCCTGCCCACACTGTAACACCACCAGCATCAAAGGCTTGTCTGGTGCCAACAGTGGCTGATGCATACCACTCTATATGACGTCTCTAACATTGTTGGCAGCCATCATTTCTGCTCACCTTGAATCGACGTTCATCAGTGAACAGCACTGAGGCCCACTGGTCCCTCGTCCAGCGTAAATGCTACCTGGCCCATGCAAGACTATGCCGCCTGTGGTCAGGTACCCTTTTAGGTCGTCTAGCGCGCAGACCACGCTGATGTAAACGGTTTTGAATCGTCTTACGTGACACTTGGGTGCCTCTCACCTCCCTTCATTGTGCCTGGAGTTGTGTGGCATTCATCATCTGGTTTCACAGGGCATTGTTCACAATGAAGCGGTCATCAGTGTGGGATGTTGCCAAAGGATGTCCACCTCTCTGCCTTTCTGTGACTTTTCCACTCTCTCTGTATCTCCATTGCAACCTGCAGATGACACTCTATGACACTCTAAGCGCAGTGGCCACTTCTGTCTGAGAACATCCTGCTTGAAGCCTCGCAATGGCGAGGTACTGTAGATCAATGGTTAGGTGTCATCTTGGTCTCATGATGTCCAAATGTGAACAGCATGATGAGGAGGCCTGTTTAAATACCAATGCTAATTGAACTGCGAAATTTATTGGGCGATTCATGGATCAAACACCTGTTGTGAATTTTGCTGTTAAGCTCCTTGTTAGAGGACAGCAAGTTGTGCAAAAAGTACCGAAGCATTGAACAATTGGACATGTGCATTCAAAGGTTTAGAGATGGTCACATATAGTTCACCCGTAAAGGTTAGGGTGCATTTTAGGTTCATCTTGAAATTTCACCCACAAGCCAAATATCCATAGCTTTTTGTGAGTAGTGTGACTGGAAGGAGTTGGAGCAGCTTTTCCTGGAAGAATGGGCAAAAATCCCAGTGTCTAGATGTACTAAACATACTGTAACTCTAGAGATTTGTATTGACTTTCAGAGTTGAATACTTGTGCACATTAAATGTCTGTGTTTTTGTCTTGGTTATAAATAAATCTTGATTCCAGGTTGTATTGCAGCAAAACAGAGAAAACACCAAGGACTTCATAAAGTACTGTAAAACAGTTTACTTTCTACTGTAGATACCCATAAATGGTTATACTAGTAGGTTTTAAAGGTGTCGCCCCCACAATTCAGTATAGAGCTGAGATGCTCTACTAGCAGGATCTGAACTTTCTGTCTTCTCAGTCAGGCAGGGAGCTCCTTATCTCTGCTCTGTGACCTGCTCTGTGACCTTCTAAAACTCAATCCTTAAATTACCAATATGAATGTGGCTTAAATAAGTGTCTATGACCTCTTAGTAATTTAGAGAGGTTTATTAGATGACCGTCACAAAGTGAAATTAGGATGCACACAGCTAGAGAAACAGTTAACCCTTTGTGACAGAGTGGCTCAATATTTTTGATAAACACCAATTGAAAAAATAATAATTTGCGCAAAATTAGTAAAATGCAGTCATAAAAAATTGTCCCCAAAGGTGTACATAGCCTTTAAAGAAAACTGCTCATAATACGCCTCCAAGAAGCTCCTTTCACTGGGATGCCAATCACTTATAGACTCTTGGTTGTTAAAGATGTGTAGTTGGGGCTCTTATTGCCTATTAGTTTACCCCTCATCTGCTGGATGACTTTTTTTCATAATTGTGACCCTTATAATGTGCTAAATAATTTGCCACAGAAGAATAATATTTCAAAATGTATTTATATAACATCTACTATAGGAATTTTATTTTGTGTGTTTTTAGAAACTAACCACAATTGTGATTAACTGAAAATGTCCAATTGTCCTTGCTGAACGATTGCTCATGCTGTGTCACCCCTTAACATTAGAAGACTTATGTTCCTTTAGTCATTTTAACCCTTTTCTTTTAGCTTTGGCTGTTGAACGTTGACACGGTGTTAGTGGAACTAATAAAATCTGGACGTGTCGATTCCTGCTTTTTCTCTGGAAGTCCATCTCCTGATTCAAAAAACACTCCAGAAGTTCAGAATGTTGCAAGGGTCCTATACATGCCATGTGTTGACAACACCAACACAGAGTAGGTATTTTTTATCTTCATTTTGGTTACTTTATTCCTATTTCTTTTAATTGTATACGAAAGATAGACATAAATCATCCCAGTTCTGTTCAGTTCTTCTCATGTATGGATGTGTTGTGGCACCACTAGTTCTAAGCAAGGATTATGTTCCTTTTTTCAGAAGCTACTTGAAAGTGACTTTGTCAAAGAATTATGCATTCAATAATCCATTGGGATATGATGTTTGCTCATTAAGAAAAGGCATTATGTTTCACCGGGTAATTTAGTCCTGTTGTGCACATATGCGTGTGGTTTTCTATTGCAATTTTTCTCTAGCTAGGATAGCATGTTTGTGAAATGGGTACAAGAACTAATTTTAGTATCTAACTGAACAAGGTTATTTTTTTAAAACTTTTTTTATTGACATATATAAATCAACAACAAATACATACACTTCTGGTACATTTCAAGATATCAATAATAAACAATTATCCTCGCTATTAATTCCTTCAATCAATCAGTTAATTGCCCACTGCACTGCTGGAAATTTCCCTTTATCCTAGCTGAGGTTGTGTTATACAATACATTAGGTGATCCCACTACGCCGATTGATCCATGGTTCCACGGGCTGTTGATAAGGCTTGCCGTAGTCTTACAGCTGAGTATAGAGTATGAGGTGAATTACACCAAACACCCCAGACCTTTTCAAATATTTGAAGTTTATTACGATGTTTATATACTAACACCGTATATGGCAGAATCAGGTTTAACTGCGTTTTCCACACGAATAAATTCGGTGTAATGACACTGTACCATCTCAGAGCGATACACTTATGTGCCTTTAAATAGCGCTTCCCTTAAAAATGTTGATATGTAATGATCCCAAATAAGAATTTATGTGGCGCACAGGACCGACTATGGCCAATAGAGGTGCTCACAGTAAAGGGGACTCACCCTGTCCACTTGAAATGTGTATGTAAAATCTAGAAAAAAACTGGGCACTCTTAGGATGCTGGAACCATCTTGTAATTTAATAGATATATAAATATAAATAAATAATGGCCCACAAGTACAATAAATATTCGACCTAAAATATATGATGGCTAAAAAGTCCAGAGTAATATAGCAGCAATAAATCAAATAGCAACATATAAATACCAGTATTAGAATAGTTGAGTGATTTATCACTTGACCCCTAAAGGAACTTCAAACATACGGTAATCCAGTCCATACATCGATGTAACCGCTAGTATGACTGTAGCAATACTATGACTGCGTCAAGATGATGCGATCCTAACATGTTGAATGCAAAAGTTGTAGGGTAATCGCACTCACTTATTGCTGACTTAAAGTATTGGGGTAATGTCGTATTGCAGTTTTACTGATCTTATGTTCCACAACGATGTAGTGCTGGAAATGATATCCACTTGAAGCGGTATCCCGCTCTATTAGAGTAGCAGCGGCGTCCCGCTGAACTCCTCTACTGTCGGTTTAAATGTTGTAAATATATGCCGGCATAAACTTGGAGTGATCCTACCGTATGCCTCGATTCCACCCCAATGTCGCTCTGGACGGAGGTCCGGTATTGATGTGGACCCATGTCCTACAGGCGATGTCCGTCTAAACTCCCACGTTTGCAGTGTTGGTTGACACGTGTGGCCCTTCCTTATGGTGTCGGGTCATACGCTGTAATTTTCCACTCTCCACTCACGCGGCGGACGGTCCTACAATGGGGATTTGGCACAGGATTTTCGTAAAATTACAGCGTATGACCCGACACCATAAGGAAGGGCCACACGTGTCAAACAACACTGCCAACGTAGGAGTTTAGACGGACATCGCCTGTAGGACATGGGTCCACATCAATACCGGACCTCCGTCCAGAACGACATTGGGGTGGAATCGAGGCATACGGTAGGATCACTCCAAGTTTATGCCGGCATATATTTACAACATTTAAACCGTCAGTAGAGGAGTTCAGCGGGACGCCGCTGCTACTCTAATAGAGCGGGATACCGCTTCAAGTGGATATCATTTCCAGCACTACATCGTTGTGGAACATAAGATCAGTAAAACTGCAATACGACATTACCCCAATACTTTAAGTCAGCAATAAGTGAGTGCGATTACCCTACAACTTTTGCATTCAACATGTTAGGATCGCATCATCTTGATGCAGTCATAGTATTGCTACAGTCATACTAGCGGTTACATCGATGTATGGACTGGATTACCGTATGTTTGAAGTTCCTTTAGGGGTCAAGTGATAAATCAATCAACTATTCTAAGGCTACTTTCACACTTGCGTTCAGAGCGGGTCCGTCTGGTGTCTGCACAGACGGATCCGCTCCTATAATGCAGACGTTTGGATCCGTTCAGAACGGATCCGTCTGCATTATAGTTTAGAAAAAATTCTAAGTGTGAAAGTAGTTCAGACGGATCCGTCCAGACTTTACATTGAAAGTCAATGGGGGACGGATCCGTTTGAAGATTGAGCCATACTGTGTCAACTTCAAACGGATCCGTCCCCATTGACTTACATTGTAAGTCTGGACGGATCCGTTTGCCTCCACACGGCCAGGCGGACACCCGAACGCTGCAAGCAGCTTTCGGGTGTCCGCTTGCTGAGCGGAGCGGAGGCTAAACGCTGCCAGACTGATGCATTCTGAGCGGATCCGCGTCCACTGAGAATGCATTGGGGCAGTACGGATGCGTTCGGGGCCGCTTGTGAGAGCCTTCAAACGGAGCTCACAAGCGGAGCCCCGAACGCTAGTGTGAAAGTAGCCTTATATTGGTATTTATATGCTGCAATTTGATTGATTGCTGCTCTATTACTCTGGACTTTTTAGCCATCATATATTTTAGGTTGAATATTTATTGTACTTGTGGTCCATTATTTATTTATATTTATTTTTATTTATATATCTATTAAATTACAAGATGGTTCCAGCATCCTGAGAGTGCCCAGTTTTTTTTTCTAGATGTAATGATCCCAACTATGCTCGCTTAATATTCCCAATCTAATTTCCCTGTGAGGGATGTCTTGCATGCGGTGATGGCTTCTAGGACTTGGGTGGATACTTGTTTAAGGGTACTTTCACACTAGCGTTTTTCTTTTCCGGCATAGAGTTCCGTCACAGGGGCTCTATACCGGAAAAGAACTGATCAGGCATATCACCATGCATTTCGAATGGAGAGTAATCCGTTCAGTATTCATCAGGATGTCTTCAGTTCAGTCGTTTAGACTGATCAAGCAAAAGAAAAAAACCGCAGCATGCTACGGTTTTATCTCTGGCGAAAAAAACTGAAGACTTGCCTGAATGCCGTAGGAATGTATTAGTGCCGGATCCGGCATTCAAAATACCGGAATGCCGGATCCGTCCTTCCGGTCTGCGCATGCGCAGACTGAAAAAAAGGTGAAAAAAAATAAATGCTGGATCCGTTTTGCCGGATGACACCGGAAAGACAGATCCGGTGTTTCAATGCATTTTTTCGACTGATCAGGCATTTTTAAGACTGATCAGGATCCTGATCAGTCTTACTAATGCCATCAGTTGGCATACGTTTTGCCTGATCCGATGACGGAACTGCTTGCCGGATCTCTCTGCCGCAAGTGTGAAAGTAGCCTTAGACTGATCTCTTCATTATTTTCCTCAGAGGGTATTATAAGGGCTATTACATTTGATGCAGTGCTTGCTCTAGTATGAATGTTACGCTGCGGCAAAGGTGACCTCGTACCTTCCTCTGGTTGCCTGGCAAACTCGCAATTGTTCTGCGGCCCTTTGTGTTTTTTGCGGCCCCGTTCTTATATTAGGATATGAATCGATTATGTAGAGTCGAATCCAAGGCTCTGGGACACACAATATGATGTCTCTTAGGGCTCATGCACACAACAGTATTTTGCGTTCAGTATACTGGCCGTTTTTTGAGTTCAGTATGCGAAAAAAACTGAAGTGTCTCCGTGTGCATTCCGTTTCAGTATTTCCGTACCGTGAAAAGATAGAACATGTCCTATTCTTGTCTGCAAATCACGGTGCTTGGCTCCATTCAAGTCAATAGGTCTGCAAAAAAACTGAACACATACGGAAATGCATCCGTATGTCTTCCGTATCCGTTCCGTTTTTGCTGAACCATCTATTGAAAATTTTATGCCCAGCCCAATTTTTTCTATGTAATTACTGTATACTGTATATGGCATACTGAAAAACTAAAAGGAAACGGAAACAAAAAACGGAACAACGGATCCATAAAAAAGGACCGCAAAACACTGAAAAAGCCATACTGTCGTGTGCATGAGACCTTATAGTGAGACTTCTGCTAATGTGCTAGTATACAGTTCCAGGTGCATCTTGGTCATTTATATATGCCCCAACAGTCTGTATATATGTTAGGACAGTATGCAATTGTAACTCCAGTGGCTTAATCCAGGAGCTTATAGCTGTGTTGTGTGAGGTAGGGAGGTTTAGATAGTGGTGCAGACACAAGCGCTTTCCGCTAGCGGAGCTCCCTCCCTCCTCCTCTCACTGCAGGGGAGCAGATAAAATGGCCGACTGGCGGGAAACTGCAGGGGCCAGTGAGTGTGTTTGGACTGTTCTCGTCCCACAGGGTATCTCACCCTTCACTACCCGTTTCTCCCCTGTGCCTCACCAGGTGTAATGCGAGTGGGCGCGCTGTCTGGCTGCCGTTCGTGCTTCTCTTGTTTCGCACGCGGTCCACTCCCATCCCAGCTCCCAGCGCTGCTCTCTCTGTGCTCCCTACGACTTGCGATCGGTGAGGGCAGGCTTCTTACGTGCAGCAGGGCTGAACCAGGGGTCTTTTAGACGTCCAGTGGCTATGTGAGGTCAGGATTTATCCTGTACTGTAGGACTTGCTGCTGAGCTCCTTCAAACACGTCCAGCCATTGCGGCTGCTGGCCACTCCCCTTCAAGTTTATTGGTTTTCAGTAGATGGTTGGCAGTTCTCCAGAGCGGTGAACCATCCTGAAGTAGACAATCCCTTTGAAGATTACCTACCTATATGTTTTGCGTACGCCAATATTATATATAAATATATGAAACGTCATAATATATTTTATAGGGGAAGTGGCATGTTCCTTACCTTCCAGAAATCTCTATCAGTACCCACAAAAACTCAGTCTAAAGTACAGTAGAAAGATGAGGACTATGCATCTACAAGATTAGAGAGGTTGTTTGGGATTAGAAAACATGTCTGCTGTCTTCCAGAAACAAGGCCACACTTGTCCATTGGATTCTGTCTGATATTGCAGCTCTGATGTGTATAGAGCTGAGCTTTAACAAAATGAATAATCTGTAGACAGGTGCGGAGCTACTTTTGAAAGAAAGAAGCCATGAAGATGGATTGTTGATTCAGGGATTTATTCAGATTACCATATGTACAGTTGCAACAGATCCCCCCCATCCATATGGGGCAATTCACATCTGCCTTATGAGGTTTTTTGCCTTCTTCTGGATTAATATCATCTGGTCTTCATGGTCCTGTAATTTTTTTTCAACCTTATCAACTATGTAATTATGTTATTTTTAATTTTGTACAACTCCTATAAAACTAGAAAAATAGAGGAAAACTCTTTGCCATGCATTCGTCACATAGAAACCTATGGGCACGTCACATAATACATTTGTATAGTTGTTCTTTACTTTGGTAACCAAATGTATTCTTCTTCCATGGCCTATAAATGTGGCGTGGTTAGAGCCTCATGCCACTTTCACACATTATCACTTTGGCCAATATTTTGCATCAGTATTTGTAATCCAATCTCTAGAGAGAAAATATAATGGTAAGATGTGTTCCGCTTCTGTGTTTCGTTCCTGCTCCTGGTTTTTGGCTTTCAAATACTGATCAAGAAAACTGACCATGTGAATGAGGCCTTAGAAATTGTGAAAGTTCAACTTTCAATCATAGCACATTGCACTTTGAAGCTTGGGTCTTATTTTATGTGTATTGTACTTCCTTCCAAGTAATATACACTGCTCAAAAAAATAAAGGGAACACAAAAATAACACATCCTAGATCTGAGTTAATGAAATATTCTTCTGAAATACTTTGTTCTTTACATAGTTGAATGTGCTGACAACAAAATCACACAAAAATGAAAAAATGGAAATCAAATTTTTTAACCCATGGAGGTCTGGATTTGGAGTCACACTCAAAATTAAAGTGGAAAAACACACTACAAGCTGATCCAACTTTGATGTAATGTCCTTAAAACAAGTCAAAATGAGGCTCAGTAGTGTGTGTGGCCTCCACGTGCCTGTATGACCTCTCTACAACGCCTGTGCATGCTCCTGATGAGGTGGCGGACGGTCTCCTGAGGGATCTCCTCCCAGACCTTGACTAAAGCATCTGCCAACTCCTGGACAGTCTATGGTGCAACGTGACGTTGGTGGATAGAGCGAGACATGATGTTCCAGATGTGCTCAATGGATTCAGGTCTGGGGAACGGGCGGGCCAGTCCATAGCATCAATGCCTTCGTCTTGCAGGAACTGCTGACACACTCCAGCCACATGAGGTCTAGCATTGTCTTGCATTAGGAGGAACCCAGGGCCAACCGCACCAGCATATGGTCTCACAAGGGGTCTGAGGATCTCATCTTGGTACCTAATGGCAGTCAGGCTACCTCTGGCGAGCACATGGAGGGCTGTGCGGCCCTCCAAAGAAATGCCACCCCACACCATTACTGACCCAATGCCAAACCGGTCAGGATGTTGCAGGCAGCAGAACGTTCTCCACGGCGTCTCAAGACTGTCACGTCTGTCACATGTGCTCAGTGTGAACCTGCTTTCATCTGTGAAGAGCACAGGACGCCAGTGGCGAATTTGCCAATCTTGGTGTTTACTGGCAAATGCCAAACGTCCTGCACGGTGTTGGGCTGTAAGCACAACCCCCACCTGTGGACGTCAGGCCCTCATATCACCCTCATGGAGTCTGTTTCTGACCGTTTGAGCAGACACATGCACATTTGTGGCCTGCTGGAGATCATTTTGCAGGGCTCTGGCAGTGCTCCTCCTGTTCCTCCTTGCACAAAGGCGGAGGTAGCGGTCCTGCTGCTGGGTTGTTGCCCTCCTACGGCCTCCTCCACGTCTCCTGATGTACTGGCCTTTCTCCTGGTAGCGCCTCCATGCTCTGGACACTACGCTGACAGACACAGCAAACCTTCTTGCCACAGCTCGCATTGATGTGCCATCCTGGATAAGCTGCACTACCTGAGCCACTTGTGTGGGTTGTAGACTCCGTCTCATGCTACCACTAGAGTGAAAGCACCGTCAGCATTCAAAAGTGACCAAAACATCAGCCAGGAAGCATAGGAACTGAGAAGAGGTCTGTGGTCACCACCTGCAGAACCACTCCTTTATTGGGGGTGTCTTGCTAATTGCCTATAATTTCCACCAGTTGTCTATCCCTTTTGCACAACAGCATGTGAAATTGATTGTCACTCAGCGTTGCTTCCTAAATGGACAGTTTGATTTCACAGAAGTGTGATTGACTTGGAGTTACATTGTGTTGTTTAAGTGTTCCTTTTATTTTTTTGAGCAGTGTAGTTTCTTGCCTACCTGTCATTAAACATGAATTTCAGATTTCACCCCTTTATTCTACTAAATAAATTTAGAGATTTATACATGTAAATATCAAGCCAAGGAGGCTGAACTGAGATATTCACCATAACCGTGTAACTCTAGGTTCACAACTGCATCATTCAGGGCCTCCATCACAGATTCCTTGAAAAACTGTGGACAAAAAAAGGCCTGCATGCAGTACTTTTCTGCCTCTAAAAGAGTGCAGATTGCTAAACGGAAACCGATCGGGCACCATTATAGTTAGTGGGTCTGTTCGGCATCATTCGGAGAAGAACAACACAAATTGATAGCCCTAGTCTGCACAGCCCATATAAAAGTGATAATAATTGTGATAGAAGTCGGTGTCCCACTTGTGCAGATCCTGGTTGGAACAGGCAATGTATGGTAGTTAAATCATCCAGTAAGTGTGACTGACTCTAGCTAGAAAAAATGTGTCTGAAGAAGCAACAAGAAAAAGAACAAGATACATGGAATTCCTTAATGGAACACATTTTAATTTGAGTTCCCCTTTAATGATAGCTACTCTTTATAGAGGACGAGACGTCTCTCCTGACATCTCTATTTTAGTAAGTACTTGTCCCTCTTTGTCATTCTTCTGTTATTCCTCTTCTAAATGTATAAATTAAATTGTTCATCACACTACAACTGAGGCAGGCAGTGGAGAGTCATGGAAGGCACAGAAGCTAACTCATAACTTTTATTAAACAGATATATAAAATTAAATATTGGGGCCCAAAACACAACCTAAAATATGTGTAAAATCAAGGAGTGCAGAAAGGGGTACAACGGCGGGAGTAGAGCAGATGTTTACTTAGAGAAATACTAAAGTAGTCAAAGGCAGGGAGGACCCTACACTGCGCCCTTGGTCCCCTAAAGTTGCAGCTCACCCGCAGGGGGAAAATACTGGACCCCACCCCTAGTAACACCCTAATAAATCTCTATACTAGCTCGACACGTTTCCCCATGTTGGCAGGGCCAGTTTTAGACAAAATGTGGCCCTGGGCGAAATTAAATGCGGTGACCCAAATTCTGAAGTACTATATCAACAGTCACATTTATTCACTTGACGCAAGGGGAGAAGTCACCTCCGTGGCCCGCGATTGGTTGCAGGCAGCATCAAAATGGACGATGACATCCAGGGACCTGAGTAGAGGTCGGAGAGCACTGGAGCCGAGTGCCAGTGTCAGGAAACAGGTAAGGCCCAGTTCACACTTCAGTTATTTGGTCAGTTATTTCCATCAGTAAGGGCTCATGCACACGACAGTATTTTGCGTTCAGTATACTGGCCGTTTTTGTAGTTCAGTATGCGGTACATATACTGAACCATTCATTTCAATGGTTCAGCAAAAAATACTGAAGTGTCTCCGTGTGCATTCTGTTTCAGTATTTCCGTATTTCCGTACTGTGAAAAGATAGAACATGTCCTATTCTTGTCCGCAAATCATGGTGCTTGGCTCCATTCAAGTCAATGGGTCCGCAAAAAAAACGGAACACATACGGAAATGCATCCGTATGTCTTCCGTTTCCATTCCGTTTTTTGCTGAACCATCTATTGAAAATGTTATGCCCAGCCCAATTTCATCTATGTAATTACTGTATACTGTATATGCCATACGGAAAAACGGAACAGAAACGGAAACACAACGGAAACAAAAAACAGAACAACGGATCCGTGAAAAACGGATTGCAAAACACTGAAAAAGCCATACGGTCGTGTGCATGAGCCCTTATTGTGAGCCCAAACCAGTAGTAAAGCCTCCACAGGGATAATGTATAATGGAAGGATTTCCTCCTGTCCTGTGTTTTTGACCTGCACCTGGTTTTGGCTCACAATAATTGATGGAAATAACAGAAGTGTGAACGCAGCCTAAGGGCCTTTGCTCGTCTGCAATTTTTGGGCACCGACCTTGTGCTCACCATATCATAGAAGCGGACCCATTCACTTGAATGGGTCCACAATCCAGAAAGTGCAGTGTGGAACGGAGGCACGAAACCCCATGGAAGCACTACAGAGAGCTTCCGTGGGGTTTCTCTCTGTGCCTCCGCACCGCAAAAAAATAGAACATAGAACATCTATTTTTTTGTGGTACAAACGGATCACAGATCCATTCAAGTTGAATGGGTCTGGATCCGTCTGCGGCAACCGCATGAATGGTGCCCGTGCATTGGGGACCGCAAATTGTGGCCCCCAATGCACGGAACGGCCGACACACGTTTGTGTGCATGAGCCCTAAGTGTGCTTCCCTTAGCTACAGTGGGGGGGGGGGGGGGGTGCGGAGGACAGGTCCTGTATATTCTCTGCAGGCTGTCTCCTCTCCTGTTAGTCCAAAGTCTGGACTGTCCAGCTTCACCTATCAGGTTATGTCTGCCAACAAGCAGCCCTTGTAATTTATTGCAGCACAGAGAGGAGAGAGGGGCCAGCAGCACATATATCAGGTGATTAGAGGGTGACATTCTGAACTCACCAGTAAACCAAGGGAGCAGGCTAGAGAAGACAGTGCAGGGCCTCAGGTGAGATAGAGGAAGCGGGCGGCGCCAAGGCCTGACTGCTGTGAAGCCGGTGCTATGGATGCAGCACCCAGCTCCTCACTACAGCATAAGGACCCTGCGGGTTACAGTGGGCGACAGACCAGGGACCAGCGCTTCTTGCTGTGCTGTCTCTGCTCTTCTCAGGTGCAACCACCAGCTCTTTTCCACATGTGCCTGGGCAGCTCAGCATGGGGCCCTGGGCAATTGCTCTGTTTGCACCCAACCCACCCCAACTATGGGCCTGAGTGTTGGTTCGTCAGGGGAGGGGACTCAACTTGGGGAATGTGATATGTAAAACTAACCTCCCCCCCCCCCATGCCCCAAAAAAAAAAAAAAAGGGAAGCCCGGTTTCCATTCAAGTAAGATGAAGTGCCTTTTGCCAAACTGTACCAAAATTACACCAATGTCCACCACTTAGACCTTAGAAATAGACACATCAATATGTGCCAGTGTGCAGATGTCTCTGAGGGTTACATCTGATATTTCAAGCTAGAAAGATGAATAGACCGTAAAGAAACCGACACATTTTAATTGGACGGCAGATTAAAGAATCTGCGTATAATTTATTCTTTGTCATCATTTGCTGTAAATCATGTTTTTCTTTGATTTTTGAGAAAATATTTGTAAGTGTTCTATAGCATTATGTTACATTATAGTGAACAAAATGGAAATAAACTCTGAATGACAGAAGCCAAGTAAATGCTGTTTTTCTTATAATGTTGTGTTTTCTGCTTACCTCTCTGAAAATTACCATTTGAATTGGTCTCTTCTCAATTCTATTCCTGTTATCAATTCTCGGGAGCAGTATTTCGAGTCAGTGGCCATTACTATGACTAAAAAAAGCACCACCACCCCTCCTCCCCAAAGTTTGAACATTCTCTAAAAACCTATGTTTTCAAAATGGGTTTATTTTTGTTTCAGAAGAATCTTTCATTTGACATCCCTCACAATGATTTATCACAATAGACTGCTTAAAACTGCTCGCAATAATGAGCAACGTGAATTTCAATACTTCCTTAAGGCTAAACGAGTCAGCAGGAGCTCAAATTGCAAGGTAGACACTTTTATTTGAGCTCCAATACAAGTGGAAATTTGTATGAGGGTACCATAACGAGGCCTATAGGGATTTGGGATTATTTATTTAAATCCTTATGAAAAGTAAACTATTTCCCTGTATGTTTAGCATTGCACAGAAGAGATTAACGAAAGACAGACCCCATCCCTGGTATACTAGAAGTGACAAAACGAGAGGAAGAAATCAAAGCAGGAATATTTTCTGAAAGGTTCTGATTTAGAATTATCTGGGAGAGGCACCTTCACCGACGCCATGATATAAGGCTTGGATTTACCATTAATAATGAGGATTATATCAAACATTATCATTAAACTTCTAGATATTTCCCGGCAGCACTTCAGATCAATAAGACCAACTATTATATTTCCTGGATAAATCCCTTGTGCCTAAAGTTGAATGCATCTCTGAAGTACTCAAACTTTATCCTGAGAACGCGAAATAGAAATCCTAAAAGATTAACTCATGAGTAGCAAAAACTTTTTTTTTTTTTTATAATCAAAGCAGCGTTACTTATTGGGTTTGGTTTGTTCCGGTGGATGAAATACAAATGGTAATACTAATAAATAAGTTGTCCTAACAGGACCCCCACTGATCATGAGAACAGGGGCTGAAAGGAGCAGCTGGTTAAGAATGTGCCGTGCTGCTCCATTCATTCTCAAGTTCCAGTAGTCCCATAGAAATGAATGTAACAGCACATGCTCAACCAGCCATTTCATTCATTCAGTGGTGTCCCATGTTCTTGTACCTACGGTTGGACTACCACCAATCTAATAGGGGCATATCAAAAGTTTAGATAGGTGGGCGTCTGAGTGCGGAGACCCCCTCTGATCTCGAGGGGAGAGGAGCGCTAGCTTGGTGCGCTCTCTCTCCTCATTGCAAGACAGACTCCATAGAAAGTCTGTGGGCCTGTCTCATGCAGCAAGGAGGGAAAGCACGCTAAGCAAGCCCTTCTCTCCTAGATATTTCGGGGGTCTCAACGCGTAGATCCCCACTATCTAAACTTTTGATATGTCCCTAAGATATATTAAAAGTTTCATGAAGGAACCCTTTACGCTATGTCACTGGCAAACAGTTGGCTGTAGTGGAAACTTTCTACACTGCTGCACTATCTTCAGTTGACATCAGGCAAACCTGCTTCATGAATCAGTATGCAAATAGCCAATAATGGGTGTCTATCAGCAGTTTTGAATGGTCAGAGGTAGATAAGTGAGAGATAAAACTGTTTAAATATACTTTGGTGAATGCTCATGCTTGTTGAAAGAAAGAGAAGAAGTTATTATGCCTCTGACCCCACAATCACAAGTGCCATGGAGGCGGTTCCTTCATGTCCCAGGCTCTCTGCAGTGAAGACTTTCCAGCCGCTTCCCTCTGCTCTCGATCACGGCTCTGATATCCAGCCATGAGACCACTAAGGGTACTTTCACAGTAGCGTTTTTCTTTTCCGGCATAGAGTTCCGTCACAGGGGCTCTATACCGGAAAAGAACTGATCAGTTGTATCCCCATGCATTCTGAATGGAGAGCATTCCGTTCAGGATGCATCAGGATGTCTTCAGTTCAGTCATTTTGACTGATCAGGACAGAGATAATACCGCAGCATGCTACGATTTTATCTCCGACGAAAAAAAAACTGAAGACTTGCCTGAATGCCATAGGAATGTATTAGTGCCGGATCCGGCATTCGGAATGCCGGATTCGTCCTTCCGGTCTGCGCATGCGCAGACCGGTAAAAATGTGAAAAAAGATACAAGACGGATCCGTCTGTCCGCATGACAAGCGGAGAAACGGATCCGCTCTTGCAATGCATTTGTGAGACGGATGCGTCTCACAAATGCTTTAAGTCACATCCAGATTGGCGGATTCGGCACGCAGTTCCGACGACGGAACTGCTTGCCCGATCACACTGCCGCAAGTGTGAAAGTAGCCTAAACCTATGTCTCAGAGGAAAGAGCTTGGGGAGTCTTCAGTGGAAAGAGCCTAGGACACAGCACATCAAGGGACCACCCCCATCTAACTTGTGATTGAGGTTTCAGGGCCTCAAGACTTCTCATCGGTTATCAAAGAAGCAGGAGCACCTACTGCTTAGCCTCTCATCTGTCTACCTCTGTCAGTAGATTTGAAAGGTAGAAATGGTTGAGATATTTCCTTTAATCCCAAAAACCTTGCCATTTTTCACCTTAAGGACCAGACCGTTTTTTGGAAATTCGACATGTCACTTTATGTGGAAATAACTACTAAATATTCTTTTACTTATCCAAACCATTCTGAGATTGTTTGCAGTACATTGTACTTCATGATAGTGGAAAATTTGAGTCAATATATTTCACCTTGATTTATTAAAAAATTCCTAAATTTATAGACAATTTGGAAGAATTTGGAAATAAAAAAAATTGAATTTCCCTGCTTTTAAGGTAATAAATCATAAAGAGTTATTACTTTACATTTCCCATATGTCCACTTTTATGTCTGCATCATTTTGTAGGATGTTATAAGGCTTAGAATTTTAGAAGCAAATTTATAAGAAAATTTCCAAAACCCACTTTTTTAAGGACCATTTCAGTTATGAAGTCCATTTGTGGGGCTTACATAGAGGAAACCACCCATAAATGACCTCATTTTAGAAACTACACCCCTCAAGGTATTCACAACTGATTTTACAAAGTTTGTTAAGGCCCCTTTCACACGGGCGAGTTTTCCATGCGGGTGCAATGCTTGAGGTGAACGCATTGCACCCGCACTGAATCCGGACCCATTCACTTCAATGGGGCTGTGCACATGAACAGTGATTTTCACGCATAACTTGTGTGTTGCGTGAAAATCGCAGCATGCTCTATATTGTGCATTTTTCACGCAACGCAGGCCCCGTAGAAGTGAATGGGGCTGCGTGAAAATCGCAAGCATCCGTAAGCAAGTGCAGATGCGGTGCAATTTTCACGCATGGTTGCTAGGTGACGATCGGGATGGGGAAAATAATAGCATTCTTAATACAGAATGCTTAGTAAAATGTCCATTGAGGGGTTAAAAATAATAAACAAATTTTACTCACCCCATCCACTTTGTCGCGTAGCGGATCTCTTCTTCTTCCTTCAGGACCTGGCTAAAGGACCTTTGATGACGTCACTGCGCTCATCACATGGTACATCACATGATCCATCACATGGTCAGCGCAGTGATGTCATCAAAGGTCCTTTAGCCAGGTCCTGAAGAAAGTAGAAAGAAGAGAAGATCCGCTACACGACCAAGTGGATGGGGTGAGTTAAATTTGTTTATTATTTTTAACCCCTCAATGGACATTTTACTAAGCATTCTGTATTAAGAATGCTATTATTTTCCCTTATAACCATGTTATAAGGGAAAATAATAAAATCTACAGAACACCTAACCCAAACCCGAACTTCTGTGAAGAGGTTCAGGTCTGGGTACCAAACATGCCGATTTTTTTCTCACGCACGCATTAAATTGCTTTGCACTCGCGGGGTAAAAATCGTGCATTATCCCGCAATGCACCCGCATCTCTTCCCGCACTTCACCCGCAACGCCCATGTGAAAGAGGCCAAACTCTTTTGATGTTCCACAAGAATTAAAGGAAAAAGGAGATTACATTTTTACATTTCACTTTTTTTGGCAGATTTTTCATTTTGATCCATTTTTTCCTGTAACTCATCAAGGGATAATAGCCAAAGAACTCAATATTTATTACCCTGATTCTGCAGTTTACAGAAACACCCCATATGCGGCTGTAAATTACTGTATGGGACACGGTAGGGCGCAGAAGGAAAAGGAGTAACATCGATTTTGGAGGGCAGATTTCACTGGGATATTTTTAGTTGCTATATGACATTTAAAGACCACCCTGATGCACCCCTACAGTGGAAACTCCCAAAAAGTGACCCCATTTTGGAAATTATGGGATAAGGTGACAGTTTTGTTGTTACTATTTTGAGGTACATATGATTTTGGATTGCTCTATATCACTATTTTTGTGAGACAAGGTAACCAAAAAATGTCTGTTTTGGCAGTTTTTATTTTTATTTTTTTACGGCATTCACCTGACAGGTTAGAGCATGTTCTATTTTTAAAGAGCAGGCTGTACTAAATATGTCTACTTTTATTTTCCTTTTTTTTTTTTCAGTTGAAAAAGTGTCATGTTTTTGTGTCTCCATTTTCTGAAAGCCATATTTATTTTATTTTTCTGCCAATCATCCTGTGTAGGGCTCTTTTTTGCGGGAAGAGTTGACTTTTTTATTGTACCATTTTTGGGTGCATATGATTTTTTGATCTGTCAATATAACACTTTTTCAGGCAAGGTGACCAAAAATTGTGTTGTTTTTTTTTTCTTTTTTTTTTACAGCATTTTTTTTTTATATAGTGCAGGTTGTTATGCGGTGATACCTAATTTGTCTATTTCTTTTATATTTATTTTGGTATTACACAATAAAACCTTTTTTGAAAGAAAAACGATCATGTTTTTGTGTCTCCATTTTTTGAAAGCCATATTTTTTATATTTTTTGGACGATTGTCTATTGTACTATTTTGGGGTACATAACTTTTTGTTCGCTTGGTATTACACTTTTTGTGGTGTAAGGTGACAGAAAATTGATTTTTTTGGCACAGTTTTTATTTATTTTTACGGTGTCCCCCTTACGGGGTGGTTCATGTGGTATTTTTATAGAGCAGTTTGATACGGACACGGCGATATCTCTGTATGTCTGTTTTTTTTATATATATTTTGGTTTTACACGATAAAAGCAATTTTGAAAGAAAAAAATCAGAAGTGATGGTTTGATTGGTACTATTTTGGGGTACATATGACTTTTTAATCTCTTGGTATTACACTTTTTGTGATTTAAGTTGACATAGCTATTTTTGTCACAATATTTTTTTTTTTTTTTATGGTGTTTACTTGACAGGGTGAATCATGTGATAATTTTATAGAGCCGGTCGCTACGGATGCGTTAATACCTAATGTGTTTGTTTTTTGTTTTTGTTTTCTATGTTTTTTTTTACAATCTTATGTCTTTTTATGGGAAAGGGGCATTTTTTTATTACTTGTAACTTTAACTTCTTTTTGTTAAAAACACTTTTTTTTTTTTGTTTTTGTCCCACTATGGGACATTTTAGGTCTGATCTCTGTTTCAATGCAGTACAATACACAGTGTAATACCCTAACAGTTTGCCTATGAGACCCAGCCTGTGGGTCCCAAGGCTTTTGAAAGGCCTTTGGCAACCTTCAGGTCCCCATCACCACAGCACGGGAAGCCAATGGATCAGCAGAGGGATTGCTGCAGTCAGCGTGTGGGGCAGGGGACGGACCGCAGGACAAGAATGCTGGTCCTGATGCACTAAGTACCAGCAATTTAGGTCCTTATTGTGTTAATGTATATCCAAGTCTCCACATAAGTCTACATAGCAGTGTAATATAGTAATAACAAATGCTAACTAAAAGATCTGTCATTAGATCATTGATCCAGGGAGTTATTCTGATTGCCTGATTGGAGTTGGGAAGGAATTTTTACCCCTAAAATTATTTTTAAAAAATTGGCTTCTTTCCTCACTGGAGTTTTGCTTTCCTCTGGATCAACTTTGCAGGATAACAGGCTGAACTGGATGGATGGATGTTTTTTTTGAGAACCATAAGCTATTGGAGTCATTTATCAAACTGTTGTAAAGTATAACTGCCTTAATTGCCCATAGCAACCAGAGTCCAATTTTCATTTTTGACAGCTCCTTTGGAAAATGAAAGGTGGAATCTGATTGGTTGCTATGGGCAACTAAGCCAGTTTTATTTTACACCAGTTTGGTAAATGACCCCAAATGTTACTATATACAAACCAACAGTTTCAAGGTGGCGTGGTTTGTTATTTTAAGAAGAGAAATCTACCATGTACTGGGGTAATACCTGTGGAATGGTGTACTTTTAAATTCTTGATCAACTTTACCGAAGCCAGTACCCAAGTATACTGATTTAGAGCTAATCCTTCAGCAGTTCCAATAATAACATAAGCATGCAGTGCAGAAAAGACTTTTGAAACCACTACCATTGGGGCTGTTATACTGTAACCTTTGGCCATACAAGTTTAAAGTCTCATCTACTCCCCCGTGCGCACATGCACAGGGCCAGAAATGTACGCGTTCTTAATGGGAAAAGTATTTTCTTATATCTTTGGTGACGAAAAAGGGTCATCATCTGTCAAGGGAGAGTTGGGGGCTCTCCCTTCACATTAGATTGTAGGCAGGTTCGGCCAACAATAGTCTAATGTTTATAGGAACTTTTAGGGTACATCTATACGGGGCGAAACTGCTGAGAATTTGAAATTTTACATTACTAGAAAAGTAGAGGAGATTTTCCGAAATCTCATATACTCGCTGCAAAAAAATAAATAAAAAAAATCTGCAGCGTAAATGGAATTGCACTGTGGGTTTCCAGTCTGAAGCATGTTAGTTTATGCTTTGGCTTTTATTTGCAGTGGATATGTTGACAGTAGAGATGAGCAAATCGAAGTTGACAAAGTGGAATTCGATCCGAATATCAGATAAAATTCGATTCGCACCGAATCCGAATTTCCTGGTGCTTCGTGGTAACGAATCAAATTTTTTCCTAAAATGGCTGCTGCACGTGTTAGGTCATGGAGCAAGGAACTCTGGGAAAAAGGGATCACCCACAATGCCATGCATGCACCCAGTCAGCAGCCAGCCCCTGTGATGTCACAGCCCTATAAATAGCCTCAGCCATCTTGGATTCAGCCATGTTCCAGTGTACATAGTGCGGGGAGAGACGTCAGCAGGCACTAGGGACAGTGGTAGAAAAGACTTTAAAACTTTTATTTTGCTGTATAGAAGTTCAGGGAAAGGATAGGGAGGAATCATTCCACATTATTGTAGCAGAACAGGGTTCAGTAGGGGAGTTTACAGCCTGGGTAATAGAAACAATCCTATTACACCTTTTTGCACTGACTGGGGATCAAAATTGCCATTATACAGCTCTGTAATTCCAGTAAACCGTTCTTATTAGGGTGCAAGTGCTGTTTGAAACAGGCATTAACAGGGTTTATTACAAGGATATATTTACTATTATTTATTACATTATAACGTATTTGCCCTTGTGCAGTGCAGTTATATGTTCTAAAGCATTTTTTGTTGTGTGGTGAAGTGAGAAAATTACAGCCCTTTTTGGGGTGTATTAGTGGCAAAAAAATATATATTATTTGCCGTTCATTGGTGCAGTTATATGTTCTAAAGCTTTTTGTGGCGTGTATAAGTGGAAAAAAGTAAGGGCCTATTTGCCATTCAGCAGTGCAGTTACATGTTCTAAAGCCCTTTTTGGTGTGTATTAGTGGCAAAAAAATATATATTATTTGCCATTCAGCAGTGCACTTATATGTTCTAAAGCCCTTTTTGGCATGTATTTAGCTGTGCACTTATATGTTCTAAAGCCTTCTGTGGTGTGTATTAGTGGGAAAAAAAGGGCTTATGAGCCGTTGTGTGGTAAAGTGAGAAAATTATAGACTTTTTGGTGGTGTTTTAATTTCCTTTTTTTATTTATTTATTTGATCTAACAGTATGTCAGACAGAGAAGTGCCAGGCCCTGCACTAGGGAGTTGCAGAGGCCTAAATGTTTCTGGCGCAGGCACAGGTTGCAGCAGAGTAAGGGGGAGTGGCAGCAAGAGTCGCAGCAAAAGGCCTGAGCTCCCGGTGTCATCTAGCGGTCATGTCTTACCCAGTGGTTCTTGAATGGTTGACTCGGTCATCCACTTTGTCCCAAGTGACATCAGACACCCCCAGCCAAGAGTCGTGGGTTCGTCAGACACAACCCTTAGTTGGCATGGCCCAGGAGCAGGCCCTGTGCCCTCACCTGTCCTCAACCTGCCTTTGTCCTTTTCTGTTACCTCAGCCAGAGAAGTATTATATGCTGTGTGCTCAGCTCCACTATACAACGAGGACGAGCTACTAGAAGTCAGCAGCTACTGGCCAGCCAAGATGTGGAGGAGACATCCGCCGCTTCCTCCGGTAGGCGGGCAAATAGTGATGAGGAGAGTGGCTTGGGAGCTGGTGTTGCGAGTGATCAGTCTCCTGACCCAGAGCCCCTTGAGGAGGACATCAGTGACATGCAGACAGTATTCGATGATGTTGATGTAACTTATTACACTTGGGAGCCGTGTGAATTAGGGGCCTCATCATCATCAGGATAAGAGGGTTGCAGCTTGCCCTTGAGGCAAGTCGCTAGCGTTGCCGGGAGTCAGCAAGGTGGCAGCAGTGGGAAGTCGGGAGCCAAACGTGCCCAGGGTAGACCACCCGCTTCGCAGGAGCCTACCTGCCCGGAAAGTAGTGGTGCAGGGGTTCACGGAAATAGCGTCGGTGGCAGTCTGTCAGTGCGGAGTGTTGGGGGTAAAATCACCTACTCGGCAGTGTGGCAGTTTTTTGTTAAGCCGCCGGAGGAGGTGAACATGGCCATTTGTAGAATCTGTGGGCAGAAGGTGAAGCGTGGCCAGGGTGCCAATGTTGGCTCCACGGCCCTGCGTCAACATATGCAGGATCACCATAAAGTGACCTGGGAGTACCGTGGCTTCGATGTGGTGGTCCAGCCTGCCGCAGCAACCACTACATGACTCGGTGGCACGCACCCGATTTCTTGCAGTCAAAGCTCCACCACCTCAGTCGAAGGAAGCTGTCTGTCCTTCCCATCATCTGCTGGTCCTGATGCTCCTGCTCCTCCGCCTACTCCTTGTCAGTCATTCCGTCAGCAATCGATCACCGAAGTGATTGCCAAGAGACAACATTATGTGTGCACTCATCTAACTGCGCAGAAGCTGAATGTGCTCCTGGCCAAGTTGCTGGTGCTGCAGTCCCTCCCTCTCTTTCCAAGTGGTGGACTCTGCACCTTTCAGAGAACTGATGGCTTGTACTGAGTCGAGGTGGAGAGTCCCAAGCTGTCATTTCCTTGCCAAAAAGGCAGTACCGGCCCTGCACACGTATGTAGAACAGAAGGTGGGCCAGTCCTTGAGCCTGTCGGTGTCTGCCAAAGTGCACGGCAGCGCTGACGTGTGGAGCTGTAACTACAGTCAGGGACAATACATGTCCTTTATGGCCAACTGGGTGAATGTGGTTCTTGCACAGCCACACCAGCAACTTGGCCAGGTGACGCCGTTTCTGCCTCCACGTTCTCACGCCTTTGGTCCTGCGACAATGTCCGCCTCTGCTTTCTCATACTCCACTGTGTCCTCTGCCTCCACTGCAGGGACAATTCACAGTGCCCCTCCAGCATACCACATGTGCAGGGCACGGCGGTGTCACGCTGTTCTGCACCTCGTTTGCCTGGGCGAATTGAGTCACACAGGGGAGGAACTGCTCCATGTCCTTCATCAAGAAATCAAATCCTCGTTTTCTCCGCCACAACTCAAAATCGGAACCATGGTGACCGACAATGAAAAGAACATGGTGTCGGTGGTGCGTCAAGGAGGGCTGAGCCATGCCCCCTGCATGGCACACTTGTTCAATCTGGACATCCTAAAAATGGCCAGGAAACTTTGCATGCACTTCAGCCACTCGTACACCGCAAAGCACACACTCCTTGAGCTGCAGTGGCAGAACAGCATCCCCCAACATAGGCTGATATGCAACGTTTCCACCCGTTGGAATTCCACCCTCCATATGTTGGACCAACTAAACGAGCAGAGAAAGGCCATAAACGATTTCTTGATTATCCAAGTGGACAGGAGTACTCCCCTATGTATCTTCGATGTCAGCCAGTGGCAGCTCATGCGTGACACCTGCCGTTTGCTCAGGCCCTTTTAGAAGGCCGTGTTATTTGCCAGTCGTAACAGATGCTGGTAAATCTGGCTGGTCAGGGAACAGTAAACGTGGCGCCTAAATCTCAAGGCCACATGAGCCCTGTGGGGGCTGAACTGGAGGAGGAGGAGGACATTGGAGCACAAGCAATATGTAGCGAAATGGGTGGTTTTTATACACAGGTGACAGGAGAGGAGGAGCAGGAGCAGCCAGAGGAGCTGCAGGGCGATGAGGAAGACTAGGCAGAGGACTCAGACACAACGTGGCAGTATGCAGTGGAGATGGGATGACTTCTGGCTCTCCACCTTGTTGGACCCTCGCTACCGGTCCAAAATGGGGGCCTTTTTTACATCCACTGAACTGAGGGAGGACACACTGAACTACTATAGAGACATCGTATGTAGTCAGTTGACTGCTGACTATCTGTGCCTCTGCGTTCACATTCCTCTGCCATGGCTGCTGTGGCAGGGTGGGGGGATAGGAGCAGTTCCAGCTCCGTCAGCAGCAACTTGAGTCTAGAGTCGCTGATGAGCAGCTTTCTTCACCCGCCTAGTGAAGAAACTACAAGCCAGCAGCAGCAGCATCTAGACCTGGAGCAAGACCTGAACCAGCAGGTGGTGGCATACTTGTGCAGCACCCTGCCACCTCACATTAAAGATCAGCTGGACTACTGGGCAGCCAAATTGGATTTGTGGCCGGAACTGGCCGAGCTTGCCCTGGAAAATCTGTCCTGCCCGGCCATTGGTGTGGCATCAGAGCAGGTGTTTAGTGTAGCGGGGGGCCATAGTTACCCCAAGAAGAACTCGCCTGTCCACCCAAAATGTGGAGAGACTGACCTTTTGTCAAGATGAATCAGGCATGGATGAGCCAGGATTTCCACCACCTAATACCTGAAGCATCATCCATGGTGTCACACCAACACTTTGACAAAAGAGAGACCGGTTTCTTTTGGCTACCTGCCTCAGCTACTATTCTGATGCTGCCACCTGCCTGATGCCACACATCTGATGCCAAGTGGTCCTTCTTTCACCCACCATCTTCAGCAGGTACTGGTATTGCCACCCACCTCCCCACTCTGTCAGCAGGTCGCTGTGTGGTCTCCTGATGCTGCTGCCACCTCACCACTCCGGTCTCCTGATGCTGCTGCTGCCTCCTGCACACTGTCATTGTGCCACTCAGTGGCCTCCTCATGCTGCTGCCACCTCCAGACTCTGTCATTGGGCCACTCTTTGGTCTCCTCATGCTGCTTCCACCTCACCACTATGTCATAGGGCCACTCTGTGGACTTCTCATGCTGTTCCTACCCTCCCCACTTCATGACTGGGCCACTATTTTGCCTTTCGGCCTGGCTGACATCATCATTTATTTGACCCTTCTTCTGATCTGTTAGAATGAAGGAAAAAGGAGACACACAACGGATCCTGTCTACGTAACAGCTGTAATGCCTGCATGACATGATCCCTATTTTGCATCAGAATTGACTCATGATTTGGTAGCCAAAAGCAGGAGTGGGTACAAAACACAGAAGACATGCAAATATTCCATTCATGTGTCATCTCTGTTTTGGATCCTCTCCTGTCTTTTTTGGCTTTACTAATACTGATGGATTACTGACCAAATGCTGACCGAGTAAAGGCGGATGCTCCACAGACAGGATCAGTTTTTTGTGGGTTATTGTACTGACGGATCAGAGGAAGGGCAAAATAATCAGTGACGTCAACACAAACTTACTGCTGACACCCTCTCCACTCTGTCGGGGTGGGCTCTACTTGTATAGGCGTTTAATAGAACAGGTTCTGTAGAAATCTATGTGAAATCAGTGAATTGGTGTAAAAGGGGTGCACTCTTTCACGCTATAGTAGGATCTTGGACCTCTGCACGATTCTTTATACCTGGCGCTAACATTGACCTGCTCACACTTGAGTTATTTGGTCAGTTTTGGCCCCGTAACTGCCCAAATAAGTGAAGTGTGCAGTCATTCTAAGAGCGACGCCTGTCATCTACATGTTATACTGACTCACAGTATTGTTTCACTACCACAGCAGACTCCCTATGCGTGTTACTGCAAGGCACAGTGTTCTACACCCCTGTAAAGGCTCTCTGCATCCATAAAATAGCATTTTTTTAACGCAATTCACCACAAATAAATTCGTATCAAACCAAATTTTTTCAGAAAATTGCATTTTTGAGAAATTCGCTCATCTCTAGTTGACCGCGCCGGAAAACCCACTGTTCCTGCAGCGACTCTGCCTCAAAAACCAGCCCATTTCTGATTGCTGAATTTCTGTCATGGAAATTGAGCCGCAGAGTCGTCCTGTGTGGACATACCCTTAGGGTCCATTAAATGGTTCTCAAGGAATTTCTAGTGACCCAGCGTGTTATACTATTAAAATGTTCTTACTAGAGAGAGAATCATTTCAGGAACAACAGTGTATTTAAAAAGGGTCTGTAGAAGCCAGTCCTGAGCAGGTACACCTACAGTATTAGTAGCAGTGTTACCTAGTGTAATACAGGACATATATTATCTGATTTTGCTACTGAGAGAAAAACATGTGATTTATACTAAAATGAGCACGCTGATTCCAAATATGAACTTGGAATTTTCCTGACACGCCTACATACAAAGCCTATTCAGTTATAATATTAATGCATTATATTGGAGATATTCCAATGGACATGTCCAGACCTATTCAGACGCACTCAGGCTGATGTCAGCAGTAAGTGTATAAGGCAAGCTGGACAGATTTTGATAAAGTGATCTGTTATAGTGCTATCAGTTTTGAAACTTAAGATGGATAAACGCAAATGTGTTAACGATCCAGACCATTTCTGCTACATATGTGGCAAATACACTACTTATGATCAGCGCAAGAATCTGACAAAGCGAGTGCGTCTTGCAGCTTGGGATGCATTTGTGCTAGTAGTGCAGAACTTTCTTGGGAACAGACACGTTGCAAACTAAGCTGAATTAGTAGACAACATGCTTACAGCATATGAACAACTTGGCTGCCGAATGTCATTGAAAATGCATCTCTTACTTTCCCATCTTGACTTTTTCCCACCCAATTTGGGACACGTAAGTGACGAACATGGAGAGCGGTTCCATAAAGATATTTCTACAATGGAGAACAGGTGTCGAGGCCGCTGGAATCCCAACATGATGGGGGACTACTGCGTTCACAACCGCAAAAGCAGATGCCTGAAGCACTTTTAACAGTACTGGGCCCTGCTCAATAAGACTTTTAAACTGAAGAACGAGACTTTTAGAAATTTTGTTATTCCATTACATTTTCATACACTGTTTACTACGCAAACTTTGATGTAGATCAGGTAATTGTTGGAGTAAAACTCGTTCTGTTCAAAATTATTCAATGCTTTTCAAGTGCTTAATTCATTTAGGGATACTTATGCATAGCAACATTTTGTGATGTGTTACAACAATTCTGACTTCGGATTTGTAATCCGCACACTCGATTTAGTATAGGACAAATGGTTTTCGCCCAGTAGCAGACGAAAAGTTTTTTTTTGTTGCGTGGTGATAATCTGACACCTTAGTCATATGTACCCTCATCATTTTCTGCTGATCTATGCGCATTCCACTTATTACTATATGCTATATATGAGGTTTTAGTGTCTTACAGGTCCCAGAGAAATAAAAAATAAAAAAATCGGAAATTCAGTTGCCAGCTACAACTAGATTATCTCTTTATTGTAGAGGAGCCAGAGATGTTGAGCAATATCACCTCACTGTCTAATAGAGAACTTTAGATGTACTGTAATGTTTGCTCAACACCTGCAGCAGTTTTTGATGGATTGTGTTAATAACCGCAAAACAAGAACCACGCAACCTTTTGTGCCAGAACATGCCTGTTCATAGCTCGCCATTGCAATAAGAAAGCAGAAATGTAAGCTCTTTTCTAACACCACCCACTCTGCTGCTGGGTTTTCAACTTTTAATAGCAAGGCATATTGGTTCACCGCTGGGAGTTTTTCAAATTATATTCTGCAAGGGAATTACACCAATATTTTTTCCCTGGCAAAACACCATGTTAATGAGCGGTTACAATAGATATCTGGGCATATTTTTTAAGCTATTTGTGTATGTGTAATTCCAGCAGGAAAGCTAGAGAAATGTAACACTATATGAATAAGCTAAATTTACTTTCAGACCCTTATGATGAGTCCACACTGTTTTTAAGTGCACCCCCTGCCCTCTCCCACATTGCACAATTAAAACAAATTCCTTGCACAGTGTATTGTACATTGCAATTCCTTAAAGAGGACCTGTCATCGCTCCTGATTGTTTTAGTAACTATTTGTATTAACAATCCTGCAGCATCTGTTCTTATAACTCTGTTGTGCCATTCCTCTATTAGTCCTGCAAGAAGACCATCCGTAATGATGTTGGATAAGCATTGTTAATATACATGTATTAGTGTAATCTTCAGAAAAAGTTTTACCTTTTTTTTTTTTTAAGAATAAATGTTCTCATTTACCACAAACAAATATCTTGGAAAATGATGAATGTCCAGGAACTGTAACTCAAAATATATCTGCAAGTTGTTGAACATTTCATTTGTGCAGTTATTAAGCCTTTTTTTTTTTTAAACAGAATAATTGCAGTCAAACCTACAGTCAGGTCCATAAATATTGGGACATTTACACAATTCCAACATTTTTGCCTCTATACACCACCACAATGGATTTGAAATGAAACGAACAAGATGTGCTTTAACTGCAGACTGTCAGCTTTAATTTGAGGGCATTTACATCCAAATCAGGTTAATGGTATAGGAATTACAACAGTTTGCATATGTGCCTCCCACTTGTTAAGGGACCAAAAGTAATGGGACAGAATAATAATCATAAATCAAACTTTCACTTTTTAATACTTGGTTGCAAATCCTTTGCAGTCAATTACAGCCTGAAGTCTGGAACGCATAGACATCACCAGACGCTGGGTTTCATCCCTGGTGATGCTCTGCCAGGCCTCTACTGCAACTGTCTTCAGTTCCTGCTTGTTCTTGGGGCATTTTCCCTTCAGTTTTGTCTTCAGCAAGTGAAATACATGCTCAGTCGGATTCAGGTCAGGTGATTGACTTGGCCATTGCATAACATTCCACTTTTTTCCCTTAAAAAACTCTTTGGTTGCTTTTGCAGTATGCTTTGGGTCATTGTCCATCTGCACTGTGAAGCGCCGTCCAATGAGTTCTGAAGCATTTGGCTGAATATGAGCAGATAATATTGCCCGAAACACTTCAGAATTCATCCTGCTGCTTTTGTCAGCAGTCAGATCATCAATAAATACAAGAGAACCAGTTCCATTGGCAGCCATACATGCCCACGCCATGACACTACCACCACCATGCTTCACTGATGAGGTGGTATGCTTAGGATCATGAGCAGTTCCTTTCCTTCTACATACTCTTCTCTTCCCATCACTCTGGTACAAGTTGATCTTGGTCTCATCTGTCCATAGGATGTTGTTCCAGAACTGTGAAGGCTTTTTTAGATGTCGTTTGGCAAACTCTAATCTGGCCTTTCTGTTTTTGAGGCTCACCAATGGTTTACATCTTGTGGTGAACCCTCTGTATTCACTCTGGTGAAGTCTTCTCTTGATTGTTGACTTTGACACACATACGCCTTCCTCCTGGAGAGTGTTCTTGTTCTGGCCAACTGTTGTGAAGAGTGTTTTCTTCACCAGGGAAAGAATTCTTCGGTCATCTACCACAGTTGTTTTCCGTGGTCTTCCGGGTCTTTTGGTGTTGCTGAGCTCACCGGTGCATTCCTTCTTTTTAAAAATGTTCCAAACAGTTGTTTTGGCCACGCCTAATGTTTTTGCTATCTCTCTGATGGGTTTTTGTTTTTTCAGCCTAATGATGGCTTGCGTCACTGATAGTGACAGCTCTTTGGATCTAATCTTGAGAGTTTACAGCAACAGATTCTAAATGCAAATAGCACACTTGAAATTAACTCTGGACCTTTTATCTGCTCATTGTAATTGGGATAATGAGGGAATAACACACACCTGGCCATGGAACAGCCGAGAAGCCAATTGTCCCATTACTTTTGGTTCCTTGTGAGAGGCACATATGCAAACTGTTGTAATTCCTACACCGTTCACCTGATTTGGATGCAAATATCCTCAAATTAAAGCTGACAGTCTGCAGTTAAAGCATATCTTGTTAGTTTTATTTCAAATCCATTGTGGTGGTGTATAGAGCCTAAAATTTTACAATTGTGTTGATGTCCCAATATTTATGGACCTGACTGTATGTGTCTTGTAGAACTGTGAAACTGCATGCTAATGCAAAAATTTGGATTTAGTAAAATTGGAAAAGTTTGTGGCACGGCTTGAACAAAAACCTTCCTTTTAACGACTATAGTTCATGTCATTTATCTAGTGCTTAGACACCACTTTCCTCTTGGGTCACTGTAATGATATAATTGACCGCTATCTTGGATGTACAGTACATGAAATATGATCTTACCACTCCTGCTATTGCTAAATGTTCTTTTGCTTACAGTAGTCAATGGCAAGGTTTAATTCATTGTTCGAGTAATTGAATTGACAAGAACACAAAAGGCATAGATTTTAGGAGAACATCAATATGTTAACATTTCACCCCTTCTGATCTGTAATTAACTTGTAGCTGAAGCAGCCCTATATAAAATGTATAAAATAAATGATGCTGTCTTTATATAGATATTTATTAATGAGTTCAGAATATAAGACCGATTTACTCACTTTTTATTATTATGTCTCCCTTCCTGCCCTGTCAATGTAAGAGAATGTGACAGCTAATTTCAGATGAATGAAGCTGTCGGGGTTTAAAACTCCTGATATCAGCAAGTTCCAGGAAGCTCTGTTATTAGGAAATCAAACACTCATAATCTCAGGTATCCCCACGAAACACAGATTGGAAATGCAATCTGACAATGCTAGCACTGCAAAGCTGAGATGATAACATGGATTTTAATATACCTTCTGACAAGAATGAAGCTGTAAAGAGTCACTCCACCGAGAATTCCAAACGTTACTATTAGTTTGCTAGTTCATCCCTGGTTTTCCTAAGAAGCCATTTTTTTTTCTGACACCAGATTAGTGGCTCAGAGCTCTTGCTGATGGAATCCTTCTCATCCACACCACCGCGGTGGTCATCTTGCAAACCTACTGACCCAACAGAGCCTACCATCTGCTGATGCCTTTAGCACCTCAACCAACAACTTCCCATTATGCTGCCCCACTCCATGAAGTCGGCCTGCTCTGCTGCTACATACAACCCCTAATTCACCAGCACTGGACTCTAACCAGAGGAGTCCTATAATACAAGCCTGACAATTACCTTAGATTTAGAAGATCACTTCTTGAAGGGAGAAAGAGTTGGAAGGCTGGTTGGAGGAGCCTGTTTGCTTACTTCCTTAGCACTCTCTATGCACCTTCATTCCTTTTGGTTCTGAAGAAAAAGAAACATGGCTTCTGTATTTATTTATTTATTTATTTTTAACAAAATTCCTTTTCCTTCATGAAGGCTTTATGATTATATTAAGCTCTGGACCGAACATGCTGGACTGCTGAAAGAGAACGGTGCAGAAATTTAGCTTTGACATCCTCATTCCAAGACTTGCTTAACCACCTCCGGACCGCCTAACGCAGGATTGCGTTCCGGAGGTGGCAGCGCTGCGCAGAGTCACGCATATACGCGTCATCTCGCGAGACGCGAGATTTCGCTCAAAGCCGGCCCGCGCATGCGCATCGCGGGACGGCAAAATTAAAAGAAGTATTTCGTCACCAGCCTGCCAGCAACGATCATTGGCTGGCAGGCTGGCGATTTTCAAAAAATCCAATCCAAAGTCATATAACAGATCATATTAGTAAATATGATCTGTTATATGGCTTGTCTGCTCCTGTGCTGGTCCTTTTCGTCGGTTGGATCCAGCACAGGAGCAGACTGAACTGTGAGTACACCAACACTACACCTTAGCCCCAGATCACCCACCTGCACCCCAATTAACCCTTTGATCACCCCTTTGATCGCCCCTGTCAATCACTAGTGAAAGGAAAAAAAGTGATCAGTGTAAACTGTCACTTTTTTTTTTTCACTGGTATTGGCTGTTAGGTTTTAGGGATAGTTTAGGCCCCTTGATTAGGTAGTTAGCGTCAGTTAGCGCCCACCCCACCGCACCGCAGTCACTTTTATTCGCTGTTTAGCGTATCGCTAATCAGCATTTGTACTTTTATAGTATCTGTAAGTGATCAAAACTGATCACGGTCAGATCTATAATAGTATTAGTGTCACCTTAGCTCGCCCTCCACCCAAAACGCAGTGTTTGCCCGATCAGGCCTGATCGGTCGCCCACACGTGCGTTCACCCACGCCCGCCCCACCGCAGTGACAAAAAATATATATTTTTTGATCACTGCACATTCATTTTACACGCACTGCGGCGATAAAAAAATCAGTTTTGATATTTTTTATCAACCGCAGCAGCCTCCGGTACTTCGCTAGCCTCCCCTTTGTAAGACAGGTTTGCTTTTTTTCTTGGGTAGTCTCAGGGAATACCCCTAAATTTAGTAGTCCAAAATGTCAAACAGGGGGTATTCTTCTGAAGAGGCCTACAGGATTCTGACCCAGTCGGATGAGGAGTGGGAACCCTCATCTGACGAATCTAGCGGGTCAGAATATGAACCTGTGGAAAGCAGTGGCTCTCTGACCCAAAGTTCGGACGAGGAGGTGGAGGTCCCTGGCAGCACCAGGCGTACCCGGCCCCATGTCGCTAGACCACAGGTTACGCAGGATCCGCTTCAAGAGCAGCAGAGTGGGGCTGTCTCTGCCGGATCACGTTGTGAGGCATACACCAGCAGCGCAGCCCTTCCTGGACCTAGTACCAGCACTGCTGTACAACCTGGTGAAGTAGCGAGCACCAGAAGGGCAGTTGAAGCTGGTACGGTGGCACGTGCAATAGTTACCCCGTCGCAGCCACCGCAAAGACGGGCCCGTAGAGCCCCTAGAGTCCCTGAGGTGCTGGCAAATCCTGATTGGCAGTCACCAACTTCAGCCGCACCAGTAGTTCCCCCTTTCACCGCCCAGTCTGGAGTTCGGGTTGAGACGGCTCAAATCGGTTCGGCCCTGGGATTTTTTGAGCTGTTCTTGACTGCGGAGCTCTTGGACTTAGTCGTGGCAGAGACCAACCAGTATGCCACACAATTTATAACCGCTAACCCGGGAAGCTATTATGCCCAGCCTTTCCGGTGGAAACCAGTCCAAGTTTCCGAACTTAAAATTTTTTTGGGCCTTCTCCTCAACATGGGCCTGACAAAAAAGCATGAATTGCGGTCATATTGGTCAACGCACCCAATTCATCACATGCCCATGTTCTCTGCTGCTATGTCCAGGACACGATTTGAGACCATCCTACGTTTTCTGCATTTTAGCGACAATACCACCTCCCGTCCCAGAGGCCACCCTGCTTTTGACCGGCTCCACAAAATTCGGCCCCTCATAGACCATTTCAACCTGAAATTTGCAGATTTGTATACCCCTGAGCAAAACATCTGCGTAGACGAGTCCCTAATACATTTTACCGGGCGCCTTGGCTTCAAACAATACATCCCAAGCAAGCGTGCCCGGTATGGGGTCAAATTGTATAAGCTCTGTGAAAGGGCCACAGGCTATACCCACAAATTTCGGATCTATGAGGGAAAAGATCAGACCCTGGAGCCGGTCGGTTGCCCTGACTACCTGGGGAGCAGTGGGAAGACAGTCTGGGACTTGGTGTCACCCTTATTCGGCAAGGGGTACCATCTTTATGTGGACAATTTCTACACAAGTGTGGCCCTCTTTAGGCATTTGTTTCTAGAACGGATTTGCGCCTGTGGCACCGTGCGAACTAGTCGCGTGGGCTTCCCCCAACGGCTTGTAACCACCCGTCTTGCAAGGGGGCAGAGGGCTGCCTTGTGTAACGAAGAACTGCTCGCGGTGAAATGGAGAGACAAGCGTGACGTTTACATGCTCTCCTCCATTCACGCAGACACGACAATCCAAATTGAGCGAGCAACCCGTGTCATTGAAAAGCCCCTCTGTGTCCACGACTATAATGCGCTCATGGGAGGGGTGGACTTCAATGACCAGATGTTGTCTCCGTATTTAGTTTCCCGCAGAACCAGACGCTGGTATAAGAAGGTGTCTGTATATTTGATTCAATTGGCGCTGTACAATAGTTTTGTTCTCTACAGTAAGGCTGGGAGAACAGGATCCTTCCTCAAATTCCAGGAAGAGATCATCGAGAACCTCCTTTACCCAGGAGGTTCCGTGGCCCCATCCACCAGTGTAGTTAGCCGTCTACACGAGCGACATTTCCCCAGTGTCGTTCCTGGTACCTCAACCCAACCGTCACCCCGAAAAAGATGTCGTGTCTGTAGCAGGAGTGGAATAAGGCGTGACACCCGCTATTTCTGTCCTGACTGTGCTGACCACCCTGCCCTATGCTATGGAGAGTGTTTCCGGAAGTACCACACACAGGTACACCTAGCATAGGGATCACATCTCACCAGGACAGGCACACAGGGCTATTAGGGCCCATTCACTCACAGCTGCTGCAAACCTCTCCTTTCACCTGGGATAAAGTGCATAACGTACTTCGCCACATCTTTGGGCGATTTGCGCTTTGCACATTGTCCCATGGGGAAGGAGAGGTTTGTTCTATAAAAGGTAAAAAAAACTAAACAAAAAAAAAAATACCGGTAAGTAAAAAAGTTAAATGTTCAGTTAAAAAAGTTTTAAAAAAGTTTCTATGTTCTGTTCAACAGTTAATAAAGTTATTGCTTTGCGGCCTGGTTTTTTCTTTTTTGTTTTGTTTTTTTTACCTTTCAGGTGGACCAACCGATCGACTAGCTGCAGCACTGATGTGCATTCGGACAGAAGCATTGCGCTGCTGTCAGATTACACGCAAGTCGGTGTATGCGGCGCTGCAAGACGAGATTTCTCCTCTGCAGTAAAAGATACGTTTGCCGAGGCATATGAGCTGAGGAGGTGGCGGTGTTCCTATACTTTGGCAAACACTTTGTATATATAAAAAAAAAAATCCCGGCAATGATTTATTCATCCACATCGATTGATGTGAATGGAGAAATCTGGTTTGCCAGGGCATACGAGCTGAAGTGGGTATGGATGTTGGGCGGAGCTCCTATGTCCTGGCAGACGCCTTTCCCCTCCTTTTTCTTTTTTTGGCAGAGATTTTTTCATCCACATTGATCGATGCGAATGAAGAAATCTGTGCCGTTCTTTTTTTTTTCTTTCAGCCCAGAGGCTGAACGGAAAAAAAAAATCTCATTACCCGTATGCTCAATATAAGGAGAATAGCAGAAACTCCTAATGCTGGGCATACATGTAATGATTGCGGAGACCCTCAAATGCCAGGGCAGTACAAACACCCCACAAATAACACCATTTTGGAAAGAAAACACCCCAAGGTATTCGCTGAGGGGCATATTAAGTCCATGAAAGATTGAAATTTTTGTCCCAAGTTAGCGGAAAGGGAGACTTTGTGAGAACAAAATCAAAAAAATCAATTTCCGCTAACTTGTGCCAAAATTTTTTTTTTTCAATGAACTCGCCATGCCCCTCATTGAATACCTTGGGGTGTCTTCTTTCCAAAATGGGGTCACATGTGGGGTATTTATACTGCCCTGGCATTTTAGGGGCCCCAAAGCGTGAGAAGAAGCCTGGTATCCAAATGTCTAAAAATGCCCTCCTAAAAGGAATTTGGGCACCTTTGCCCACCTAGGCTGCAAAAAAGTGTCACACATGTGGTATCTCCGTATTCAGCAGAAGTTGGGGAATATGTTTTGGGGTGTCATTTTACATATACCCATGCTGGGTGAGATAAATATCTTGGTCAAATGCCAACTTTGTATAAAAAAAATGGGAAAAGTTGTCTTTTGCCAAGATATTTCTCTCACCCAGCATGGGTATATGTAAAATGACACCCCAAAACACATTCCCCACCTTCTCCTGAGTACGGAGATACCAGATGTGTGACACTTTTTTGCAGCCTAGGTGGGCAAAGGGGCCCACATTCCAAAGAGCACCTTTCGGATTTCACAGGTCATTTACCTACTTACCAGACATTAGGGCCCCTGGAAAATGCCAGGGCAGTATAACTACCCCACAAGTGACCCCATTTTGGAAAGAAGACACCCCAAGGTATTCCGTGAGGGGCATGGCAAGTTCCTAGAATTTTTTATTTTTTGTCACAAGTTAGTGGAAAATGTTGATTTTTTTTTTATTTTTTTTTTCATACAAAGTCTCATATTCCACTAACTTGTGACAAAAAATAAAAATTTCCATGAACTCACTATGCCCATCAGCGAATACCTTGGGGTCTCTTCTTTCCAAAATGGGGTCACTTGTGGGGTAGTTATACTGCCCTGGCATTCTAGGGGCCCAAATGTGTGGTAAGGAGTTTGAAATCAAATTCTGTAAAAAATGACCTGTGAAATCCGAAAGGTGCTCTTTGGAATATGGGCCCCTTTGCCCACCTAGGCTGCAAAAAAGTGTCACACATCTGGTATCTCCGTACTCAGGAGAAGTTGAGGAATGTGTTTTGGGGTGTCTTTTTACATATACCCATGCTGGGTGAGATAAATATCTTGGTCAAATGCCAACTTTGTATAAAAAAAATGGGAAAAGTTGTCTTTTGCCAAGATATTTCTCTCACCCAGCATGGGTATATATAAAATGACACCCCAAAACACATTCCCCACCTTCTCCTGAGTACGGAGATACCAGATGTGTGACACTTTTTTGCAGCCTAGGTGGGCAAAGGGGCCCATATTCCAAAGAGCACCTTTCGGATTTCACAGGTCATTTTTTACTGAATTTGATTTCAAACTCCTTACCACACATTTGGGCCCCTAGAATGCCAGGGCAGTATAACTACCCCACAAGTGACCCCATTTTGGAAAGAAGAGACCCCAAGGTATTTCGTGATGGGCATAGTGAGTTCATAGAAGTTTTTATTTTTTGTCACAAGTTAGTGGAATATGAGACTTTGTAAGAAAAAAAAAATAAAAATCATTTTCCGCTAACTTGTGACAAAAAATAAAAAGTTCTATGAACTCACTATGCCCATCAGCGAATACCTTAGGGTGTGTACTTTCCGAAATGGGGTCATTTGTGGGGTGTTTGTACTGTCTGGCCATTGTAGAACCTCAGGAAACATGACAGGTGCTCAGAAAGTCAGAGCTGCTTCAAAAAGCGGAAATTCACATTTTTGTACCATAGTTTGTAAACGCTATAACTTTTACCCAAACCATTTTTTTTTTACCCAAACATTTTTTTTTTATCGAAGACATGTAGAACTATAAATTTAGAGCAAAATTTCTATATGGATCTCGTTTTTTTTGCAAAATTTTACAACTGAAAGTGAAAAATGTCATTTTTTTGCAAAAAAATCGTTAAATTTCGATTAATAACAAAAAAAGTAAAAATGTCAGCAGCAATGAAATACCACCAAATGAAAGCTCTATTAGTGAGAAGAAAAGGAGGTAAAATTCATTTGGGTGGTAAGTTGCATGACCGAGCAATAAACGGTGAAAGTAGTGTAGGTCAGAAGTGTAAAAAGTGGCCTGGTCTTTCAGGGTGTTTAAGCACTGGGGGCTGAAGTGGTTAAGATTGCTCTAGGGCCAGCCATAGGGAGTCGAGAGGTAAGTAGCAAAGAAAGTCCCCTGCCATTTTAGGAGTAGACATATTACGCATAATCTATTCACTTGAAACCCCATTGCTAGTTTTAGAGGCAAGTTCCCGCAATTAAGGCTACTTTCACACTTGCGTTCGGGGTTCCGCTTGTGAGCTCCGTTTGAAGGCTCTCACAAGCGGCCCCGAACGGATCCGTACGGCCCCAATGCATTCTGAGTGGATGCGGATCCGCTCAGAATGCATCAGTTTGGCACCGTTTGGCCTCCGTTCCGCTCAGCAGGCGGACACCCGAACGCAGCTTGCAGCGTTTTTGTGTCCACCTGGCCGTGCGGAGCCAAACGGATCCGTCCAGACTTACAATGCAAGTCAATGGGGACGGATCCGTTTGACGTTGACACAATATGGTGCAATTTCAAACGGATCCGTCCCCCATTGACTTTCAATGTAAAGTCAGGAGTCCCCTATTAATATACCATCAGATCGGAGTTTTCTCCAATCCGATGGTATATTTTAACTTGAAGCGTCCCCATCACCATGGGAACGCCTCTATGTTAGAATATACCATCGGATTTGAGTTAGATCGTGAAACTCAAATCCGACAGTATATTCTAACACAAAGGTGTTCCCATGGTGATGGGGACGCTTCAAGTTAAAATATACTGAGAACTGTGTACATGACTGCCCCCTGCTGCCTGGCAGGTGCTGCCAGGCAGCAGGGGGCAGTCCCCCCTCCCCCTGTATTTAACTCATTGGTGGCCAGTGCGGCCCCCCTCCCCAGTATTAAATGTGACCAGTGCGGCCCCCCTCCCTCTATATTCATTGCTGGCCAGTGCGGCCCCCCCTCCCTCCCTCCCCAGTATTAATTGTGACCAGTGCGGCCCCCCTCCCTCTATATTCATTGCTGGCCAGTGCGGCCCCCCCTCCCTCCCTCCCTAGTATTAATTGTGACCAGTGCGGCCCCCTCCCTCTATATTCATTGGTGGCCAGTGCGGATTCCCAGTATTAAATATCACCAGGGCCGCCCCCCCCCTTCCCCCCCCCCCCCCCCTAATTAAAATCAACCCCCTTCCCCCATCATTGGTGGCAGCGGAGAGTTCCGATCGGAGTCCCAGTTTAATCGCTGGGGCTCCGATCGGTTACCATGGCAGCCAAGACGCTATTGCAGTCTTGGCTGCCATGGTTACTTAGCAATAAATAGAAGCATTATACTTTCCTGCGAGCTGCGATGTCTGTGAACGGCCGGGAGCTCCTCCTACTGGTAAGTGAAAGGTCTTTCACTTACCAGTAGGAGGAGCTCCCGGCCGTTCACAGACATCGCAGCTCGCAGGAAAGTATAATGCTTCTATTTATTGCTAAGTAACCATGGCAGCCAAGACTGCAATAGCGTCTTGGCTGCCATGGTAACCGATCGGAGCCCCAGCGATTAAACTGGGACTCCGATCGGAACTCTCCGCTGCCACCAATGATGGGGGGGGGGTGATTTTAATTAGGGGGGGGCGAAGAGGGGAGGCCGCACTGGTCACATTTAATACTGGGGAGGGAGGGAGGGGGGGCCGCACTGGCCACCAATGAATATAGAGGAAGGGGGGCCGCACTGGTCACATTTAATACAGAGGAGGGAGGGGGTCTGCCCCCTCCTGCCTGGCAGCACCTGATCTCTTACAGGGGGCTATGATTCGCACAATAATTGTGCGGATCACAGCCCCCTGTAAGAGATCGGGTGCTGCCAGGCAGCAGGGGGCAGTCACGTACACAGTTCTTTTAGTATATTCTAACTTGAGGCGTCCCTATCACCATGGGAACGCCTCTGTGTTAGAATATACTGTCGGATCTGAGTTTTCACGAAGTGAAAAATTAGATCTGTAAAAACCAGTTATGCAGACGGATCCGTTCTGAACGGATGCAAGCGTTTGCATTATAGGAGCGGATCCGTCTGTGCAGACACCAGATGGATCCGCTCCAAACGCAAGTGTGAAAGTTGCCTAACTCTTTAGAATCGGTTAAATAAATGGACATGTACCTGGACCCCATATCTGGCTTGCTGTCAAAGAAAGACTACTCCTGATGCATGATAGTCTTTTTAAACCTGCCTGACTTGGAAGAACTCAGACAACTACAGGCAGGGACATATCTAAAGCCTAATGGGCCCTGGTGCAAGAGTTCAGCTTGGGCCCTCCTTCCCTCAGTGCTTTGTGGCAAGGGGAAGGGGTGCACCTAACCTTTCTGCTGCCTGAGACAAAAATTTAAACAGCACCTCTCATGCCAAGTTCTCAACCTTACCCCCTCCCTCCAGATCTACTGTTAAAGACATACTTGGAAACTATTACATACAGTGCTACAAAACATACAGGAGAATACAGCACCACATACCTCTTACATCCAGTGATGTCTCCTCTGATGTAGAGGTTCTCTTTACTCCTCTTTTCCTCACTTTTTTATGGTGCGCCCTCTTGTTCTTTTGATTCCCTCTCAGGAACAACCACCTAAAGTGTTTAGTGCTGCTAGGAATTCTCTTCTAGTGCACCACTTCATTTTGGCTGGCCTGCACAATACAAGGAATCACTCATCCACCCTGTAGAAGTGGTTTTGCATACTGGAACTGGAAACATTAGGTGGATGTTATGAGAGAGAGAGTCAAAAGAGCACTAGAGGGCACCACAACAGATAAGTAACAACAATCCACACACATGAAAACTTTTTTTCCCAGTTGAAAATTATTATTTTTGTGGTGATGTAACAGAATAAATGAATATGAATTTGGGAAAAACCCTTTAACTTGATTGCTATATAGTTTTTATTGTATGGCCATATAAATGAATGAATGCATTGTCCGTGCATGAACATAAGATCCATATGTTCTACACTAGGTTTATAGTAAAAAGAAAAAACTAAAACTGGTGTTTGGTACATTTTGACCATTTTGCAGTCATCTCATACAGAAGTGATATAAATGTAATTCATTTGCAAATATAAAATAATCTATTTGGTTTGTTGAGATTGGTGGTTTTGTTTAGGTTTTTCTTCCAATGTCTGCTGAATATTTCATCAGTACAAGCTTTGAACAAGGCTTAGAAAAGGCACAGTTTTATTTTTAGCTTGTGGAGCGGGATGTGTTTTTCCAAATCAATAGGTGGCTTGCTGAAAAAAATTCATTATAATAATTTATTTATGTAACGGTTTTGTCCAGCACATTCTAGTGTATTACCGCTTGGCAAATCACAAAGCCAATTCCCAGCTTTACTTTGAGATTGAATTGTTCTGTCACTGTACACAGCTGATCAAACAACAGTATTTTAGTGCCAACATCTTTGCAGTTTTTGGATAATACTTTTGTTTATTTTGAGCATGGCTATGACTGACAACACAAAATGTTTTATTTCTTTTCTACCTCTCTTTGTAGCTTTAAAACTATTGTATTTGCTAAATTATATGGGAGTTTTACCAGCCACTTAAGAAATTTTGACCTAAAGCTCAAAATGGTGTAATATAACAAACCGAGTAATACCTTACCGATCCCTTGTGTTCCATTGGCGGCCCGTGCCTGTGTGTCTATTGTATATATTCTTCATTGAAACTAGCCTTGTTCTGAAGTATTTCAAGGGTTAACCCTTCTTTGATTCTGTCTGCAGCTGCTTCTAATAAGTTAATCATCTCTGCTATATTTGCTGTGCTGTTTATCTCACTCTCTGCCTGAGCAATAGGCTTATTAGCTTTCTAGATCCTGCAAAAGTGCTATAATCTGCTTGTCTGCCCGTGTACTAACTTCTACTTGATTCCTGGATTTTGACCTACTTCCACATGACGTGACCCGTGCCTGATCACCATATTGACCCTGAGCTGCTTGCCCAGTACTTTGGACTTGTTTCGCAGATTTTCACAAACTCTACCTGCTCTGACCTTAGTCTGTTACTGACTAAGAGTTTTGTCTGATTCCTCAGTGGGTCAGCTGTCAACCACACCAAGACTACTCCAGGAGGTAGCTGCCTGGTGGATCCCCTGCAGCGAAGTCCAGGTCCCTTTATAGGGGTTAAAGGCTGAATACCGGGGCTGCCAGGTTTAAGCCAAAGTCAAACCAGTTGGTTGACACAGTAGTTCAACACCCACTGATAGTTACACCTTGCCACTCCTGTGCTGCTGCCTTCTGTCTCTTGCGATGGTCCCTGTAGTCTGGCCTCAAGTGGCAACATTTTCTTTTTACAACCTCTGTATCCGATCATTGCCTTCAGTGGACATATCTGAAATCACCACTGCAGCAGTCACATGTCCGAGTCAAAATGTCATGATTGGATGCCAGGATACAGAGACCAGCGTAGGGAGCAGGGAAGCAGTGATGGGGATCTGTAAGCCCATACTTGGGTTGTCACGGCCTTTGGTTTGCGCTGTGACACTGTTGCCCCACTTGCGGTTGCCCACGGCAACGTGTTGCTGTGAGAGCATGCTGTGGCAGTGTCTTGGCCTTCTGGGTGATTGCCGTGACATGGTTGCCACGCATGCTGTTGCCGGTGGTAACATGTGGTTTAGTATGCTTGTCTGTGCACTTCCCCTTTAAGTTGTAGCCTTCCCTTGTCTGGTGTTGGAAGGGTTAACTCCCCTCCTAGTGTTTTGTGAATACTGGGTTTATGTGTGTGTGGGTGTGGCTGCTTGGGCTATTTAGTCTCTGCTGGATGCTTGTAGCCCAGTGTTCCTCCAGCCTTGGTCTATGCTGGTGGTTCTCTGTTCCATCAGTCCAGTGATGGCCACCCTTGTGGTCATCAATGTTATCACGGTGTCTCCTTCCCTTCCTGTCCCTTTGTGTATGGAGTGGGTTTTGATCAGGGTGTTGGTATGTCTATTTTTGGTGTTACATATCTGGTAGTGTTTGGTGTCCAGCATGTTTTTTAGACATTCCCCTGTTTCACATTTATTGCAGCTATGAGTGTCCTGGGTCCCTGTGTGGTTTGTGGTGTGTGCTGTGTCCTTTTGATGTTAGTGTGGACACTAGCACTTGTGCACGGGTTCCAGTCAGTGTGTCTGTGGCAGGTAGGTGTGTTGCTGGTTTCACTTACCTGCCATCTCCATTTCTCTATGTGTTCCCCTCTCCTTGCAGCCTGGTCTCAGATAGAGACTCCTGTTCCTCCATTACTGGGATGAACAGGTCATCTCTTCCCTGCTCCTTGGTGAGGGATTACCAGGGCGACCTAGGGTCTTTAGGTATCCTGAGTATGAGTCGTCCTACCATCGGGGTCCGCTCATACGGTGAGGAGTCAGGGAGAGGATTAGGGATGTTGTAGGAGGTGACCTGCTCCCTTATTACTCCTTTTGGCCAGGCTGATCCCCATTACCCTCTGACACCGCACGGTGGAGGGTTTCCCCCACTCCCCGCCGTGACAGTATGACTACAATGGCTCCTTGCTTGGCACCTTCGGAAGAGGGCCCAGCATGTGTCGCCTGACATTTTCTGGAGCACATGCTTATTCTCCGGAAGGAGGGTGAAAGGTGAGACGCTCTTTACAGTGCGGTTCCCCGAGACTGTTGGTTGCAGTAGGTGTGAACCATCACTTGTGTTTGCGTTTCTCCTCGTCCATTTCTCAGTGATTCAGGTGCTTGTGTTGCGTGCCAGATGCATTCTTTGGTGTGCTGGTTGGGGATGCATGCTGGCAGCGACCTTGTGTGAACTGTGTCTGAGGTGGAGGCAGCGTTCAGTGCGGTTTCTCTGGGCTGTTTTGTGGCTGGTGCCCTGGTTCCTGTGTGTTGCTCCAGGGGCTGGCGGCAGTCTTAGAGAGACATCCTTGCTCTGACGCTGAATCTTCTTACTTCCCCTTGTCCATGTCTCAGTGGTTTTGTCACTTGTGTTGTGTGCTGGCTGCATTCCTATGGTGTACTGGCTGTGTGCTGGTTGGGAATGCTTGCTGGCAGCGACCTTGTGTGAACTGAGTCTGAGGTGGACGCAGCGTTCAGTGCGGTTTCTCTGGGCTGTTTGGTGGCTGGTGCTCTGGTTCCTGTGTGTTGCTCCAGGGGCTGGCGGCAGTCTTAGGGTCTATTCACACGTCCGTTTTTTCTTTCCTGATCTGTTCCGTTTTTTCAGGAACAGATCTGGACCCATTCATTTTCAATGGGTCCTGGAAAAAATCGGACAGCACAATGTGTGCTGTTCGTTTCCGTTGTTCCGTTCCGCATGTCCGAAAAAATATAAAACATGTCCTATTCTTTTCCGCAAAAATCGGATCCTGGACCAATACAAAGTCAATGGATCCGCAAAAAACGGAAGACATTCGTATGTCATTACGTATGTCATCCGTTTTATGCGGATTCCGTTCCTGGAAATTAGGCTTCCTCCCCAGTATTAAATGTGACCAGTGTGGCCCCCCTCCCTCTATATTCATTGGTGGCCAGTGCGGCAGTGCGGATTCCCAGTAAGTTTTCTACAGATCAGATTTTTCACTTCGTGAAAAACTCAGATCCGACAGTATATTCTAACACAGAGGCGTTCCCATGGTGATGGGGACGCTTCTAGTTAGAATATACTGAGAACGGTGTACATGACTGCCCCCTGCTTCCTGGCAGCACCCGATCTCTTACAGGGGGCTGTGATCTGCACAATTAACCCCTCAGGTGCTGCGCCTGAGGGGTTAATTGTGCATATCATAGCCCCCTATAAGAGATCAGGGGCAGCCAGGCAGCAGGGGGCAGACCCCCCTCCCTCCCCAGTATTAAATGTGACCAGTGCGGCCTCACCTCTCTCCCCCCCCCCCCCCCCCCATCATTTGTGGCCAGTGCGGATTCCCAGTATTAATAAATGTGCCCAGTGCGGTCTCACCTCTCCCCCCCCCCCCCCATCATTGGTGGCCAGTGCGAATTCCCAGTATTAATAAATGTGCCCAGTGCGGTCTCACCTCTCCCCCCCCATCATTGGTGGCCAGTGCGGATTCCCAGTATTAATAAATGTGCCCAGTGCGGTCTCACCTCTCCCCCCCCCCATCATTGGTTGCCACTGCGGATTCCCAGTATTAATAAATGTGCCCAGTGCGGTCTCACCTCTTCCCCCCCCCCCCCCCCCCATCATTGGTGGCAGCGGAGAGTTCCGATCGGAGTCCTAGTTTAAATCGCTGGGGCTCCGATCGGTTACTTAGCAATAAATACAAGCATTATACTTACCTGCGACTGCGAGCTGCGATGTGTGTCCGGCCGGGAGCTCCTCCTACTGGTAAGTGACAGGTCTGTGCTAAAAGCAATGCGCCGCACAGACCTTTCACTTACAAGTAGGAGGAGCTCCCGGCCGGTCAGACATCGCAGCTCGCAGTCGCAGGTAAGTATAATGCTTGTATTTATTGCTAAGTAACCATGGCAGCCAAGACTGCAATAGCGGCTTGGCTGCCATGGTAACCGATCAGAGCCCCAGCGATTTAAACTGGGACTCCGATCGGAACTCTCCGCTGCCACCAATGATGGGGGGGGGGGGGGAAGAGGTGAGACTGCACTGGGCACATTTATTAATACTGGGAATCCGCACTGGCCACCAATGATGGGGGGGGGGGAGAGGTGAGACCGCACTGGGCACATTTATTAATACTGGGAATCCGCACTGCCACCAATGATGGGGGGGGGGGGGGGGGGAGAGGTGAGGCCGCACTGGTCACATCCGCACTGGCCACCAATGAATATAGAGGGGGGGGGGGGGCCGCACTAGTCACATTTAATACAGGGGAGGGAGGGGGTCTGCCCCCTGCTGCCTGGCAGCACCTGATCTCTCACAGGGGGCTATGATTCGCACAATAATTGTGCAGATCACAGCCCCCTGTAAGAGATCGGGTGCTGCCAGGCAGCAGGGGGCAGTCATGTACACCGTTCTCAGTATATTCTAACTAGAAGCGTCCCCATCACCATGGGAACGCCTCTGTGTTAGAATATACTGTCGGATTTGAGTTTTCACATGTTTCCGTATTTTGCGGATCCGCAAAAAACGGATGACATACGGAAACATTTTCAGGAACAACGGATCCGCAAAAAACGGACCGAAAATCGGGATGTAGAAAAATACGGACGTGTGAATGTAGCCTTAGAGAGACATTCTTGCACTCACACTGATCCTGTTACGTTCCCCTCCTCCCCCGCCCTGTTGTTTTTTTTGGTGTTCTGTCTAGTTCCCTTTTTTTTTTTGGTTGGAGGGCTTTGAGGGGTGGGAGTGTCACAGACTTTGGTTTGCGCTGTGACACTGTTGCCACACTTGCGGTTGCCCACGGCAACGTGTTGCTGTGAGAGCATGCGTAGGCAGTGTCTTGGCCTTCTGGGTGATTGCCGTGACATGGTTGCCACGCATGCTGTTGCCGGTGGGAACATGTGGTTTAGTATGCTTGTGTGTGCACTTTCCCTTTAAGTTATAGCCTTCCCTTGTCTGGTGTTGGAAGGGTTAACTCCCCTCCTAGTGTTTTGTGAATACTGGGTTTATGTGTGTGTGGGTGTGGCTGCTTGGGCTATTTAGCCTCTGCTGGATGCTTGTAGCCCAGTGTTCCTCCAGCCTTGGTCTATGCTGGTGGTTCTCTGTTCCATCTGTCCAGTGAGGGCCACCCTTGTGGTCATCAATGTTATCACGGTGTCTCCTTCCCTTCCTGTCCCTTTGTGTATGGAGTGGGTTTTGATCAGGGTGTTGGTATGTCTATTTTTGGTGTTACATGTCTGGTAGTGTTTGGTGTCCAGCATGTTTTTTAGACATTCCCCTGTTTCACATTTATTGCAGCTATGAGTGTCCTGGGTCCTTGTGTGGTGTGTGCTGTGTCCTTTGATGTTGGTGTGGACACTAGAACTTGTGCACGGGTTCCAGTCAGTGTGTCTGTGGCAGGTAAGTGTGTTATGGGTTTCACTTACCTGCCATCTCCATAGCTGTATGTGTTTCCCTCTCCTTGCAGCCTGGCCTCAGATAAAGACTCCTGTTCCTCCATGACTGGGATGAACAGGTCGCCTCTTCCCTGCTCCTTGGTGAGGGATTACCAGGGCGACTTAGGGTCTTTAGGTATCCTGAGTATGAGTCGTCCTACCATCGGGGTCCGCTCATACGGTGAGGAGTCAGGGAGAGGATTAGGGATGTTGTAGAAGGTGACCTGCTCCCTTATTACTCCTTTTGGCCAGGCTGATCCCCTCTGACACCGCACGGTGGGGGGTTTCCCCCACTCCCCGCTGTGACATTGGTATTTTGTACCATTCTGTGCCATTAAAGATTTAAAGGAGCTGGACAATACCTTTTAATAGAAAAATAGCAATGTTACATGTTATACAAGCATGCTAATATTGTATAGGCCTTACTAACAGAATTGTTGATAAATTACCAGTACTATGTTAGGTAATAGCCATTGTACTGATGACTTTAAAATGTTTGTCTTTAAATATAATACACTACACATAACATATGCTTATCACATGGAAATCATGAAGCAAAATACATTAAGACACTGTGCAACAGAACGTCTATAGCATGCGCTATAAGATAGCATATATTAAATCTAAAAAATAAAAGATTCATAGCATGACCAGTAATATTTAAAATGGAACATAGCCTACTATATACAGTATTCTACCGCTTCTCTGGAGGAATTCTAAAGACTTCTGGGCCCTATTCAACCAGCTGCCAAAGGAGGAATATATAGAAGCTCAAAATAAAACCATATAAACAGCAAAACAGGAAAAGAAAGAAAGAAAGGTCAGAAGAAAGGAATAGAGAGAGTAGGCATGTGTTTTCATAGGAGAAAGAGGTTCAGGCAACAATCAAGAGGGATGGGGGGAGGGGTGGCAATTATAATGTGAGCTTGCAGGGTCTATAGATACAGTGACTAAGGACCGGGATACAGCTCCACTATATCTTGACATGGCAGACAATGATAAGAAATTGGGATTCTTGATCAGTCTGCAACATAAAATGGTGAGCTTTGAAGGTAAAGCATTCATGTAGATGATACACATAGGGAACATTTATCATCCCCTCTACACCAGAAAACTTGCTCCAAAAAGTTGCAAACTATGGTGCACACTGCTGTTGCGCAAAAGTTTGCAACTTCTTTGGGAGTTTTGCTCACTGCTGGCCACTTTTCAAAGTGGCAAAAGGTGAGGGGCCGGAGTAGTCCCGAACAGATGCACCAAAAATATTAAGAGGCATGTGCTTCTTAAAAGGGTTATCCAGGAAAATATATTTCTTCCCTATCCAAAGGATAAGTCATCAGTATCAGATCTGCCGGCTGAGACACCCAGGACACCCTCCGATCAGCTGTTAGAAGAGGCCTTTTATCCTTCACCTCTTCCTAGGCCAGTGACATCACTGTATGTTATCACATAGCCTAGTTGCAGCTCAGCCCCATTCAAATCAATGGGACTAAACCATAATACCAAGCACGGCCACTATATGATGTACAGCGCCGTCCTTGGAAAGCTGCTTGGATCCTACATCGCTCACCAGAGCTCGGGTGAGGACAGTGGCTCCCTGAAACAGCTGATAAGCGGGGATGCCAGGGCTTGGACCTCCACTGATGTGATATCCTGGGGATAAGTCATCATTGTCTTTTCCAGGATAACGGCTTTACTAATTGAGGCCCGTCTAAAACAAACAGAGGAAAAATAGTCTTTGTTCAAATTCTGCTCCATTTTCTATATTTCATAAGGTATGCCCCCTTGTTGCACGGAGGTCCTGTCCATAAAAGGGCAGCTGATGGAGGGTCATGTGACCAGGCAAATCACCCGCTCACCTCCATTCCAATACACTCTGCCTGTCATCCACACTGGTTTTGTTGGGAGTTTTGCAGTTTTAGTGTAGTTGAATGGCAGAGGCCGAGTGACGTGTCTGGTCACATAACCCTCCATCAGCGGCCATATTATGCATAGGACCTCCATGCAGACAGCACAGATGATTTGCCCAACAAGGAACATGGCTTATGAAATATAGCAAATTACACAGAATATCATCAAAGTGCCATATAGTCATCTTGCATACATATTCGTCACAAGTAGCCAGAAAGTGGCCAACCTCTTTAAGACTGCAATAAATGTCACCCATGGTATTTGTAAGTTTTATTTTTATTTGTTTACTAGAGGAGCACTTAGTCTATATGTTTCTCTTTTTAGGCTAATTTTTACACAACTTGTTTAGCTGGTGAAACTTGGTCCATTTGACGGCCACATTTCCTGGACCAACCACCGCTTGGCTAACCCAGATTTACTGTATCATAGTGATGTGATGCTGTGAGTTCCAGCCCAACCACAGGTCTACTGTCCTATACTCACAGCAACATGTAGGGTATGGGAGAGTAGTCCTGTTGTTGGGCTGGAACTCACAACATCATAGATTACTATGATACAGTGAGTCTGGGTCAGCCAGGCCGTGGTTGGTCCAGGAAATGTGGCCATCACAAAGTTTGTATCATGGACCAACTTTACTCATATGAAACAGGTATAAAAGAATACTGTAGATATGCAGAAATGAACTATCCAATTCAATGAGATGCCCATTCTCAAGCCAGAACTACCTTTAAAATACAATTCAATAATTCATGATGATTAACAGTCTGCCTGTTGTCATCTCGCAAGTCCTTGTAGATCCTTTGTTTAAATAGACAGATTGCACGGTTCTTAAAAACAAGCAGAATGCAAATCAGATGTTTTCCTACCTCCATCAACTTCAGTAATCACATCTACTCTCTCACTGGAATATTACGGGACTCTAGAGAGGAAAGGAGCAGTAGCACAACACCACTAAAACATAATGAAAAACTTTTAACATTTTTTTAATGGCAAATGTTGCCTAGTTAAATTGTCTAATTTCAGAGAACGTATTAAAAAGTAATTCCAGAGCTAAGGTCTGTGCTAATCAGTTTCCTGTGCTACTAATGGGAGAGCATCTGCTAAAAAAAAAAGTCTTTCTATGACAACCTTATGCTAACCGAACATTATTTATCTTTAATGAAATCTTTGTCATTTTTAGACTTGTCGATAAATGGATGAATGAAACTGGAGCCCATTCTCTTACATTCCCACTCAGTACTTGCCTGGAACTCATCTTGCTGCTCTCCCTCAACAATACAGCTTTGCCTCATTCTTTGCGTTTCATGAACAACTGGAAGGTAATGGAAACCTTATCATACTTTGTAATATAATTTGCCAGAAATGTTTCAATATTGTCTGTAGCACTGGTTACCAACTTTAACGAGAACTTGTAACTTATCTTGTTTTACAACTACTTGTATTCCCAATGTAATACCAATTCTGGAGCATATATTCTTATGACTGTATGTTCAACCATTCTTTTATTACTCCTGCTGGAAGTATCGAGTCAATTACTAGTAGTTTGCAATGAAGGTCCAGATTGGTGTTTCCATTTGGTAGTGTTTCCATACACAATCTGGCAGGACTGATTGGAGACACACCCCAACTAGTAACACCCTTCTGGACCTTCATTGCAACCTGCTAGTAATTATTTCACAACTTCTAGCAGGAAAATTACTGATACCTTATAGAGTCACAGGGTTGAATAGAGGTGATTTTTTTATTATAAATATCCTCTTTAATGACAAATGTTTCTTACAAAAGCACTATAATAACTATAAGATACCTTACTCTCTGCATTTTTTCATGTAAGCCTCAGAAGCCCATTGTACATGTTTACTGGCTTTGTTTGTCCTGCTAAAAGATGCTACCTTTATCCTTGACCATGCTGTCTACAGATATAATAGGCCCAATATCTGTGGTCACGAGCTTTGACATGTGGAGTACTATGTAAACTCCAGAATAGCTCATAGTTCTGCCGAACTTCCCGGAAATGTTCGAGTTCGGGATCCGAACCCGACCCGAACTTCGTCCCGAACCCCATTGAAGTCAATGGGGACCCGAACTTTTCGGCACTAAAAAGGCTGTAAAACAGCCCAGGAAAGAGCTAGAGGGCTGCAAAAGGCAGCAACATGTAGGTAAATCCCCTGCAAACAAATGTGGATAGGGAAATGAACTAAAATAAAAATAAAAAAAATAAAAATTAACCAATATCAATTGGACAAAGGTCCCATAGCAGAGAATCGGACTTCACGTCAGCAGAGAATCAGTCTCTTCATGCCATAGCAGAGAATCTGGCTTCATGTCAGCAGAGAATCGGTCTCTTCATGCCATAGCAGAGAATCTGGCTTCATGTCAGCAGAGAATCAGTCTTCATGTCATAGCAGAGAATCAGGCTTCACGTCACCCACCACTGGAAGAGGCCACTGTCACACATTTAGGCCCTGGCACCCAGACAGAGGAGAGAGGTCCCGTAACAGAGAATCTGGCTTCATGTCAGCACAGAATCAGGCTTCACGTCACCCACCACTGGAACAGGCCACTGTCACACATTTAGGCCCTGGCACCCAGACAGAGGAGAGAGGTCCCGTAACAGAGAATCTGGCTTCATGTCAGCACAGAATCAGTCTTCATGTCATAGCAGAGAATCAGGCTTCACGTCACCCACCACTGGAACAGGCCACTGTCACATATTTAGGCCCAGGCAGAGGAGAGAGGTCCCGTAACAGAGAATCTGGCTTCATGTCAGCACAGAATCAGTCTTCATGTTATAGCAGAGAATCAGGCTTCACGTCACCCACCACTGAAACAGGCCACTGTCACATATTTAGGCACCCAGACAGAGGAGAGGTTCATTCAACTTTGGGTTGCCCCGCAATATAATGGTAAAATTAAAATTAAAATAGGATTGAATGAGGAAGTGCCCTGGAGTACAATAATATATGGTTAAGGGGAGGTAGTTAATGTCTAATCTGCACAAGGGATGGACAAGTCCTGTGGGATCCATGCCTGGTTCATTTTTATGAACGTCAGCTTGTCCACATTGACTGTAGACAGGCGGCTGCGTTTGTCTGTAATGACGCCCCCTGCCGTGCTGAATACACGTTCAGACAAAACGCTGGCCGCCGGGCAGGCCAGCACCTCCAAGGCATAAAAGGCTAGCTCTGGCCACGTGGACAATTTGGAGACCCAGAAGTTGAATGGGGCCGAACCATCAGTCAGTACGTGGAGGGGTGTGCACAGGTACTATTCCACCATGTTAGTGAAATGTTGCCTCCTGCTAACAAGTTCCGTATCAGGTGGTGGTGCAGTTAGCTGTGGCGTGGTGACAAAACTTTTCCACATCTCTGCCATGCTAACCCTGCCCTCAGAGGAGCTGGCCGTGACACAGCTGCGTTGGCGACCTCTTGCTCCTTCTCTTCCTTCGCCTTGGGCTTCCACTGGTTCCCCTGTGACATTTGGGAATGCTCTCAGTAGCGCGTCTACCAACGTGCGCTTGTACTCGCGCATCTTCCTATCGCGCTCCAGTGTAGGAAGTAAGGTGGGCACATTGTCTTTGTACCGGGGATCCAGCAGGGTGGCAACCCAGTAGTTCGCACACGTTAAAATGTGGGCAACTCTGCTGTCGTTGCGCAGGCACTGCAGCATGTAGTCGCTCATGTGTGCCAGGCTGCCCAGAGGTAAGGACAAGCTGTCCTCTGTGGGAGGTGTATCGTCATCGTCCTGTGTTTCCCCCCAACCACGCACCAGTGATGGGCCCGAGCTGCTTTGGGTGCCACTCCGCTGTGAACATGCTTCATCCTCATCCTCCTCCACCTCCTCCTCATCCTCGTCCTCCAGTAGTGGGCCCTGTCTGGCCACATTTGTACCTGGCCTCTGGTGTTGCAAAAAACCTCCCTCTGAGTCACTTCGAAGAGACTGGCCTGAAAGTGCTAAAAATGACCCCTCTTCCTCCTGGGCCACCTCCTCTTCCATCATCGCCCTAAGTGTTTTCTCAAGGAGACATAGAAGTGGTATTGTAACGCTGATAACGGCGTCATCGCCACTGGCCATGTTGGTGGAGTACTCGAAACAGCGCAACAGGGCACACAGGTCTCGCATGGAGGCCCAGTCATTGGTGGTGAAGTGGTGCTGTTCCGCAGTGCGACTGAACCGTGCGTGCTGCAGCTGAAACTCCACTATGGCCTGCTGCTGCTCGCACAGTCTGTCCAGCGTGTGCAAGGTGGAGTTCCACCTGGTGGGCACGTCGCATATGAGGCGGTGAGCGGGAAGGCCGAAGTTACGCTGTAGCGCAGACAGGCGAGCAGGGCAGGGTGTGAACGCCGGAAGCGCGAACAGACGGCCCGCACTTTATGCAGCAGCTCTGACATGTCGGGGTAGTTGCGAATGAACTTCTGCACCACCAAATTCAGCACATGCGCCAGGCAAGGGATGTGCGTCAAACCGGCTAGTCCCAGAGCTGCAATGAGATTTCGCCCATTATCGCACACCACCAGGCCGGGCTTGAGGCTCACCGGCAGCAACCACTCGTCGGTCTGTTGTTCTATACCCCGCCACAACTCCTGTGCGGTGTGGGGCCTGTCCCCCAAACATATGAGTTTCAGAACGGCCTGCTGACGTTTACCCTGGGCTGTGCTGAAGTTGGTGGTGAAGGTGTGTGGCTGACTGGATGAGCAGGTGGAAGAAGAGGAGGAGGAAGCTGAGTAGGAGGAGGAGGAGACAGGAGTCAAAGAATGTTGCCCTGCGATCCTTGGCGGCGGAAGGACGTGCGCCAAACAGCTCTCCGCCTGGGGCCCAGCCGCCACTACATTTACCCAGTGTGCAGTTAGGGAGATATAGCGTCCCTGGCCGTGCTTGCTGGTCCACGTATCTGTGGTTAGGTGGACCTTGCCACAGATGGCGTTGCGCAGTGCACACTTGATTTTATCGGACACTTGGTTGTGCAGGGAAGGCACGGCTCTCTTGGAGAAGTAGTGGCGGCTGGGAACAACATACTGTGGGACAGCAAGCGACATGAGCTGTTTTGAAGCTGTCTGTGTCCACCAGCCTAAATGACAGCATTTCATAGGCCAGTAGTTTAGAAATGCTGGCATTCAGGGCCAGGGATCGAGGGTGGCTAGGTGGGAATTTACGCTTTCTCTCAAATGTTTGTGAGATGGAGAGCTGAACGCTGCCGTGTGACATGGTTGAGATGCTTGGTGACGCAGGTGGTGGTGTTGGTGGTACATCCCATGTTTGCTGGGCGGCAGGTGCCAACGTTCCTCCAGAGGCGGAGGAAGAGGCCGAGGCGGCAGCAGCAGAAGAGGTAGCAGGGGGAGCCTGAGTGACTTCCTTGTTTTTAAGGTGTTTACTCCACTGCAGTTCATGCTTTGCATGCAGGTGCCTGGTCATGCAGGTTGTGCTAAGGTTCAGAACGTTAATGCCTCGCTTCAGGCTCTGATGGCACAGCGTGCAAACCACTCGGGTCTTGTCGTCAGCACATTGTTTGAAGAAGTGCCATGCCAGGGAACTCCTTGAAGCTGCCTTTGGGGTGCTCGGTCCCAGATGGCGGCGGTCAGTAGCAGGCGGAGTCTCTTGGCGGCGGGTGTCCTGATTTTGCCCACTGCTCCCTCTTTTGCTACGCTGTTGGCTCGGTCTCACCACTGCCTCTTCCTCCGAACTGTGAAAGTCAGTGGCACGACCTTCATTCCATGTGGGGTCTAGGACCTCATCGTCCCCTGCATCGTCTTCCACCCAGTCTTGATCCCTGACCTCCTGTTCAGTCTGCACACTGCCGAAAGACGCAGCAGTTGGCACCTGTGTTTCGTCATCATCAGAGACATGCTGAGGTGGTATTCCCATGTCCTCATCATCAGGAAACATAAGTGGTTGTGCGTTAGTGCATTCTATCTCTTCCACCCCTGGGGAAGGGCTAGGTGGATGCCCTTGGGAAGCCCTGGCAGCAGAGTCTTCAAACAGCATAAGAGACTGCTGCATAACTTGAGGCTCAGACAGTTTCCCTGATATGCATGGGGGTGATGTGACAGACTGATGGGCTTGGTTTTCATGCGCCATCTGTGCGCTTTCTGCAGAAGACTGGGTGGGAGATAATGTGAACGTGCTGGATGCACTGTCGGCCACCCAATTGACTAATGCCTGTACCTGCTCAGGCCTTACCATCCTTAGAACGGCATTGGGCCCCACCAAATATCCCTGTAAATTCTGGCGGCTACTGGGACCTGAGGTAGTTGGTACACTAGGACGTGTGGCTGTGGCAGAACGGCCACGTCCTCTCCCAGCACCAGAGGGTCCACTAACACCACCACGACCATGTCTACGTCCGCGTCCCTTACTAGATGTTTTCCTCATTGTTACCGTTCACCACAATAAGAAAAATATTATTCGGGCCAATGTATTGAATTAAAATTCAGGCCTTTTTTTTTACAGACACCTAACACTGTCTGGCTATCTATTTAGGTACCGTATTACACTAATACAGGCACACCAGTAATGACAGATTTAGCTGAATATAAATGTCAGGCCTATTTTTTAGGCGCTGTGTGACAGGTATACGTTTAATCACAGAATTAGACTTGTATCTGCACTGTAGCGTGTGTGTTAAGTTTTTCAGAATGACACTATCAGCACCTTGAATCTAATATACCCTTTTTGGGATAGATTTAAAGTAGGCCTGATATAGCAGAAACTACTAATTTTGAGAATGGCAAATTTGGGAATAGTTTTTCAACCCAGAACAAAAACTGTGCTTTTACGCTCACTAAAAATAACTTGACCAGCTAAAACAGTACTGATTTGGAGGAATAGAAATGTCAGGCCAATTTTTAGGCGCTGGGTGACCGGCTCAACTTGCCCCTGATGTAGTATATGGCCAAAAAATAACCACACTATTGATGGTTAAATGCACTTGGGTGACACAGGCTCAGCCTGCACCTGATGTAGTATATGGCCAAAAAATAACGACACTATTGATGGTTAAATGCACTTGATGAAAGCTTGACCCTGATGTAGGATATAGCAAAAAATAACCACACTATTGATGGTTAAATGCACTTGGGTGACACAGGCTCAGCCTGCACCTGATGTAGGATATAGCAAAAAATAACCACACTATTGATGGTTAAATGCACTTGGTGGTAGCTTGTGCTGGCGCACCACAAGCCACAAAATGGCCGCCGATCACCCCAGAAAAAAGTGATATAAAAACGCTCTGGGCACCCTAAAAAAAGTGAGCAATTCAATATCAGCACTTCAATTATCCACAGCTGGAGATCGATCACTGAATGAAGTCTTTTGGAGGAGTTAATCTGCCTAATCTCGCCCTAACGTCGCAGCAGCAACCTCTCCCTACGCTTGTAACAGCAGAGTGACGTGCAGCGCTACGTGACCCAAGCTTATATAGAGGCTGGGTCACATGCTGCACTGGCCAATCACAGCCATGCCAATAGTAGGCAAGGCTGTGATGGCCTCTTGGGGCAAGTAGTATGACGCTTGTTGATTGGCTGCTTTGCAGCCTTTCAAAAAGCGCCAAGAAAGCGCCGAACACCGAACCCGGACTTTTACGAAAATGTTCGGGTTCGGGTCCGTGTCACGGACACCCCAAAATTCGGTACGAACCCGAACTATACAGTTCGGGTTCGCTCATCCCTACTCATGACATATCTGTTTAGTTATCGTATTGTCAGTGGTTAATACTGTTGAGAGTTGTAGTATTTTCTATTATAGCGCCAACGTGGCTGACAATATTGCTACTTCATTGTCATATCTAGCTCAGGCTTCACCTGTGGTCTGGTGGTGGACTACAGAGAAACTCTAAAACAGTCCTGTTCAGATAGTTGCATCTTCGGAAGCATGAAGAGTTCAAGAGAGAGGGCTGGATTCATTTCTGGAGTGTAATAATATTACAGGTTTTAGTTCAGTGGTGGCGAACCTATGGCATGGGTGTCAGAGGCGGCACTCGGAGCCCTCTCTGTGGGCACCCACACCCTGGAAAAAGTCTGTTGTGTACCGATATGCCTTAGATCTTTCCTGCCATTCATCAGCGCAGGGCGCACTATGAACAGCACAGGCATTGAATGTAGTCAAGCTATTCTAGCTAAGTGATAAAGTACATGGAAGATATACTACACTGGTGTTCACTTTAAATCGCCGTGTTGGCACTTTGCGATAAATAAGTGGGTTTTGGGTTGCACTTTGAGCACTCGGTCTCTAAAAGGTTCACCATCACTGTTATAGTTAATAAGATTTCTGGAGAGATCGTTGATCCAGGGACTTATTCTGATTGCCTGATCGGATTCGGGAAGGCTTTTTTTTTTTTTTCCCCCTAAAATGAGGTAAAAACACCTGGTGACATTACTCCTGTTCCAGCGCTGCAGCACCTGTTCCAACTGTTTCGGGTCCCTGCCGGGCCAAAAGTGGCAATGGCATGAGACTACTGCAGCCAATCACTGGCCTCACTGGTCACATGTGGAAAAGTGGCATGACACTGCTGAAGCTCACTAGTGATTGAAAACTAGAACCCAGTGGCCACAGGGAAATGAACCCCAAATAGGCAATCTGTAGCCGTAGGATGTTTAATAACAGTCTGTATCTTTTGAACCATATACATTATATACCTAACTCAGGATTGTAATGTTCCATCTAAGGGTATTGAATGTCAGTATTTATGGGTAAAATAGTAGATACTCTGCAAAATTCCTAAAAGGTTTCAGCTGGTGCAGAAAAATATCAATAAGCACTTGGCAAACCATAAAAAGGAGCTAAACGGTTTCATTTCTTGCCCTCATTCACATAAATGTTCCTCACACAAGCCCTCTCTTGTAACAGAAACTCTGGTTTACTTCTATACTGTATTGTTTTTAATGACAGGCCATTTACTTATGATTGATTTGTTTTAATAACGTACAATCCTATTTTAGAAAGGTCAGTGGAAAGTAAACTGTTATTTGGAAAGTTTGCAGCTTTAACAGGATCACATTTTCCATAAATCAAAGAGTGTCTTCGGATTTCTTCTAGGTATATAATTCTTTCTGCATATACTATGCTTCTAAACATTGATATGTACTTATTCGGGGAGGAATGACGTTAATCAGATAGCGTACTGCTATAATGGTAAAACGTGTTCATTTCAAAGTATTGTCCTTCGGTATCATCAGTTGCTGGCGAAATTGGCAACATACAATGGTGTGCAAAAGTTTGTCAGTTTTATGTTTAGTTTTAAGGCTACTTTCACACTAGCGTTCGGGGCTCCGCTTGTGAGCTCCGTTTGAAGGCTCTCACAAGCGGCCCCGAACGCATCCGTACTGCCCCAATGCATTCTGAGTGGACGCGGATCCGCTCAGAATGCATCAGTCTGGCAGCGTTCAGCCTCCGCTCCGCTCAGCAGGCGGACGCCTGAACGCAGCTTGCAGCGTTCGGGTGTCCGCCTGGCCGTGCGGAGGCAAGCGGATCCGTCCAGACTTACAATGTAAGTCAATGGGGACGAATCCGTTTGAAGATGACACCATATGGCTCAATCTTCAAACGGATCCGTCCCCCATTGACTTTCAATGTAAAGTCTGGACGGATCCGTCTGAACAACTTTCACACTTAGAATTTTTTCTAAACTATAATGCAGACGGATCCGGACCTGCATTATAGGAGCGGATCCGTCTGTGCAGACACCAGACGGACCCGCTCTGAACGCAAGTGTGAAAGTAGCCTAAAATGTAAATTAAGAATGCTTAAATTAGAAGTGTTATTAGTTATTTTCCTGACATCTGCCATTGGGGTAGAGTCAGGAGGTTCCTATGCACATTACATGGTTGTTTCCTCTGGACAACGTTAATCTAATGTGTATGGCCAGTTTAATTTGCCTTCCTCTAATAATATACAGTGAGAGGGCAACCGTACACTTTGGTAGCAAGAAATTTATAATAATCCACATAACACATATGAAGGCTAGAAATTCATTTACATGGAGAAGAGTGTCAAGCACACCCTGGTGAAAACCCACAATAAGCATATAATCATATGTACAATTTTAAAACACTTGTACAAGGAAGGTTCTCACTGTCCTTGCTTATCAAGCTAAATTCAAGATGATAAAAATAAAGTTTTCATTTACAAAGTAATGTTGGTCCATTCCCTAAACAGGTAAGTATGGTTTAGCAGATTCCACCTGCTCTCTAACATGCTCCACCATACATTCTCATAGACATAAAGGGAAAATAGTGCATTTCGATGGTTACATTACATGAATCTGGTCAGTCAAGTGAAATGAACAAATTAAAGGGGTTATCCAATTTCTCAAACCCCCCCACATGTGCCAGTCCCCTTAATGGTAATATACTTCCCCCGCTCCCCACGACGCTCCTGATCCCTGCACCGCCGCTGCTACTTCTCCCTGCATACAGATTAAATCATCCGTTGTCGGGGGGGGGGGGGGGGGGGGGATGGGGGACAAGCCTCCCTAGCGTCACACGCAATGCTGCGGAGGCTCGTCCCCTCCTGCCATTGGCTGCTCCCCCCTGACACCAGATGTTGTCATCCGTGTGCAGTGAGAAGCGGCAGCGGCGGTGCGGGGACCAGGACCGGCACGGGGAGCTGGGTAAGTACAGGATGGGCCATTTATATGGATACACCTTAATAAAATGGGAATGGTTGGTGATATTAACTTCCTGTTTGTGGCACATTAGTATATGTGAGGGGGGGAACTTTTCAAAATGGGTGGTGACCATGGCGGCCATTTTGAATCCAACTTTGTTTTTTCAATAGGAAGAGGGTCATGTGACACATCAAACATATTGGGAATTTCACAAGAAAAACAATGGTGTGCTTGGTTTTAACGTAACTTTATTCTTTCATGAGTTATTTACACGTTTCTGACCACTTATAAAATGTGTTCAATGTGCTACCCATTGTGTTGGATTGTCAAAGCAACCCTCTTCTCCCACTCTTCACACACTGATAGCAACACCGCAGGAGAAATGCTAGCACAGGCTTCCAGTATCCGTAGTTTCAGGTGCTGCACATCTCGTATCTTCACAGCATAGACAATTGCCTTCAGATGACCCCAAAGATAAAAGTCTAAGGGGGTCAGATCGGGAGACCTTGGGGGCCATTCAACTGGCCCACGACGACCAATCCACTTTCCAGGAAACTGTTCATCTAGGAATGCTCGGACCTGACACCCATAATGTGGTGGTGCACCATCTTGCTGGAAAAACTCAGGGAACGTGCCAGCTTCAGTGCATAAAGAGGGAAACACATCATCATGTAGCAATTTCGCATATCCAGTGGCCTTGAGGCTTCCATTGATGAAGAATGGCCCCACTATCTTTGTATCTTCACTATCTGTGAAGATACAAGATGTGCAGCACCTGAAACTACGGATACTGGAAGCCAGTGCTAGCATTTCTCCTGCGGTGTTGCTATCAGTGTGTGAAGAGTGGGAGAAGAGGGTTGCATTGACAATCCAACACAATGGGCAGCACATTGAACACATTTTGTAAGTGGTCTGAAACTTGTAAATAACTCATGAAAGAATAAAGTTACGTTAAAACCAAGAACACCATTGTTTTTTTTGTGAAATTCCCAATAAGTTTGATGTGTCACATGACCCTCTTCCTATTGAAAAAAACAAAAGTTGAATTCAAAATGGTCGACTTCAAAATGGCCGCCATGATCACCACCCATCTTGAAAAGTTTCCCCCCTCACATATACTAATGTGCCACAAACAGGAAGTTAATATCACCAACCATTCCCATTTTATTAAGGTGTATCCATATCAATGGCCCACCCTGTATATTACCGGTGAGCGGCCTAGCACATTTGGGGGGGGGGGGGGGGGGGTTTGAGAAATTGGATAACCCCTTTAAGATAAATACTGTATTTTGTCATAGTGCTCTTCTAGTAGGTGCTACTTCTCAGTGGGGTGTCCATATAATAGTTTGGCTAATAGTTGGTTTTCTGTGTTAAATGCCCTAAAGGCCCTATTACATGGGCAGATTATTGTTAAGATGATCGCTAACGAGCGTTCATATGAACCCTCTTTAGCGATCATCTGGGAGTGTAATACTGCCGCTGATTACCCGATGAATGAGTAAACGCTTGTTCATGAGATAATCGGGATCTTTTAACATGTTAAAAAATCCTGGTTTGCCGGCAGCAGATCGCGCCGTATACTAAGGAGGAGATTACTACATTTAATAGCAACGGTCTCCTCCTCTAGCAAGCAGGCAACAATCATCTGCGCTATCTGCCTGTGTAATAGGGCCTTCAGGTGTATCTAATTGTTGTCTTCCTATAGTTTCTCAACAGAAAATTTTCAATCTCTGCCTTTTTTATGTAATCCTGTGTACTTCTCTGATTGAGCTTAAAGAGGACCTTTCACCAGAGGAAAGCCTCTAAACTGACTATACAGAAGTGTAGAGCGGCGCCCAGGGATCCCCCTGCACTTACTGTTATCCCCGGGCGCCGCTCCGTTCGCCCGGTATAGCCTCCGGTATGTAAGTAGTTAGGCTCCACCCACTTGATCCTGCCGGCGTCTTCTTCTCCTATGCTGTAGCGCTGGCCAATCGCAGCGCTCAGCTCATAGCCAGGCTATGAGCTGAGCGCTGCGATTGGCTAGCACTACAGCATAGGAGAAGAAGACGCCGGCAGGATCAAGTGGGTGGAGCCTAACTACTTACATACCGGAGGCTATACCGGGCGAACGGAGCGGCGCCCGGGGATAACAGTAAGTGCAGCGGGATCCCTGGGCGCCGCTCTACACTTCTGTATAGTTAGTTTAGAGGCTTTCCTCTGGTGAAAGGTCCTCTTTAAAGGCTAATTTAGACTGCACAATTGTCGGACACATTATCGAGCACTAACATTCCTATGTATGCTTGTTCCAGATAATCTGACTAATCTGAGGTGCCACAGAAATGATCTGTGGTGCAGACACCTCAATCCTGCTTTCTGGTGTACCAGATTGTGCTGTCTAAATGGCGATCTGCAACCCAGAAACAATGCAGCTGTATGAGGACGAGTGATGGCAATAGCCAGTGAGGGCAGGCAATTGTCGGGAAGGAACACTTCCTCCCTGATAATTGTCTGCTCATAGACACAGTATAAATGCGCCTTAAAGCGTACCTGAGTTTTCAAAAACGTTTACGTAATGCCTGTGCTTTTTTGTACAATCATAAATGTGAAGTAACAGTTATGTTCGGGCTTCTCTAATGTCTCTTTCAGCCATATTTATTCCCTGCGTCAGCTAGATGCATTTCACTCAGAAGCAGGGGGTGTCTCCCTTCTGCCAGTACTGTATGCAGTGACCTCGCTTCCCTTACTTCCCACCATGTTTGTTTTCTTTTAAGGAGCTCAGAAAGATGATGAGGGAGAAATCACATTTACAGAAAGGCAGGAGGCCTGTGATGTTAAGATGCAGTGTAGAAGCAGCAGCATTTACCAGTATGACAGATGGTGTAGGATATAATGCCTCTGCCATTGCCTACCTTTACTACTTTTCATGGAAATCTAAAGTGTAGTATCAACACCTTAGTATAGTGGCGTGTGGACTGCTTTTGGGCTATGTTAACACTATTAGTATATATGTGCTGACTGTTACATAGCAGCATCTAATCAATATTTAAAATAGTATGAAACATTTATAAGGGTCGAAACAAGCCTAATATCCACAATTCATTTGAATTTCTTTACCTTCAGGTGGCATGCAAGTACCTGTGGAGCCTGTCAAAGTGTCAGAACCCTCTGTACTCATTTTTCATAAAATACATAGAGGCAATTTTATTAAGACCGTCGTTTTAGACGCCAGTCTTAATAAAGCCCTGAACTGGCGTCGGATCCACCTCAGTTATGTAGAGGCGCAGGCCTCTACAAAACTTGGGCAAATCCACAGCAGCTTCTAAATGTAAGACTGCTTCCTTGCTGTCTTGCATGTAAACCATTTTCTACGCCTAAATCGGACGTAGAAAATGGTAAATGAGATAAGCCTGAAGGCCTGTCCCCTTCCAGACCACACCCACTTTTTTTGACCTGGCGTGAACATTGAAAAGTCGCAGATTGCGGCGTAAAGGACCTTTGTGCCGAAATCTTCGCCAGAAATATGCCTAATATAGGCATATTTCTTTTTCATAAATGACCACCATAATTATTATAGGAGGATTACATTGCTTGACTTCTATAAGGAAACATAAGTTGCAGAAAAGTAGGCCGGGTTAGATTAAGTAAGTAAAGGCTCCCATACACATTAGTGTATTGTAGGCCAAACACGCTGTTTTCAGCAGGACTGCCCAACAATCTAATGTGTTTGTGGAGCTCCCAACTCTTTCCCCACAAATGATAATCACTTGGCCTAACCAAGTTTGGTCTGGGGCTGCCATGGCAACTGAACAGCTTCCTTGATCTCAATGCAGGGGTGCTGTTCAGGCCCTAGGAGAGCAGTGTTCCCAGCAAAGGATCGCTCAGATGCATTTGACTCAATTAACCATGGCATCTGAGGGGTTAAAAGGGATAGACCTCTGGATAGCTTATCAGTATCAGATCTGTGGGGGGCCGGCATCCAGGATCCCTGCTTATTTGCTGTTTGAGAAGGCACCGGTGCTCCTGTGAGCGCCGCAGTCTTCTCCGTGTTTACCAAGCACAGCGCCGTATATTGTATAGCAGCTGTGCTTGGTATCGCGCTCAGTCCCATTCACGTCAATGGGGCTGAGCTGTACCTAGGCCCCGTGACTGATGAATGTGTCGTCGCTGGCTTAGGATAAGCTGTGCGAAGGCCGCGGCGCTACTGCGACCGCCACGATCTTCTCAAACAGCGCATTGGTGGGGGTCTGACGCCCCGGACCCCATTGATTAGCTGTTCGAGAGACCCCTGATGATGTCCTCAATGGAGCTAGGCTGTTTGTTACATAGCTAAATGTTTTCTAGTCTCCTGGCCCCTCCTAGCCCCACCTAAAGGTCTTCAGTTTGCAGTATTACTATTTCAGGAATGCGGGCAGGTTTTAGGCACCATTAAGCTTCTACATTACAAGGAATTAATAGGGGAGAAACCACTAAAATACCTTGTCATACATTGAGTATCCTTTTTTTTCACTCCCAACTTGAGCTCTTTCAGACAACCCCTTAAAATTGTCAGTTGTAGAATAATATGATTTTTTGGAATGTCATAATCTAATTATCCTGCTGTAGCTGGATGATATTTATACCTACATGTGCTTGCTCAGCTGTAAGACACTCTGCCTTGCATATATTTTATAAATTGTTGTATAGTATCACTGAGCTGTTCTGTCATTATAGCTCATCTGAAAATGTGACCTGACACCAGTCTCCTGTTTCTGCTAACCGCACAAAATCACTTAGTGTAAGAAATACTTTAAACTGACATAAAATCTGAGTTCTATTTTGTTAACCTCCTATCTCTAAGCCTGAGTTGCTGGTACACAGACTTTCTTCTTGGTATTGGATTCTCATGATGATATATGGCCTGCTTAGCTGGGAAATATTAGAACATTTCCATTTGATCACTTCTGTTATTACTGAAATTTCACACTTTCTGGTTTAATACTAGCTATTGACCGGTAAGGTCATAGGCAAATTTTTCTCTTTTTCTTTTGCATTGAAGGGGAAAAACATACTTACATTCTGCAGAAATAGGTTTTTAAGGAGGAAAATAAGAAAAATATATTTTTCATCATACCTCAGCTCAGACCCCTAATGTTAATCAGACCTCAGCTCAGACCCCCAGTGTTCATAATCACCCAATCAGACCTCAGATCACAGCCCCAATGTGAATATGACCACCAAGGAGTCCTCAGATCAGACCCCCAAGCAGACCTCAGATCAGAGTTCAAATGTGTATCACCCCCCCCCCAAGCAGACCTCAGATCAGACCACCAATGTGAATATGGCCCCCAAGCAGACCTAAGATCAGAGCCCTAATGTAAATGACTCCCCCAAGCAGACCTTAGATCAGAGCTCAATGTAAATGACCCCCCAAGCAGACCTCAGATAAGAGCCTGATGTAAATAAACCCCAAGCAGACCTTAGATCAAACCCCCAATGTGAATGACTCCCAAAGTAGACCTCAGATCAGACTGACCCATACTCAGAGCAGTAATATATAGATTTAAGTATTGGGTCAGGGTTTTGTGTGTGCGAGTCAAGTTCTTGCACACCAGACTTGCCAGACTATCCTATATGGACCTTGCTTTGTGCACTTATGCTGAAACTGTAAAGGACCTTCCTGACACTGTTCCCACAAAGCTGGAACCATACAACTATCCAGAATGCCTGGGTATACTGAAGCATTAAGAATTCCCTTCACTGGTACTATGGGGTCTAGGCCCCCCACTGAGAAAAAACTTCATAGCATTATTTCTCCTCCACTACATTTTACAGTTGGCACGGTGCAGTCAGACAGATATCGTTTTCCTCGCTAACACCAAAGCCAGACTTCTAAATTAGACTGCCATATAAAGAAGTGTGATTTGTCACTCCATAGAACTTGTTTCCACTGCTCCAGAGTCCAGTAGAGGTGTGTTTTCAACCACTCTATCTGACACTTGGCATTGTGCTTAGTGTTGCAAGACTTGCATGCAGCAGCTCACTCATGTAAATCCATGCCATGATGCTCCCAGAGCACAGTTTTTGTGCTGATGTATATGCAAGAGGAGTTTTGAAACTATGTAGTTATTGAGTCAGCAGAGATCATTGTTATCTTTTGTGTAATTGTATGTGGTCTGCCACTTCATGGCTGATTTGCTGTGGTCCCTAAATGTTTCCACTGCAATAATACCTATCACAATTGATCGTGGAATATCTAGGAGGGAAGAAATTTCACAAAAGACATCCTATTACAGTACCACACTGGAATTTATTGAGCTCTTTAGAATGACCTATTCTTTCACAAATGTTTGTAAAGGTAGACTGAATGGATAGGGACTGGATTTTATACTCCGGTGGCAATGAGACTGAATGAAACGCCTGAATTTAATGATTAAGAAATGTGTCCCAATACGTTTGTCTGTATAAAGTTGTCTTTCTCCACTTCTCATTCACCTTGTCTCCTGCACTGATCAGTTACTCTCAAGGGAGAAGAGGAAGCAAAGCGAGAAACGCTGCTGCTGTCTCTAGTCATTTTTCTATATCACCCATGTGCTTGATTCACATCTACACTGTTCAGAGGGTGTGCTACAGAGAGACAGGGGAGCAATAGGATCTCTTCCTCACTTTACGTGCTGTGTATGTGAGACATTATAGCAGCTAGTCTCCACTCGCTACCTCAGGAAATACTAACAGAGATGAAGCCTGCAGAGGGCAAACTGGTAAAAAAAATAAGAAATAATTTTATTCCTCAAGTATGTACTGGTTATTCAGAAAGGTAATCTGAAGCAATAGGCAGCCTTTCAACAATATATTTTTCCCCTAGAGAGGTTTTTTGAGCACCTACAGTAGTAATTAATGGGGGTTTCCCCCGAACTTAAATATTGATGACCTATCCTCAGGATAGGACATAAATATTAGATTGGTGAGGTCTGACTCTCCCAGCACCCCAGCCATATCACTGTTTGAATCAGTCAAGGATCTCAGACGAGTGCTGCAGCCTTTCCATAGTATAGCAAGCACTGTGCCTATACATTGTATAGCAGCTGTGCTTGGTAGGCTGAAGAAGGGACCACAGAGCATTCTTGAGCACCGCAGCCCCTTCCAACATCTGATCGGCAGGGTTGCCTGGAGTTGGACCCACACAGATTCTATATTAGTGACTTATCCTGAGTATAGCTCATCAGTTTTTAACTCCCGGAAAAACACTTACAGGTGAAACAAAAAAATTAAATATCGTGCAAAGTTCATTTATTTCAGTAATGCAACTTAAAAGGTGAAACTAATATATGAGAAAGACTCATTACATGCAAAGTGAGATATTTCAAGCCTTTATTTGTTATAATTTGGATGATTATGGCTTACAGCTTATGAAAACCCAAAGTCACAATTTTGAGGTACCCTTTGCTCAGGGGGTATGGATTAATTAGCTGACTAGAGTGTGACACTTTGAGCCTAGAATATTGAACCTTTTCACAAAATTCTAATTTTAAGCTTCATTAATGCAATTCCTTTTATTTTGCATTGCTGAAATAAATGGACTTTTGCACGATATTAAAATTTTTCGAGTTTCACCTGTATATGATTCCCATCTTATACAAAACTGTGCAAAACAGTCAATAAAAGGGGATGTCTCACTTGCAAATAGCATTTATCATGTATACATAGTTAATACAAGGCGTCCATATTACCACCTTTGCTGACTTGATTCATTTCTCTATCACATTATACGACCACCCTGCAATCCAGCAGCAGTGGCAGTGCTTGAACACTATAGGAAAAGGCGCAGGCCTCTCTAATGGCCGAGACCTCAGGAGTGCACATAGGCTGCCACCTCTTCTATAATGTGCAAGCACTACCACCGCTGCTGGATTGTAGTGTGGTCGTAACCGCTAGAAACGAGCAGTGTATAATGTGATGGAAAAATTAAGCTAGCCAACAAAGGAAGCAATACGGATAATCACAATACATTAGTATTACATAGGTCCCTTGTATTAACTCTGTGTACATGATAAATGCATTTGCCAAAGTAAGACAACCCTTTTAACTATTTTGTGAGGTAAAGGTGAAAAAAAATTAATCATATTTGAAAATTGCAAATTTTTAAACATTTTCAGTAAATTTTATATGGTTTTAATAAATAAAAACAAAATGTAACCACCCAAATTTACCACTTACATGCAGCATAATGTGTCATGAAAAAAATCCACTCTCACAGAATTATGTGAATAAGTAAAAGCATCACAAAGTTATTACCACATAATATGACGGCTGTCACATTTGAAATCTAGGGCTCCAGTGTATGGCTTTGGCTGGAAGGGGTTAACACAGCAATATGTTTTCTAGACTTCAGTACTTTGTGCCAAATTTGATTCTAAAGAGGACCTGTCACCACAAAATACAGTGCAGTCTACAGGCAGCATGGTATGCAGCAGAGGAGCTGAGCAGATTGATTTATAGTTTTGTGGGAAAAGATTCAGTAAATCTTGTAATCTAAACTTTTGATCAGGACTGTATCTCTGCTTTTTCCACTTCCTGTGAAAATCTATTGGTACAGGGGGGAGTTGTTACCAGTGACAGCTATCTCTGTATACACAATGCTATCAATCACTGATAACCCCTCCCTCCGTACCGATAGCTATTCATAGGAGGTGAAAAAAAAGCAAAGATATAAATGTATAAATCACAGGTTTTACTGAATCTTTTTCCACAAAACTATATTTCAGTATGCTCTATAACATGGTACTTTAAGATTGCATTGCAATCCAGTTAGTGCCCTGGCTTCTTCCTATGATCGTGAGGTCACATGGCCTAGAAACAGCCTCTGTCCCATTCAAATGAATTGGGCTGAGCTGCAATACTAAGCATAGCCACTATACAGTGGATCGCACTATGTTTGGTGAGCTGTGAAGAGGCTGCAGAGCTCACTGAAACACCACTGCCTCTTCAAACAGCTGATCAGCTGGAATGCCGGGTGTCAGACCCCAACGATCAAGAATTGACATATACTCAGGATACAGGAGGTCATCACCGGGAAAACCCCTTTAACCCCTTAAGGACTTAGGACGTACCGGTACGCCCTATTTCCCGAGTCCTTAAGGACTCAGGACGTACCGGTACGTCCTAAGTTTAAATCGCGATTGCGGCGTGTCGGGGGTTAATCGCAACAGGATGTCCGCTGAAATCATTCAGCGGGCATCCTTTCATACCGCCGGGGGGGGGGGTCCCGTGACCCCCCCGTGTCGGCGATCGCCGCAACCCGCAGGTCAATTCAGTCCTGCGGTTTGCGGCTTTTACCTGGTGCAGCGGTGCCATCGGGTCCCCATGCGGCTGTAGGGGGGACCCAATGGCATGGAAGGCAGCGCGATGTCTAAGGAAGGCATCGCGCTGCCTTCTGGTGACGAGCCTGTGAGATCCAGGGGGCTGGATCTCACAGGCAGGAGGCTGTAGTAGTAATACACACAGTATTACTCATACAGCCAATGCATTCCAATACAGAAATATTGGAATGCATTGTAAAAGTTGAAGTCCCAAAAGTTGAAGTCCCAAAGTGGGACAAAAAAGAAAGTAAAAAAAAAGTTGAAAAAATAAAGTCCCCCCCCCCCCCCAAAAAATTAAAAGTTTCAAGTAAAAATAAACAAAATAGTAGAGAATTGCGGCACACAGCTTCTTAGATTTGCAATTAATCAAGTTTTAATGGTATCATTTCACATTATCAACATGATCCAGTTATAATCCCACATCACAATCGGTGAGTACAATGACCGTACGTTTCGGCCAGAATGGCCTTCCTCAGTGGTCAAAAATCTATAATTAAAGTAATAGAATTAATGAGTAACTTGATTGCATATGGTGAATGAGATAAAATTAAAAGCAAAAAAGTTTTTTTGTAGAAAAAGGATTACACAATTGTACATGATTAGAGGAGGCAGAAGATACGCTTATCGAATTACATACATGTCTATTGTTCCCAATATATCATGCTGCTTATCTGAGAGACGGAAGAAATGTGCAGGGTGGATAAATGTAAAACAAGGAGACTGGGAGACAAAAAGAGGGGGGCGGAAGAGAGGGCAGGTAATCAAATAATGTAAGGCTATAGGGGTCCGTTAGTGGAGGCCTGATGATCAGAAGGCACCATAAAGGTTCATAAGGATAATGTGCCGGTCCTGAAGCACTGCAGGGGAGAATTATGGGAGCATAAATGTATGGCCAATATCGAGGGTTGGAGGTTTGGAAAGCAGGAGTCTTACCTGGAAGTGATTGTGGTGGAGAGCGCTGGATCACAGGCCGCTGCCTGTGTATGTGACTATTTAAAGTATGCCGGTATGCGGCTACTGCCGGGCACGTGATCCGGAAATCACGTGACCAGAAGTGACGGTATGCGTTCCACCTGCGCGGCTTCCTGTCTTGCGGCTAATGCCGGGCACGTTATCCGGAAATCACGTGACCGGAAGTGACGATATGTGTTCCACCTGCATGCCAGATGTCGTCTGTTTCCTATCATGTGCGTTTGTGACGTATGAGGGGGCGGTAAAGAAGGAAATAATCGTGTGTGGAGTGAATTACACTATGTAGAATGGAGATTGGTTGTTATGCATCATGATACATATAAATAACAATTCGATCATATAAGTATTGCATAGCACGATAAATCTCCATGCATATCATCATATAACATCAAATGAATGAACAATAAATGTATTATGTATAACCACATATACATATATGACACATACAGTACAGATCAAAAGTTTGGACACACCTTCTCATTCAAAGAGTTTTCTTTATTTTCATGACTATGAAGGCATCAAAACTATGAATTAACACATGTGGTATTATATACATAACAAACAAGTGTTTGATTACTGCTTTTCACACTCTTGGCATTCTCTTGATGAGCTTCAAGAGGTAGTCCCCTGAAATGGTCTTCCAACAGTCTTGAAGGAGTTCCCAGAGATGGTGAGCACTTGTTGGCCCTTTTGCCTTCACTCTGCGGTCCAGCTCACCCCAAACCATCTCGATTGGGTTCAGGTCTGGTGACTGTGGAGGCCAGGTCATCTGGCGCAGCACCCCATCACTCTCCTTCATGGTCAAATAGCCCTTACTTTCAAAGTTTTCCCAATTTTTCGGCTGACTGACTGACCTTAATTTCTTAAAGTAATGATGGCCACTCGTTTTTCTTTACTTAGCTGCTTTTTTCTTGCCATAATACAAATTCTAAAAGTCTATTCAGTAGGACTATCAGCAGTGTATCCACCTGACTTCTCCCCAACGCAACTGATGGTCCCAACCCCATTTATAAGGCAAGAAATCCTACTTATTAAACCTGACAGGGCACACCTGTGAAGTGAAAACCATTTCAGGGGACTACCTCTTGAAGCTCATCAAGAGAATGCCAAGAGTGTGCAAAGCAGTAATCAAAGCAAAAGGTGGCTACTTTGAAGAACCTAGAATATGACATATTTTCAGTTGTTTCACACTTGTTTGTTATGTATATAATTCCACATGTGTTAATTCATAGTTTTGATGCCTTCAGTGTGAATCTACAATTTTCATAGTCATGAAAATAAAGAAAACTCTTTGAAAGAGAAGGTGTGTCCAAACTTTTGGTCTGTACTGTACATAAAACAAAAAATTCCATACAACTGTCCCTACATTTATAAGGTTAGACTATATTGATATGAACGAACCTCCTATGTTACGGAAATGAGTATGTGAAAGGGGGAGGAAAAAAGGCAAAATCTATAAAATTAAATCATATTCATATTAATGATCCCCATGTACTGTAGAGATGAACATGAGGACCAGTGAAGTTGACTAAAGAGGGAAAAAGCAGAGGGAGGGGGAACCAAATATATCTCACCCTTACTGGATATCGGAAATTATATCAGCGTGCCTGGAAAAAAGAAGATATGAAAAAAGGGTTAAACACATATCGTGCAGAAAGTTCTATATGTTAATAAAGAATTCGCATTCCCGATTTAAACCATTGGGTGATAAAGTTCCAAGTTTATGGATCCAATGTGCCTCTCGCTGTTTGAATAATAGGGTTCGGTCGCCGCCGCGTCTAGGGCGATCCACCTGTTCGAGTATTTGGAACCGTAATTGAGAGACACAATGTTTTTGATCCTTAAAATGATACGGAACGGGTAGCATAGTGTGTTCAAGCCGGATGGTGGACCTTTGCTTGCTGATTCTTTTACGAGCATGTTGCGTTGTTTCGCCGACATATGCTAATCCGCATGGACATTTCAGCAGGTAAACTACGAAACTTGAGTCACACATGAAAAATCCTTTGGAAAATGCTGTCCATGCGTGGATGAGTGATGTATTCACCCTTAATTACGCTCGAACACTGCAGAGTGTAAACAGGGTAAAGTTCCGCGCCGTTGGCTCCTCAAGAATGTCTGTCTGGGTATTTTGGTGAAGCTACCTATATCTGCTCTCACTAATTTCTCCTTAATGTTTTGTGATCTCTTATAGCAGGTAATGGGTGGTTGATGAAACTCCTCAATATGTGGGTATGCTTTATTCAACAGGGACCAATGTTTCCGTAGAGCCTGATGTATTTTGGGTACTAGGGGATGGTAAGTTGTGACACACGCTATTCGTTTAGAGTTGGTTGTTCGTGATTGACTAGTCGCTCCTAGGCCCTGCCTAGCTGTGTCAAGTATATGTTGTGGATAACCCCTCATATGGAACTTGTGTGTCATCTCATCCAATCTTTCAATCTTTGTATCGTTATTAGAGACTATGCGATCGACTCGCATGTATTGTGACTTAGGCAGGGAATTCTTGGTGGCTCTAGGGTGGCAGCTTTGTCTATGAAGCGTAAAAATAAACAAAAACGTAATTTTCCCCAAATAAAGTAAAAAAAAATTGGTAAAAAATAGGGAGAAAAAAAAAAGTTGACATATTAGGTATCGCCGTGTCCGTATCGACCGGCTCTATAAACATATCACATGACCTAACCCCTCAGATGAACACCGTAAAAAATAAAAACTGTGCTAAATAAACCATTTTTTTTGTCACCTTACATCACAAAAAGTACTGTACAACAGCAAAGCGATCAAAAAGGCGTTTGCCCACCAAAATAGTACCAATCTAACCGTCACCTCATCCCGCAAAAAATGAGCCCCTACCTGAGACAATCGCCCAAAAAAAAAAATATGGCTCAGAATATGGAGACACTAAAACATCATTTTTTTTTGTGATATTATTGTGTAAAACTTACATAAATAAAAAAAAGTATACATATTGGGTATCGCCGCGTCCGTATCGACCGGCTCTATAAAAATATCACATGACCTAACCCGTCAGATAAACACCGTAAAAAATAAAAACTGTGCTAAATAAACCATTTTTTGTCACCTTACATCACAAAAAGTGTAATAGCAAGCGATCAAAAAGTCACACGCACCCCAAAATAGTGCCAATAAAACAGTCATCTCATCCCGCAAAAATCATACCCTACCCAAGGTAATTGCCCAAAAACTGAAAAAATTATGGCTCTCAGACTATGAAAACACTGAAACATGATTTTTTTTGTTTCAAAAAAGAAATCATTGTGTAAAACTTACATAAATAAAAAAAAAAGTATACATATTAGGTATCGCCGCATCCGTGACAACCTGGTCTATAAAAATATCACATGATCTAACCTGTCAGATAAATGTTGTAAATAACAAAAAATAAAAATGGTGCCAAAACAGCTATTTCTTGTTACCTTGCCTCACAAAAAGTGTAATATAGAGCAACCAAAAATCATATGTACCCTAAACTAGTACCAACAAAACTGCCACCCTATCCCGTAGTTTCTAAAATGGGGTCACTTTTTTGGAGTTTCTACTCTAGGGGTGCATCAGGGGGGCTTCAAATGGGACATGGTGTCAAAAAAAACAGTCCAGCAAAATCTGCCTTCCAAAAACCGTATGGCATTCCTTTCCTTCTGCGCCGTGCCGTGTGCCCGTACAGCGGTTTACGACCACATATGGGGTGTTTCTGTAAACTACAGAATCAGGGCCATAAATATTGAGTTTGGTTTGGCTGTTAACCCTTGCTTTGTAACAGGAAAAAATTATTAAAATGGAAAATCTGCCAAAAAAGTGAAATTTTGAAATTGTATCTCTATTTTCCATTAATTCTTGTAGAACACCTAAAGGGTTAACGACGTTTGTAAAATCAGTTTTGAATACCTTGAATACCTTGAGGGGTGTAGTTTCTAGAATGGGGTTGTGGTTTCTATTATGTAAGCCTCGCAAAGTGACTTCAGACTTGAACTGGTCCCTAAAAATCTGTTTTTTTAAAATTTCTGAAAAATTTCAAGATTTGCTTCTAAACTTCTAAGCCTTGTAACATCCCCAAAAAATAAAATATCATTCCCAAAATTATCCAAACATGAAGTAGACATATGGGGAATGTAAAGTAATAACTATTTTTGGAGGTATTACTATGTATTATAAAAGTAGAGAAATTGAAACTTGGAAATTTGCAATTTTTTACAAATTTTTGGTAAATTTGGTATTTTTTTTATAAATAAAAATTATTATTTTTTTACCTAATTATACCAGTGTCATGAAGTACAATATGTGACGAAAAAACTGTCTCAGAATGGCCTGAATAAGTCAAAGCGTTTTAAAGTTATCAGCACTTAAAGTGACACTGGTCAGATTTGCAAAAAATGGCCAAGTCCTTAAGGTGAAATAGGGCTGAGTCCTTAAGGGGTTAATATGCCATTTATGGCATCCTAAAAGCTGTTGCTCTTCTGCATGCCTGATGACTACACGGCTGCTTTAAAAAGTAGATCTTTACATTTAAGCTTTTTGTTCTTAGGAGACACACTCTTTGCTAGAGAGCCTATAAAGAGCATTAGATGTCACTGCTTGTTTCTCCTAATGTGAATTTATGCCTCAGATCAAACAATAGGCAATCTTCTATTCCCTTTGTCTAGCATTTACGTCACCTTCTCTCTCAAGGGGTTGTACAGATCTGCTACACAAATGATAATGGGACATTTTGAAATATTCTATGGTCCTAGACTAAATTAATGTTGCATGAAAGCTTCGGCTTTCACATTTCAGCTCAATAGTGAAATCCCATGAAGACACCACATTGCTCCCATTGCATACTACTTGCGACATTCAACCTCTTGCATTACATTTGTTTTTTCTCCTAATAAATGAGTGTTGTAAGGTAGGGCGCCAATTATACAAGCTAACTGCACAACAGATACCTGTTAAAAGTCCTAGCTCTTTCTCTGGTCATTAAACACCTAGGGATCAGTTGTGAAGAGAATCTAATATCCATTTCATATCCACTTTTTATGGCTTCAATTGTAAACGTATGATTAAAAGGACTCAATTTATATCAAAGTTCAATGGTTCGGTTCCCCTCAGTACATAAACCTGCACATCTACCTCAGGGCATTTCATAAGTAACAATTTAATAATATACACTATAATTTAAATTCAGGAACCATCAAAATATCTTTAATATTTTACAATTGGTTGTGATAAACATGGTGTTAAGATTTTATTAGTGATCCCATTAGGCTAATACATAAGGATAACGATCACACATATTTTGGTGATGCTTGACTTTTTGCTCTTTATAAGGATTCTTGTAGTAGATTTTGAGAGCGATTTTTTTTCCCCTAGTGGTTGATACCTTTATCCTGAAAAGATGATGATGAAATTGCAAGCTTTCATGACTACTCAGGTCTCTTCCTCAGGCATGTTATAAGACGGATACTGTGCTATAACATGTCTGAGGATGAGACCTGAGTAGTCGCCCATTAAAAGGAATCTCATTTTTATATCTTCTGTTTACTGGCTAAGACGGTACAATAAGGTTGGAAAAAGACAGAAGTCCATCAAGTCCAACCTGTAATCCTGCTATATCGATCCACAGATCGATCCCTGGGTCAATGTCCATCTTCCTTTTAAAAAGGGGTTGGGCCAAAGGGAAAGGGTGTGTAGAACAATATTTCTATACATTGTAATAAACCTCAATGTTATTTTGAATTAAAAAGTAATCTAAACCTTTTTTGAAGCCATCTACTGTATTTGCTGTGACCAGCTCCTGTGGCAGACTATTCTAGAGATTCACAGCCCTTACTGTAAAGAATGCTTGTCGCCTCTTATGACTGAATCATATTTTTTTTCTGCAGGTGTAGAGAGTGGCCCCTTGTTTTTTGAGGGAGTTTAACACAGAATAGCTTCCCTTGATAGTTTTTGTATGGTCCCTTTATATATTTCTACAGGTTAATCATGTCCCCCCTTAGATGTCTTTTTTCAAGGCCAAACAAATTCAGTTCGTTTAATCTTTGCTCATAACTAAGATCTTCCAGGCCCTTTATGAGTTTAGTTGCTTTCCTCTGTACTTTTCTAACTCCAGGGCATCCTTTATATGGACTAGTGCCCAGAACTGAACCGCGTATTCCAGTTGAGGCCACACCAACGCTTTGTATACTGGCAATATGACATCCCTGTCCCGCGAGTCTATACCTCTTTTAATACAAGACAAAATTCTGTTGGCCTTAGAGGCAGCATTGCATGCTGTTATTTAGTCTATGATCTAATACACCCAGATCCATTTCAACAAGTGACTCTGCCAGTTTTGCTCCCCCTAGGACATATGCTGCATGCAGATTATTAGCCCCCAAGTGCATAACTATACATTTATCTATATTGAACCTCATTTGCCAAGTGGAGGCCCAAACAGTAAGTTTGTCCAAGTCAGCTTGTAACTTATTAACATCTTCCAAAGACTGGACAGTATTACAAAGTTTGGTGTCGTCTTCAAAAATAGAAACGGCTCTATTAATCCCATCCTCTATGTCATTAATGAATAGGTTAAATAATAGCCGACCCTGCACAGAACCTTGGGGTATGCCACTTATAACCGGGAACCATTCAGAGTAGGAATCTTTGGATATGATCATGAAGCCAATTTTTAATCCAATTACAAATTATATTTTCTAAACCAAAAGACCTGAATTTACCCATTAGTCGTCCATGTGGGACAGTATCAAACGCCTTTGCAAAGTCCAAAAACACAATATCGACCGCCTTCCCTCTGTCCGGGCTTCTACTCACCTCCTCATAAAAACTAATCTGGTTAGTTGGACCACTTCTGTTCTTAGTAAAACCATGTTGGCTATCACTTATGATATTATTGACAGTTACATAATCCTGTATATAATCCCATGGAAGGCCCTCAAACATTTTTCCCACTATGGATGTTAAGCTTACTGGTCTATCATTTCCTGGTGAAGACCTAGCAGCCTTTTTGAATATGGGCATCACATTCGCGTTGTGCCAGTCTCTTGGTACAATGCCTGTCATTACAGATTCTGTAAATATTATGAACAGAGGCAAAGCAATAACTGAACTTAGGCTACTTTCACACTAGCGTTGTTTTAATCCAGCGTTCAATTCCGACACCGGACCTGCCCGCCGGATCCGGAAAAACGTGTGAAAATGGATTACATTTGAATCCTGATCAGGATTTTGATCACAATGAAAAAATGCATTGGAAAAAACGGATCCGCCGTTTATGGACTTTAACTTTTTTTTCAACATTTTTCGGGTTTAACATGCAAAAGCCGGATCCGGTTTGACTGAACACACAGCGCCAGGACCGGCGTTAATGCAAGTCAATGGGAAAAAGACCGGATCCGGCGTTCAGTCAAAGTGTTCAGGATTTTTGGCCGGAGGTAAAAATACAGAATGCTACGTTTTTCTGAAAAGCCTGATCAGTCAAAAAGACTGAAGTGAAGACATCCTGATGCATCCTGAACGGATTACTCTCCATTCAGAATGCATTAGGATAAAATTGATCAGTTCTTTTCCGAATTTGAGCCCCTAGGACGGAACTCAGCGCCGGAAAAGAAAAACGCTAGTGTGAAAGTACCCTTAGCTCCTTTAGAACACTATGGTGTAATCCATCTGGACCTAGGGCCTTGTTCACAGTTTTTTAGCATGTTAAGGACCATATTTACAGTCAGCCAGGTAAGTTTGTTATTTGAGGTATTTACACCAGTGGCACCACCCTCATTAGATGCCCTCTCCTTTTGTATATACAGAGCTAAAAAACCTATTTAGCAGCTCTGCCTCTACTTTCATTTTCTTAATTCACGGAGGACTGGAACAACATACAGTCAGAACTGGCCCTGAAGGAGTTTCTTTGTGGCCCCCAACATCTGACGCCTCCATAAACAATACCTTTTTTCATTATTCAATGTAATGTTTCGCCCTGAGCTGATTATTTGTGAAATCTACCGTAAATCAAGTCACCTTTCTATAAAAGCACTTCAGTAAAGAAATTTAGAACAGTTGAACACGTGCTTTTTATTTTTAACTTTCTTAGGCTACTTTCATACTGGCGTTTTGGCTTTCCGTTTGTGACATCCGTCATGGGCTCTCACAAGCGATCCAAAACGGATCAGTTTTGGCCTAATGCATTCTGAATGGAAAAGGATCCGCTCAGAATGCATCAGTTTGCCTCCGTTCAGTCTCCATTCCGCTCTGGACGCGGCCACCAAAACAATGTCTGCAGCGTTTTGCTGTCCACTTGACGAAACTGAGCCAAACGGATCCGTCCTGGCACACAATGTAAGTCAGTGGGGACGGATACGTTTTCTCTGACACAATCTGGCACAATAGAAAATGGATCCATCTCCCATTGACTTTCAATGGAGTTCATGACTGATCCGTCTTGGCTATGTTACAGATAATACAAACGGATCCGTTCATTACGGATGCATGCGGTTGTATTATTGTAACGGATCCGTTTTTGCAGATCCAAAACGCGAGTGTGAAAGTAGGCTTACAAAATTAAGCATGTTCTGTTGGCGTAGTTACTGAATACTTTTATTTAGCACAGTGAACTCTGTATGCTTGCCTTCCAAAGTTTTCTTCCTCAATGAAAGACTGACATCTCACTTCCACATGCGCCGATAAAATCTTGGAAATTGTTTATCAAGTTGACAATTTAATAAAAGCAATAGATGTGATTTGCTTCTGCTGAGTACGCAGTATTTCTGACTAATAGCACAGATAGTCATGAATGCTGTCTTTTCCCCAGTGAGCCAGCATTACATATTTTAACACAACTCATAAAATAAATTATATGAATGGTAGAGTGAAGGGACACCTCTTATTTGGGTACAGCCTTAAAATGTCAGAGGTTTTTGTAAAAATAAAAAGTTGTGGGAAAGATACGAAATTAATGTTACTGTGAGAAAATGAAAGGGAACATATAATCAGAAAATTAGTTATTATTAAAATCAGGCTTGATTATAAATATATTGTTTTGCTCTTTTTGCTGTTTAGTTTTTTTAGGTGACTATCAATGTAAAAATAAGAAAAATCTTTAAATATTGCAGTCTTCGCACTGGCCACTAGAGCAGTCAGTGTAATCTGAAATTTGCTGTTCTTTGTAGCTCTCTGGTCGGCATAGCTCTATATACAGGCACAGGATAAGGAGAACAGCAGCGTAATGACAGCTCTATCTAAAAGTCTACATAAAGTACGATAGCAACACTATACAATATGCACATGGATAAGGCTTCCCCAGTCTCTGGGGGAGGAAGTTGTCCCCTTGGAGGCTGCCAAACCTGTCAATTACAGTGGGATTGGACGATGGTCTTATGTGTATTAGGCTATTCTGACTCTTCACCAACAGATGAAGGGAAAGGAAGGATGTTGAATTTTAGTGCCCAATCCTTTTTTTTTTTTCCAAAAATTCTCTTTTTATTGAACAAGACAAAAAAGTTGGAAATACACAGTGATAATCCGAAAAAAAAGTACAATATTATTATGATTACCAGAAAATTTTAAAACGACATAGATCTCAATGTCGGATCTCCTGGTAAAGGAAAGGAGGGGGAGAGAACTTCTGTAATAGGGGGTGTTCTGAAGTAGAAGGAGGGATAGAGAGAAGTGCCCGATCGTTTTTTTTCTCAAGAGATAATAGCCACCACCAGAGCTGTCTTTGGGGACACATGCAAGCTCTGCTGAGAAAAACATGTATGTCTATGGGGAGAGTCTCTGTAGGTGTATTGCCATTCTGTGCCAAGGGATTAAAGGATTTCTACCTAGGTAAATATATCAAGAAGTGTCTGCGGGCATAGCTTTTAAAATGAAAGTTCCTTCCCGAGTAGTTTGATTGATTTGTTAGTTTTCTTAGCGCCATCATTAAGCATGGTTTAGGACTTGTAGAAGCAACTTCATTGTCTGCGCAGTGGAAGTCGCCTGTAGTTGCAATCGGTGTGCCATAATTATTCCTTGTGGCATTGATACCAGTCCTGGACTAGACTAGGAAAATAACAAGTGTTTTGTGAGATACATTAGATACAATGTGTTCTGCATTACAGTTATATCCAGATGTCACTTCAAGACTAATTTGCGTAGGACACAACAATCTTTTAAACTTAATGGAGATTTACCAAAGCTTTAACGCAAGTAGCATTTGTAATATTAAAAAATGTCACAGATTATGGCGCAGGCCATATTTGTGACATAATTTGCACCCTTTTGTGTTTTTCTCCAATTTTCTAAAGTGGTAGGAAAGGGGGTGAGGCTTAAGTTGGAGGGGGGAAAGCCTCCACTGCCTACCGGAATTACTATGTATAATTTATTTACCTGCATGCATGCCACCATTCTCTATCCTTGCGAGTTATATATTCTTTTCTGTGACCACCCGATAAATCTGGTACCTTTCATGTCACATTGATGCCACATAAAAATACATTTTCCTGTATATACTATAAATTTATGATATTCTTATCTTTACAATCTCCTTTTAATACAGAAAATGTATAAAACTTGAATTTAAAGAGCCAATAAGTAAGTGTGACATGGGGCGGCACAGTGCTTGAAAGCATAATGTATTATATATACAAGGAAATTCTGCTTGGCCTATTTCCCGGTATTGTTCTGTCGGGCTGCATATTTCTTGTGATATTTACATTAAAACCTCATAGGTTTCGGTGTAATAGTCCATTTTCTGTAGCCTGCAGCTGTACAATCACTCCATTCAGCCAGAACTTCTTGTATGCAATGGTATTACTTTTGATGTTCCCACTTTCCCAACTACTACCCCCACCACCAGCCATGCATTATTTTTTTTCCAGACCCTTCTTTGCTAGTACAGTGCAATAAATGTATAGCAAGACCTCCTGCAAATCAGTGTAAAAGTAATGACACCAGATGTTGGTATGGATTTTCAACTTGGGGCACAAATTAAATAAATCGCCTTCTGTTGAGGCAGGTGTTTCCGCTCCTGCCCTACATCTACAGTGCCATTTTTCATGCCTCATATATATATATATATATATATATATATATATATAATTATATGTATGAGGTGTGTGTATGTGTGTGTGTGTGTGTGTATATATGTATATATATATATATATATATATATATATATATATATATATATATATATATATTGTGTGTGTGTATGTGTATATATATATATATATATATATAAAGTGTATGTACACTGCTCAAAAAAATAAAGGGAACACTTAAACAACACAATGTAACTCCAAGTCAATCACACTTCTGTGAAATCAAACTGTCCACTTAGGAAGCAACACTGAGTGACAATCAATTAGACAACAGGTGGAAATTATAGGCAATTAGCAAGACACCCCCAATAAAGGAGTGGTTCTGAAGGTGGTAACCACAGACCACTTCTCAGTTCCTATGCTTCCTGGCTGATGTTTTGGTCACTTTTGAATGCTGGCGGTGCTTTCACTCTAGTGGTAGCATGAGACGGAGTCTACAACCGACACAAGTGGCTCAGGTAGTGCAGCTTATCCAGGATGGCACATCAATGCGAGCTGTGGCAAGAAGGTTTGCTGTGTCTGTCAGCGTAGTGTCCAGAGCATGGAGGCGCTACCTGGAGACAGGCCAGTACATCAGGAGACGTGGAGGAGGCCATAGGAGGGCAACAACCCAGCAGCAGGACCGCTACCTCTGCCTTTGTGCAAGGAGGAACAGGAGGAGCACTGCCAGAGCCCTGCAAAATGACCTCCAACAGACCACAAATGTGCATGTGTCTGCTCAAACGGTCAGAAACAGACTCCATTAGGGTGATATGAGGGCCCGACGTCCACAGGTGGGGGTTGTGCTTACAGCCCAACACCGTGCAGGACGTTTGGCATTTGCCAGAGAACACCAAGATTGGCAAATTCGCCACTGGCGCCCTGTGCTCTTTACAGATGAAAGCAGGTTCACATTGAGCACATGTGACAGACGTGACAGAGTCTGGAGACGCCGTGGAGAACGTTCTGCTGCCTGCAACATCCTCCAGCATGACCGGTTTGGCATTGGGTCAGTAATGGTGTGGGGTGGCATTTCTTTGGAGGGCCGCACAGCCCTCCATGTGCTCGCCAGAGGTAGCCTGACTGCCCTTAGGTACCGAGATGAGATCCTCAGACCCCTTGTGAGACCATATGCTGGTGCGGTTGGCCCTGGGTTCCTCCTAATGCAAGACAATGCTAGACCTCATGTGGCTGGAGTGTGTCAGCAGTTCCTGCAAGACGAAGGCATTGATGCTATGGACTGGCCTACCCGTTTCCCAGACCTGAATCCAATTGAGCACATGTGGGACATCATGTCTCGCTCTATCCACCAACGTCACGTTGCACCACAGACTGTCCAGGAGTTGGCAGATGCTTTAGTCCAGGTCTGGGAGGAGATCCCTCAGGAGACCGTCCGCCACCTCATCAGGAGCATGCACAGGCGTTGTAGGGAGGTCAAACAGGCACGTGGAGGCCACACACACTACTGAGCCTCATTTTGACTGGTTTTAAGGACATTACATCAAAGTTGGATCAGCCTGTAGTGTGTTTTTCCACTTTAATTTTGAGTGTGACTCCAAATCCAGACCTCCATGGATTGAAAAATTTGATTTCCATTTTTAATTTTTGTGTGGTTTTGTTGTCAGCACATTCAACTATGTAAAGAACAAAGTATTTCAGAAGAATATTTAATTAACTCAGATCTAGGATGTGTTATTTTTGTGTTCCTTTTATTTTTTTGAGCAGTGTATGTATATATATATATATATATATATATATATATATATATTATAGTATTAGAATGTGTTTTTTGCTTCTCTTTCCACCTGACCTCATTTTTATGTGGCATATTATTTTGCTTTCCCTCTGTGACATTATGGGTTCAGTGCACTTCGGTGGCTCCTGGAGTGTTCAATATTACTAGTGTGAGTAATATATCTCTGAAGACTGCTGATGCATCAATTCTGCGTGTGCCTTCTATTTGTGCCTTGTCTATATATAGCCAGGCATGTGGGAAAAGCCATTCGGTAAAGGAAAGCTTCAATATAGCAAATGTGTTTAGAGGAAATTAAATTGCGTTTTGAGGGTTATTCAGATGGACTTTGTCATCAATATGTAGCTTTTCTGACCCATTCAGCTGTACAAAATAATATAACCTTTCATCTCATGAAGTATGGATCACACTGCTGTTTGCTATACCATACCTTCCTGTACTACTTCTTCCTTACCTGTAAGTGTTAGTGAGTTAAAGGGGTTCTCCAGGACAGGCAACCTATTTTCATATGTGCAGGTTAGCTGCATGGTTTCCAGTCACCATTGGACTGGAAGTATTGAAGAACATGGGTCGGCACTGTGGTTTGCACGTGGTGCACGTGTCCACGGAAGGCATCCCACTAGTATATAGAGAAGAAGGACCAGCACTTACCTTCTTGATGATATGAAGAGTCGTTTATTCAATGCATAATGGACTGGAAGTGTCATTTGCTATTTACACTAAACTGCTTCCAGCAAATCAGTGGTGTGTGCCGACATGGCATGTGGCCACTTTGGTAACAGATTGGCTGGCAAATGTTTAAATGCGTGTTGACAGTACATAATGCTCCCTGGGCAGCAGGGGCCAAAAACACAGGAGAAGGGAACTTAGTTCTGGAAGTAAAGCACCAGTGACTGGTGAGTCCTCTCTCATGTACTGTAAATAAAAATGCCACCACGTTCTCAGACTACCCTATACTCTGTGTTTTCCAGTAGTCTAAGGCTACTTTCTCATCTGCGTTTTGGTTTCAGTTTTTGAGGATCTCAAAACTTGGCCAAAATAGTCAGTTTTCATCCGTTCCGTTAGGATGCGGTTGTGTGAAATCGAAGCGGAACAAACCGGATCCGTCTCTAAATACATTGAAAGTAAATAGGTGGCTGATCTGTTTTTTTTGGATCCTAAAAAACTGGATCGGTCACCGTTGACTTACATTTTTAATCACGTTTTTAGTTAGTTAAGTTTTTAGTGACAGATCTGGTTTGTTCCGTTTTGATGACCAGACACAAAACTGCAGCTTGCAGCGGTTTTGTATCCAGTCACAAAATGGAATGCTGTCGGAACGAAAGGCATTCTGATGCATCCTGAACAGATCTCTTTCCATTCATAATGCATGGGGAGAAAACGGAACCGTTTTGGCCTGGTTTAGAGATCCTCTGCTGGATCTCAAAACCAGAATGCCAAAACACATATGTGAAAGTAGCCTAAGATAATCCCCACTACTTTTGGATGGACCAGCACTGATAACATCCAGCTGGTGTCCATCTTCTATGTTCCCCTGCAAGATTCTTGCCCCAAGAGCACCTATTCATTTTAATATGTTGGAAATCCTATTATCAGATATAGAAAGAGGTGTTTCTCAGTTGTTTTTGAGACATTTTTGTCTCAAAATAGGTAATTGTTTGAAAGCGATTCATAAAGTACAATAATTTAAAGGGCAATGAATATATTGACATTACAAAATCCTATATTCTTCTTAGGTTTCAAACCTGAGATTCCAAATGGTGGACTATATGTTTCAAGTATGCTTTTATAACCTGAGAGATCCTGGGTCACATTTATAAAAAAAAAAGTATAAACTGGAAGTGTTGCCCATAGTGACTAATTTCACCCCCCCCCTTCCCCCCAAATTAAATTTGAGAAAATTTATAGGGATTTCTGATTCTCTGTAGCCATTAGCAAGCAAAAGCATTTTACAGCCATATTTGGCAGCTTGCATTCATCTAATTGATTTACGGGGTTTTGGCAAGAAGTCTGAATTCCCTACAGTGGTACATGTTTTTACCAGATCACTCACACCACACATTTAGTAGTAAGTATTGCTGTGTACCAACCTGAACTTTGAAGGGGTATTCCCAAGATGTTTTTGCAAGTTGTGTGTCCTCACTGTAAAATCAATAATGTATAATCAAATTTCACATATGCAGCATTTCAGAGAACTCACCCCCAGCCCAGAAAGCAGCACCGAGTGGAGATAAGGAATGTAGGTAAATGGAAGGGATACAACTAATGAGATAATTTGGGCATGAAGGAGTTTTGTTTTCGATGTTATTACTGTACTAGATTGGGGTACACCCCTTTCATAACACTACTGCAGGCTCGGTGGCTCAGTGGTTAGCACTGGTGCCTTGCAGCGCTGGGGTCCTGGGTTCTAATCCGACCAAGGACAACATCTGCATGGAGTTTGTATGTTCTCCCCGAATTTGCGTGATTTTCTCCCACACTCCAAAGACATACTAACAGGGAACTTAGATTGTGAGCCCTATTGGGAACAGCTTGATGCTAATGTTTGTAAAGCGCTGCGGAATATAGTGGCGCTATATAAGTGCATAAAAAAAATAAAAACTCCCCTTTAGTAATTTTGTCCCAAGGCAATACAGGCTTCTTCTTCCAGCTCCATTCACTGTATAGTATCTGGCAGCGGCACAAAGCAGCTGATCAACGGAAGCCTACTGCAGTCCCACCAATCATCAGTATGTAAGTCCTGGAAAACCCCTTTAAAGGCATTGGCTAGATAATCACTAACAAGCGGTCATAGGAACGTTCTAAAGGGGCCTTAAAGTGTAATTGTCATTCTTTCTTTTCTTTTCTTTTTTTTTTTTGTAATGTGTAGGGCCAGTGATAAGGACCATTTTTGTAAAATACTTTAATTACTGAAATCGTACGAAATAGCTTTAAAGTGGCCCATTTTGTGCATTGGCAATGCTCCCTGTCTTCTGTTTACTGAACTGGGGAGACTTGGTCAACACTGACTGTGTTAAGTACCGTAAACAGAAGACAAGGAGTGTTGTAAAGGCTCAAAATGGGCCACTTTGGAGCTATTTTTCTAACAGAAATGTACCATTTCAGTAATTAAAGTACCGTATATTACAAAAATGGTCAGTATTACTTCCCCTATACCAGTGATGGCTAACCTCGGCACTCCAGCTGTGGTGAAACTACGACTCCCAGCATGCTCCATTTATTTCTATAGAGTTCTGAGAGCAGCCAAGCAAGGGGGGCATCTTGGGAGTTGTAGTTTCACCACAGCTGGAGTGCCAAGGTTAGCCATCACTGCCCTATACATTACAAAAAAAAGAATGACAGTTACACTTTAAGTCTCACAGTAAGTGGTTTGATGAAGGTGATTTATGACCAAAGTTGAATGGGGTCAAATTGATAAAACTTCACTTAAGGTCTTGCTGAATAATTCACACAGAATCACTAATTTTTTATAGCTCTCATAAGCTATACAATTTTACTTTATGTTATCCTTTTATTTTACTTTCTGTATAAAAGTGGCAGTGCTGATTCTTCAGTGTATCCGAAATGTAGGTTCAATGATTCCAAGTGGATACACCTAATATGGAGATGCCCCAACTAGCAAGATAATAGAATGTTGTTATAGTGAGGCGGGTTCACTTGAGCACTTCAATTTCTGTTCTTCTCTGTTATAGGAGCACTAAAGAACTAAAAAACCGGAGCCATAACGAACCATGCCTGATGGACCCCTTTGACTATAATGGAACCCATTGGGTTTCTATTAGAAAACCCAGCGTTTTACCAGAGACCTAGCACAGCTATTTAGCCTTGTATTTTTAATGGAATATTGAAATTGGTTTTGATCTGAGACTTTGCACCCTGGGAGATCCTCTAAGGTTGAGACCAGCCACTCCACTGGTGATGGCAATATTGAAAATACTTTTTACTGCATTTTAATTAAAAGGGTTTTCAGATATTTATTTTTACTAATGACCTATCCTCTAGATCAGGGATGCTCAACCTGCGGCCCTCCAGCTGTTGTAAAACTACAACTCCCAGCATGCCCTGCTGTAGGCTGATACCTGTAGGCTGTCGGGCATGCTGGGAGTTGTAGTTTTACAACAGCTGGAGGGCTGCATGTTGGCATCCCTGCTCTAGATAGTAGAAATAGAGGGCCACAGCAGCATATCCAACCAATTCTTCTTTATTGTACAAACTCCAAAGCACAATGTACAAAGGTAGCAACGTTTCGGCTAAGTGTAGCCTTTGTCAAGCATATGTTACAAGTGTACAAGCTACATATAAATACTAAAAATAGGACACTCCCACATTCATGGTAGCCCAATGGGCGTATAGACACACATCAATTGCACCAAATCACAATAAGGTCTCACAGCAGTTTCTAATGAGTGAGCGTATACGCCCAAACTACCTCACCTGTGTCAGAGGGTCCAAAGTGGCGATGAACGCGACACACAGCGTCCCAATCTGCGCATGTCTACGCACGTCATCCAGCCGCGACCCGCTCACGTCACTCAACTGCGACTACGCAAGGTATAGCCCAAGGTGTAGCGCGAGACTACACTAGCGGCGCAACCACCAATCGGGTGCGCCTGCACCGACGGCGTCATAGCCGGCGTGCAAGTCATGTGACCGAGGAAAACTCTGTCAGTGACCGCTATAGCAAATGTGTTGTAAGTCGCGCCTTGACAGACTATTGCAGATCCGGGCGACTCCGCCCCATCCTATGTAAAGGATACTGGCCCATTTTTTATCAAGGCTACGTGAGCTACAATTGCCCGCTCAGTTTTTATTAGTTAGCTTTGATGTGTGTCCCTGTACACGTCCATTGATCATGAATATGGGCTTGGTGTCGTCAATGTGGCCCTGGCGACATGGGGACTCTCCCCGGGGGTGTGGCCAGTTTGTCCTCCGCCTTTTGAAGGTGGTCCTGAGGAGGAGTTATTTTCTCTTTGGGGACACCTTCTATCAACAGAAGCGGGTTGTAGCCATGGGGTCCAATGTGGCCCCAACCTATGCTAACATTTCATGGCGAGGTGGAGGACAGGCTGGTATACCATTCCCCCATTTTTTGGGAGGGTCCTATGTTGGTTGCGCTACATCGACGACATCTTCATGATCTGGACTGGTACAGTTGGTGAGTTGGAGGAATTCAACTCACACTTGAATGCTGGTGTACCGGGATTGCAATTCACAGCTACATCCTCTAGTAGTGAATTGCAGTTCCTGGATGTACGGGTTTACGTGGTAGAGGGTCAAATTGCACCAGACCTCTATAGAAGCCCACGATAGAAACACTCTCCTTATGTACGATAGCTACCACCACGACGAATGCTGGATTCCATACCTTGGAGCCAGCTACTAAGGGTCAGAAGGATTGTTTCTGATGACCCCATCTTCACACAGAGGGTTGATGCCATGTGCAATCGCTTATTGAGCGTGGCTATCCCAGGACATTGTTAAGTAGAACAAAGCAAAAGGTGGCTTTGGTTGACAGAGAGTCTGTAATCCACAAATCCACAAAGGCCAGGTCCGCGCTAGGGTTCCCTTTGTGTCCATCTTCGGCCGGGACAGTGGTGACTTTGCCCATATCCTTAGGAAGGAATGGCACATATTGCAAAGGGGTCTTCCAGACATCAAAGAGTTTAAGTCCCCGCCTATGATGGCTACAAGAGAAACCCTAGCCTACTGGACAAACTAGTAAAAACTGATGTTGGCGGTCATTCTTTGGGTACACAAAGACTACTTGCTCCAGTAAAGTGGTACCTTTCCATGTTTGTTTTGCTGCAATTGTGGCAATATTCTTAAAGGGGATCACTTTTTTCCACCCCCTACAGTGGTAAAAAGTAAAGATCAATGGCTACTATACTTATAGGTCACGTGATGTTGTGTACGTCATTCAATGCTCCTGTAGTCTCATCTATGTAGGGGAGACTACTATGGAAATCCGGGAACGGAATAATAAAACATAAAAGCACAATTCGCAAGGCAAACATGGATAAACCCGTAGCCAAACATTTTGTGGAGGCCGGACACTTGTCAACCAATTGCGTTTCAGGGTGATTGACAGTGTGGGCACCCTACGTAGGGGTGGAGATAAGGATGCTATACTGAGAAAAAAGAATTAAAATGGATTTATACGCTGAGGTCCCTACAGCCCTTTGGACTCAACTTGGAGTTCAATGTGGCAGGGATCAGCTAGATCTTCATCTGTTATATGTATTTTTATATGTTTTTATGTTGAAGTTCTTGATGCACCCCCTTTAATCATCTTTAATAGTGGTAAACACATGTATGTACTTCACCTACTGTGGGCCTACAGTAGTGAGCATTGTATACGGTTTGTACGCATAATCCCCTTGCCTGTCAATTTATGATCCATATTGGCTTATTTAATATATTATGTGGCATTGCTTGGTTTTAGAAATATGGCGCGACTTACAACACATTTGCTATAGCGGTCCACGTGACAGAGTTTTCCTCGGTCACATGACTTGCACGTCGGCTATGACGCCGGTCTGTGCAGGCGCACCCGATTGGTGGTTGCGCCGCTAGTGTAGTCTCGCGCGATTGGGCTATACCTTGCGTAGTCGCAGTTGAGTGACGTGAGCGGGTCGCGGCTGGATGACGTGCGTAGACATGCGCAGCCGTTACATTGGGGCGCTGTGTGTCGCGCTCATCGCCACTTTGGACCCTCTGACACAGGTGAGGTAGTTGGGCGTATGCTCACTCATTAGAAACTGCTGTGAGACCTTATTGTGATTTGGTGCAATTGATGTGTGTCTATACGCCCATTGGGCTACCATGAATGTGGGAGTGTCTATTTTTAGTATTTATATGTTGGCTTGTACACTTGTAACATATGCTTGACAAAGGCTACACTTAGCCGAAACGTTGCTACTTTTGTACATTGTGCTTTGGAGTTTTGTACAATAAAGAAGAATTGGTTGGATATGCTGCTGTGGCCCTCTATTTCTACTATTCACCTGTTGGACCGCCTTGTATCCGGGGTCCCCTGCCCAGCTGCTGCATTTATACCACCACAGCTCCACGTAAGCCGAATGACGTGCTGCTCTGAATCCCTTTTTTCTTTACTATCCTCTAGATAGGTCATCAGTATCTGATTGGTGGGGATCTTAAACCCAGGACCCCCACCAATCAAATGTTTGAGAAGGCATTGGCACTCTGTGAGCAACTCTGCCTTCTCACAGCTCACCAAGCACAGTACTGTATATAGTATAGCGGCTGTGCTTGGTATCGCACACATGCACAGATGATTTACTTGAATGGGGCTGAGCTGTCCCTAGGCCCACGTGAACGATGAGAGAAGGCCACAACGCTCACAGGAGCGCCCGATTCCTTCTCGAACAGCTGATCGGCAGGGGTCCCGGGTGTCTGTCTTCCTGAGGATAGGTAATCAGTAAAAAAAAAAAAACTGAAAACCCCTTTAATTGTGTGGTTGTGGTATCCAATATTAAACCTTCACTCACTCTGTAGGAGAATGAGGTAACCAAACCAATGTTGTTGGAAACATCGTTTGTATAGGAAACTGAGAGAGACTAGACCTTTGGCATGGCCACACAGCCTCTCTTGGACTTTCTCAGTCAGACTATTCACTGAGTTGAGTTCTGTTCGGCTCATCTAACAGAGCAGAACAACAGGAATAAATAGCGGTGGTGTGAACGTGGCCTAAGAGTGGGTATTTATGCAGGGGAACCATTACTAGTCTAAATAAACATCTAATCTCTTCCCGTCAGCTTCTCCAACATACAGTCCAATGTAAATAACATCATTCCCCACCCTCCAGCATAGGGTTAATAAGCCCTTGGGAGGGGTCTGGAGTGAATGCACCACAGGCAATTATAGTCAAGTGATAAAGTCCAGTCCAATATAGTGGATCTTCCCCGTACTTTATCACTTGGCTATAATATCTGCTGAGCATTCTCTATGCTGCACCACACACTGCATATAGACATCACACACACTTCACCACATACATTACACACATATATACATCACACCATTACTGCGCTGTCATCTTGTAGTGCATGTCAAACTGGATGTCCCCTCGGGCTCGGCTGTAGTTATCCACCCACCCTGGAATCCACTTCAGCTCCAATGCCACCATGTTTGCCGGTGTCCACGGGCTGAGTTCACCACTCCTCCCTACTCTTCTGTTACATCAGAGGCCCAGGAGAGCCAGTCTTTCCTTCTTTCAAGTACAGCTATTATTTATGCTAGCTACCCTATCAATTTTTAATTTATATTCTCTTTCTTTACCTGTGGTTAGGGATAATTGGGTGGGTGAGTTATATAATATACAGTTGCAAGAAAAAGTATGTGAACCCTTTGGAATTATATGACTTTCTGCACAAATTGGTCATAAACATGTGAATGATCTTCATCTAAGTCACAACAATAGACAATCCACAGTCTGCTTAAACTAATAACACAACTAATAAATGTTACCATGTTTTTATTGAACACACCATGTAAACATTCACAGTGCAGGTGGAAAAAATATGTGAACCCTTGGATTTAATAACTGGTTGAACCTCCTTTGGCAGCAATAACTTCAACCAAACGTTTTCTGTAGTTGCAGATCAGACGTGCACAATGGTCAGGAGTAATTCTTGACCATTCCTCTTTACAGAACTGTTTCAGTTCAGCAATATTCTTGGATGTCTGGTGTGAATCGCTTTCTTGAGGTCATGCCACAGCATCTCAATTGGTTTGAGGTCAGGACTCTGACTGGGCCACTCCAGAAGGCGTATTTTTTCTGTTTAAGCCATTCTGTTGTTGATTTACTTCTATGCTTTGGGTCGTTGTCCTGTTGCAACACCCATTTCTCTTTGAGCTTCAGCTGGTGGACAGATGGCCTACGTTCTCCTGCAAAATGTCTTGATAACAAAGCAGCCCCAAACCATGATGCCCCACACCAAACTTCACAGTTGGGATGAGGTTTTGATGTTGGTGTGCTGTGCCTCTTTTTCTCCACACATAATGTTGTGTTTTTCTTCCAAAACAACTCAACTTTGGGTTTCATCTGTCCACAGAATATTTTGCCAGTATGCTGTGGAACATCCAGGTGCTCTTGTGCAAACTGCTAACGGTGCAGCAATGTTTTTTTTGGACAGCAGTGGCTTCTCTGTGGTATCCTCCATGAAATCCATTCTTGTTTAGTGTTTTCGATCGTAGATTCGCTGACAGGGATGTTAGCATATTGCCAGAGACTTTTGGAAGTCTTTAGCTGACACTCTAGTATTCTTCTTCACCTCATTGAGCAGTCTGCACTGTGCTCTTGCAGTCATCTTTACAAGATGGCCACTTCTAGGGAGAGTAGCAGCAGTGCTGAACTTTCTCCATTTATAGACAATTTGTCTTACCGTAGACTGATGAACAGCAAGGGTTTTGGAGATACTTTTATAACCCTTTCCAGCTTTATGCAAGTCAACAATTCTTAATCGTAGGTCTTCTGAGAGCTCTTTTGTGCGAGGCATCATTCACATATATATACAGGTGAAACTTTGAAAATTAGAATATCGTGCAAAAGTTCATTTATTTCAGTAATGCAGCTTAACTTAAAATTAGAATATTGTGAAAAGGTTCAATATTCTAGGCTCAAAGTGTCACACTCTAGTCAGCTAATTAATCCATACCCCCTGAGCAAAGGGTACCTCAAAATTGTGACTTTGGGGTTTCATAAGCTGCAAGCCATAGTCATCCAAATTATAACAAATAAAGGCTTGAAATATCTCGCTTTGCATGTAATGAGTCTATCTCATATATTAGTTTCACCTTTTAAAGGGAACCTGTCATCAACTTTATGCTGTCCATACTAATGGCAGAATAAAGTAGAGACAGGCGAGTTTATTTCAGCGGTCTGTCATTTAAAAGTTAAAAGTAGTAAGTGGTTGCCGAGAACCAACATCATAGTCATTGCAGACTTGGGCCTGGAAAAGAGTCCCGGCCACCTGAGAAGAGTCCTGGTTATTCATGAATTCCTGCTCTCCCTGCTCACCTGCTAATGACTGACAGACTTCTACCTAGTTTTCTCCCTTTCTCTCTAGGAGAGAACTGCCAATCATCAGCAGATGGGTGAGAGTGCAGGAGATTAGGAATAACCAGGACTCTTCTCAGGTGGATTTGACTCTTTTCAAGGCCTGGGCTGCAAACATTATGATGCTGGTTCTCGGCAACCACTTCCTTTTAGCTCATAAGTGACACATCGCTGACATCAGCATTTCTGTCACTAATTTATGTTGCCCTCAGTGAGGTCAGAATAAAGTTGATGGCAGGTTCCGTTTAAGTTGCATTACTGAACTTTTGCACGATATTCAATTTTTTATATATATATATATATATAACAAAGAAATATATATGATATTGGTGGATATTTAGTAAGGGAATAGAAAAAGATTCACTGACTAAGCAATGGTATCCATGAATTTACTTCTAGAATACATTGAAAGAATATCATATGTCTTCTTGGGGTTATAGTTTATAATTCGCTTTCCTAAGGCACTATGGATCACTAGGTATGCACCACAGGAGTTTTATGCTCTCTTATATATGTATCACCTGCATTGTTACAGGTTCCAGCTAATTTCCTCCAGAGATATTGGTGGCATTCCAATTATGGTTTCCCGCAAACACATTGAAAAATGCACACCGGAGTAGACTTGTGGCTCCCCTGTGCATTTTTCTGTGTATTTGTGATGTGAAGAGTGAAGACTAGATCCAAAATCGGCACCTGAGATAATTAGTAACTATCCTCCTATAATGTGCAGCATTTAGCTTTTTAATGCTTTAAGACACTGTCCCATTAATGAGTAGCCTTGTGATTCTTTTACTGTTTCCTGAGATTGTCTCCTTAAGATATGCGCTTATGTCAGATATCCAGAAAGATTACACTAACAAGCTTCACAGTGATAGTTCGGTCCTCTGCTGGAATCCCTCTGTGACAGACTATGAACATGCAGAGGTCAGCAAACTAAAATAACAAATGCAAAGTCCCAAAGAAAGAGTAAGTACCTATTAACTGCGGAATCCCATGTTCTGGGTGACCTTTAGCGACTGCAGCTCTTCCTGCCTCTGTGAAGAAGCATCATTTCTCATTGCTGTCAGTGCTGCAAGTCACAGTTGCTCAGAGATTATTGAAATATTTTCAGTGAAAGCGCCAGGACTTCTATCAAAATCTCGTATTAAACATGAGTCTTTTTTGTGTTGTCCTTTCATCTCCGCTTTCTCAAGATGCAATATAGGTCCATTTTATTCAACTCCCATGTTTCAACAGTTTAAATTTAAAACTTTTATTTCAGGAAGACCATGAACTCACATTAAACTTACTTACTGATAATAATTGACCTTTTTTTTTTTTTTTAAACATTGCACCATAACCTATTGTTAAAGAATAACCTAAAACTGTATGCCTTGTGTTATACCTGTTTTAGTTCAGGTCCCATATATGGATCGTCCTCCATCTTGGATTTCTCCTCTTCACACTGCTCTCCCCTGCCTTCTGCTTGTGATGAATAGGTTTGTCCCTGTCGGCTCTTACAAGCAGGGAGCAGTGTGAGGCAACTTCTCAGAGGATACACTGGAGATTCAGAGGAAATCATTGTAGCGACTTACCTAATATATCACTTTGCTTGTGGATGGGAATTTATTAACCTAGTTATTGCAGTTTTCTTTGTAAAAAAATGTGCACAAGCCACATTTTGTGCAAAAATGTGCGACTTTTTTGCACTTTTTCACCAAGTGATACTGTACAATGGGTGGAGCCTGGTAGGGCAAGGCCTTAGATGATCTGATAGATTTACTATAATTTATACCAGAAACTGGCATAAATTTTAGCGTAGAGCTATGCCAGCTTCAAACTGGAAGACATTTGCTTTTCTTTCACATGGACTGTGTTTTTTAATTGATTTGGCACTTCCAGCGTACTTATAAAACTGGCATATGAATGTCTTAAAACCTTCCTCCTGGTCACTTAAATAAGGCTAAAAATATATCTTCAGCAGCACTCTGTACATAGGGAACTACAAGATGATACAAGGTGGATGGAGGCTGGTTGGGAAGGGGTCTGAGAGCTGGCAGGAAAATTTGATAGATGCTGATATCGTCCTGTAGTTTACAGGAAGTCAGCCACACAGGGGGAGACTGACTTCTGTCTATACAGGAGAACAGGTTCTGGGACTGGTAGTCATATGAGGTTCACATGATCCAGATGCTAATAATGATTTAAAATGTATGGATGTCACTGAAACATTAAAAAACAAAGTTAGGCCAGCATTTTTTTGCTTTTACAGATATACTAGAGTTAACATGCTTTATGAGATGTGTTATCTAAACTAAATGCGTTAAGCAAACACCTTCAATTGCTTTTCAATGGCTTTTGTTTCAAGGATAACACAATGAGTTAAGAAACTTGAGTTAAGAGTTTGAGTGTTAACCCTGCTACATCTGTACATTGCAGCCATGGAGCATGCACCTTAACTCCTATTTTTTAATATTGTTTGAAAGTGCTGGTTTACACAGTCGTTTCTGATATATCATTTACTATTATCTACTGATTCCTTGCCCGTCTCTCTCACTGAAGATCATTCCTCCTCTCCCTCCCTTCTCCATAGATTTCCATGGAATAATGTAATCTAATCCATCAGTGAGCAGGCAAGCCCCATCTTGATCTCACAAAATTGATTGTTCACAATTTTCAAAAAGTAAGTTAGTTAGGAGAAGGTGAAAGAAGAAAATAGCAGATAACTGGAGAAACAAAGCAATCTTCCATGATCAGATATATTACAGTTTCCTATTATCTAGTATAGATGTGTGCAAAATTGTTCGAAACAACAATGACCATTTAAACGCCATGTTTCAGTTTCTCAGAACAAAACCCTTAACTAAAAATCTTCATTGACCACCTTGTTGGAAAGGACTCATTAGGTATGTAGATAAGCTTTATAAATGTATCTTGGGGCTCTTGCACAAATATACCTCCAGCTTATATGAAGCTGTAATTTGGCACCCAAAGCACTCTATGAGACCCCTATTGTACCTTTAAAGCTGACTTCACGTGGTCATGTGTGGTCCATGCGGTCTGTGTGATGCCTGCATTTCCCCGGACAACCGCCAATCATGTATAGAGCACTCACTGCATCACTATGGCCGTGTCAAAGCAGCCTTATGTCTCTTTAACTCCTTCCCGACCGCCTAACGCACGGAGGCATCCTGGCGGCGGTCGATTCATTCCTCCTGGACGCATCTGTTCGTCATCTCGCGAGACGCGAGATTTCCTGTGAAAGCGCGCCACACAGGCGCGCGCAGGTAAGCGAGGGATCTACAGCCTGCCAGCGGCGATCGTTCGCTGGCAGGCTGTAGATGCGTTTTTTTTAACCCCTAACAGGTATATTAGACGCTGTTTTGATAAGTGTCTAATATACCTGGTCCTCTGGTGGTCCCTTTTGCTTGGATCGACCACCAGAGGACACAGGCAGCTCTGTAATAAGTAGCACCAAGCACCACACCACACTACACTACACCCCCCCTGTCACTTATTAACCCCTTATTAACCCCTGATCACCCCATATAGACTCCCTGATCACCCCTATGTCATTGATCACCCCCCTGTCATTGATCACCCCCCTGTAAGGCTCCATTCAGACGTCCGCAAAACACATACGGACGTCTGAATGGAGCCTTACAGGGGGGTGATCACCCCATATAGACTCCCTGATCACCCCCCCTGTCATTGATCACCCCCTTGTAAGGCTGGCTCCATTCAGAGGTCCGTGTGTTTGCGGATCCATGGATCGGATCCGCAAAACACATACGGACGTCTGAATGGAGCCTTACAGGGTGGTGATCAATGACAGGGGGGTGATCACCCTATATAGACTCCCTGATCACCCCCCCCTGTAAGTCTCCATTCAGACGTCCGTATGTGTTTTACGGATCCATGGATCGGATCCGCAAAACACATACGGACGTCTGAATGGAGCCTTACAGGGGGGTGATCATCCCATATAGACTCCGTGATCACCTCCCTGTCATTGATCACCACCCTGTCATTGATCACCCCCCTGTAAGGCTCCATTCAGACATTTTTTTTGCACAAGTTAGTGGAAATTGATTTATTTTTTATTTTATTTTTTTTCTTACAAAGTCTCATATTCCACTAACTTGTGACAAAAAATAAAATCTCACATGAACTCACCATACCCCTCACGGAATCCAAATGCGTAAAATTTTTTAGACATTTATATTCCAGACTTCTTCTCACGCTTTAGGGCCCCTAAAATGCCAGGGCAGTATAAATACCCCACATGTGACCCCATTTCGGAAAGAAGACACCCCAAGGTATTCGCTGAGGGGCATATTGAGTCCATGAAAGATTGAAATTTTTGTCCCAAGTTAGCGGAAAGGGAGACTTTGTGAGTAGTTTGAAATCAAAATGTGTAAAAAATGCCCTGTGAAATCCTAAAGGTGCTCTTTGGAATGTGGGCCCCTTTGCCCACCTAGGCTGCAAAAAAGTGTCACACATCTGGTATCGCCATACTCAGTAGAAGTAGGGCAATGTGTTTTGGGGTGTCTTTTTACATATACCCATGCTGGGTGAGAGAAATATCTCGGCAAAAGACAACTTTTCCCATTTTTTTTATACAAAGTTGGCATTTGACCGAGATATTTATCTCACCCAGCATGGGTATATGTAAAATGACACCCCAAAACACATTGCCCAACTTCTCCTGAGTATGGCGATACGAGATGTGTGACACTTTTTTGCAGCCTAGGTGGGCAAAGGGGCCCACATTCCAAAGAGCACCTTTAGGATTTCACAGGGCATTTTTTACACATTTTGATTTTAAACTACTTCCCACACATTAGGGCCCCTAAAATGTCAGGGCAGTATAACTACCCCACAAGTGACCCCATTTTGGAAAGAAGACACCCCAAGGTATTTCGTGATGGGCATAGTGAGTTCATGGAAGTTTTTATTTTTTGTCAGAAGTTAGTGGAATATGAGACTTTGTAAGAAAAAAAAAATAAATAAAAAAAATCATCATTTTCCGCTAACTTGTGACAAAAAAATAAAAAGTTCTATTGAACTCACTATGCCATCAGTGAATACCTTAGGGTGTCTACTTTCCGAAATGGGGTTATTTGTGGGGGGTTTTCTACTGTCTGGGCATTGTAGATCCTCAGGAACATGACAGGTGCCTCCAGAAAGTGAGAGCTGCTTCAAAAAGCGGAAATTCACATTTTTGTACCATTGTTTGTAACGCTATAACTTTTACCCCAAACCATTTTTTTTTTTACCCAAACATTTTTTTTTATCAAAGACATGTGGAACAAAAAATTTAGAGAAAAATTTTATATATAGATGTCGTTTTTTTAAAAAAAAATTACATCTGAAAGTGAAAAATTTCATTTTTTTGCAAAAAAATGTCGTTATTAAATTTCGATTAATAACAAAAAAAGTAAAAATGTCAGCAGCAATGAAATACCACCAAATGAAAGCTCTATTAGTGAGAAGAAAAGGAGGTAAATTCTGTTGGGTGGTAAGTTGCATGAGCGAGCAATAAACCGTGAAAGTAGTGTAGTGCAGAATTGTAAAAAGTGGTCTGGTCATTAAGGGTGTTTAAGCTAGGGGGGACTGAGGTGGTGTAATAATGCAGAGGCATGGCCTAAGCTATTTTCTGTCAGATTCCATATAAATCTTGATTTTTTTTTTGTCAGATGCCGTATTCCAGATCTGTTCTCTACTGGATGTAAATTATTCACAGAGCTCCTTGTACACACTATATGGCGGCCATGGTATAGAGCTGTAAGCGTGCATGAATGTCTATACAGGCCCTATAGACAATGGCTCTTCCATATGCATGGAGCACAACTATTCTATATTATGTTGGCACCCAACCTTATCTGCTGATGCTTTATGCAATTGCCATTGCCATGTTAAAAAAAAAAAAATCTGATTTTATAATACTGTGGACTTTAGGGTTCTCTTCAGTGCCAGGACAATATGATCCATATCTCTTATATTATAAAAACAAGTTTCTGTCTGTCCTGACATCTGTCTGTCTGTTCTTTATGCGTGACCAAACGACTGGAGCAATCTTCACCAATTTGGCACACAGGTACATCAGGTGTCTAGTAAGGTTTTAGACCGGGTCTCAGCTCTCTAGGACGTACCGTTCCTGAGATATTTAAAAAAAATTACCTGGATTAGCCAATACAAGCCCCCAACTGCCATACACACGGTCACATGTCCCTTATCAGCCAATGGAAGCTCACAGGCCCTTAGTCTCCACATACAGACAGTTGTACTCCAGGTTTCCATAACAACCCAGGCATTTTTCTTCACTGCTGTAAGTCAGCTTTAGGCTAAGGCTACCTGACGACATGGACAGCTGAGCAGACAGTATCACACAATAGACTTAGATACACAGCAGACAGTATCACACATGATAGGATTAGATACACAGCTCAACAGACAGTATTACACATGCCAGGATATAGATACACAGCTCAGCAGGCAGTATCACACAGGATAAGATATTAGATCACAGCTCAGCAGACAGTATTACACAGGATAGGATTAGATACACAGCTCAGAGATAGTGTCGCACAGGATAGGATTCGATACACAGCTTAAGCACACAGTATCACACATGACAGGATTAGATACACAGCTCAGCAGGCAGTATTGCATAGTATAGGATTAGATATACAGCTCAGCAGACAGTATCACACAACATAAAATTAGATACACAGCTCAGCAGACAGTATCACACAGGATAGTATTATATACACAGCTCAGCAGACAGTATCTCACAGGATAGGATTTGATGCACAGCTCAGCACAAAGTATCACACAGGATAGGATTAGACACACAGCTCAGCAGGCAGTATCACACAGGATAGGATATTAAATACACAGCTCAGCAGACAGTATCACACAATATAAGATTAGATACACAGCTCAGCAGACAGTATCCCACAGGATAGGATATTAAATACACAGCTCAGCAGACAGTATCACACAATATAAGATTAGATACACAGCTCAGCAGACAGTATCACACATGATAGGATTATATACACAGCTCAGCAGGCAGTATCACACAGGATAGGATTTGATGCACAGCTCAGCACAAAGTATCACACAGGATAGGATTAGACACACAGCTCAGCAGGCAGTATCACACAGGATAGGATATTAAATACACAGCTCAGCAGACAGTATCACTTAAGATTATATACACAGATCAACAGACAGTATCACACAATATAAGATTAGATACAAAGCTCAGCAGACAGTATCACACATGATAGGATTAGATACAAAGCTCAGCAGATCGTATCACACAACATAAGATAAGATACACAGCTCAGCAGGCAGTATCATACAGGATAGGATATTAGATACACAGCTCAGCAGACAGTATCACATAGGATAGGATTCGATACACAGCTCAGCAGACAGTATCAAACATGACAGGATTAGATACACAGCTCAGCAGACAGTATTACACAGTATAGGATTAGATACACAGCTCAGCAGACAGTATCACACATGACAGGATTAGATACACAGCCCAGCAGACAGTATCACACAGGATAGGATTAGATACCCAGCTCAGCAGGCAGTATCACATAAGATAAGATACACAGCTCAGCAGGCAGTATCACACATGACAGGATTAGATACCCAGCTCGGCAGACAGTATCACACAGGATAGGATTAGATGCACAGCTCAGCAGACAGTATCACACAGGATAGGATTAGATGCACAGCTCAGCAGACAGTATCACACAGGATAGGATTAGATACACAGCTCAGCAGACAGTATCACACATGATAGTATTTGATACACAGCTCAGCAGGCAGTATCACACAGAATAGGATATTTAGATACACAGCTCAGAAGACAATATCACACAGGATAGGACTTGCGGCAGTGTGATCCGGCATGCAGTTCTGTCGTTGGAACTGCCTGCTGGATCCTCCGATCTGGATGTATATAAGACACTCAGTGAGGCCAAGTTAAACGGCAAAAACCTTTTACTCCCAAAAATCATATAGCAAAATGTACTAATCCCCTAGGGGACAAAGGGTGGTAAAACTTAACATTTAATGCAAATGCTTCTAAAATAGTAGGCGCTAGAGAATGTGGATGTGACTGAAAGGATTTGTGAGACGCATCCGATGCATTGCAAGAACGGATCCGTTTCTCCGCTTGTCATGCGGACAGACGGATCGTTTGTATCTTTTTTCACATTTTTACCAGCCTGCGCAATGCGCATACCGGAAGGACTGATCCGGCATTCCGGTATTTTATAATACTAATACATTCCTAGGGGGAAAAACATGCCTGATACGGCATTCCGGCATGTATTCAGTTTTTTTTCGCCGAGAGAAAAAACAGTAACATGTTACGGTTTTATCTTTTGCCTGATCAGTCAAAATGACTGAACTGAAGACATCCTGATGAATCCTGAACGGATTTCTCTCCATTCAGAATGCATGGGGATATGCCTGATCAGTTCTTTTCCAGTATAGAGCCCCTGTGACGAACTCTATGCCGGAAAAGAAAAGCGCTAGTGTGAAAGTACCCTTAGATACACAGCTCAGCAGACAGTATCACACAGGATAGGATTAGATACTCAGCTCAGCAGACAGTATCACACAGGATAGGATTAGATACTCAGCTCAGCAGACAGTATCACACAGGGTAGGATTAGATACTCAGCTCAGCAGACAGTATCACACAGGATAGGATTAGATACTCAGCTCAGCAGACAGTATCACACAGGATAGATTAGATACACAGCTCAGCAGACAATATCACACAGGATAGGATTAGATACTCAGCTCAGCAGACAGTATCACACAGGATAGTATTAGATACACATCTCAGCAGACAGTGGGGCAGGGTGCTGTAGATATAGTGGAAAGTGTTGATATCTTTTAACGACACACAGAAACATCAAATGAAAATAGATTAAATATATCCGTGTGAAGCCGGGTCCTTCTGCTAGTAATTTATAATGATATTTAGCATGGGATAACAATGAGTGTTGCTTCCACATGTCAGTGCAACACAATACTGATTAAAATAATAGTAGTAACCAACATAGTACTAATTATTATTATTTTTTCTTTCTTACTAATTTTAAAGCCATGAATGCAATTTATGAAACCTTCAACAAACTAATAGAGAACACTGTCTTTCCTTACATGAGACTCATAAAATAAAATAAAACATTGTCACTTTCCATAGCAGGTTTGTTATTTTTTTTTAATTTTTGCATGATCAGTAAAAAGCCCACCATATTTCTCATGGTGCAGGGTTTTTGTTTTTACTTTTACAAGAAACTATATTCTTCTTCTTCTCCTCGATGGGGATATGTAAAGCATTTCTCATTCTAACAATGTATTCTGTTTTGACAAACTGTGCAGAACATTAAATAGATTCTGCACTCTACCAAATCTATGTACACAACAACCAGCCGTGCCTGAAATCGCTAAAGAGAAATGCAAACTTATAGGCTTTCACCACTAGCATGACAATTAGGCTACATGCACACGACTGTATGTGTTTTTCAGACCGCAAATTGCAGATCCACAAAAATAAACGGATGACATCCGTATGCCATCCATTTTTTAATTTTTTTTTGCGGATCCATTGTAACAATGTCTAAAACGGACAAAAATACGACATTTTCAATTTTTTTGCGGGGCTATGGAACGGCCATATGGATGAGAATAGCAAACGGTGTGCTGCACGCATTTTTTGCGGACCCATTGAAATGAATGGGTCCACATCCTATCCTCAAAAAAAAACGGAACGGACACGGAAACAAAATGCGTTCGTGTGCATGAGGCCTTACTCATACCACTACATAGATAGAAGAGGTTACATTCCAGGATTTTGGTATCCTGTCATCAGGATAGGCCGTCAATATATGCCAACAATCACACCACAGTCGATCAACTGTTTCAGATTAGCTGTGGTGCCGAACCTACACAGCCCCCTCTAGCGTAACCCACTCTATCCGGTAACCACTGCGCTGCTCCGATTAAAGTAATGGGAGCTTTACTGCACAGGGGATGTCGACTTCCAGTGCCCGAGCTACTCTAAAACAGCTGGTCGGCAGAGTGTCAGACCTTCTCCAATCATATATTGATGGTCTTTCCTGATGATAGGCCATCAATATTAAAATTCTGAAATAACCCTTTAAGCTGGCCATACACATGAAAACTGACAGCTAAACGCTTGGACTGCTGACAGCTATCTTTCTCCAGATAATCCAATAAATGTGCATGCTCAGGTAGCACCTTTTCTTCCTGGTTAACCAATCTGAGATTATTATTGCTGGCTTCTTTGAACAGTTCTCTTCCTGTGTATTATAAGTTGTTGTTTTTTTTGTTTGAGAATCTTTGAATCAGACCATTCATTTGTTTCTCCACCTTCTCAATGTGAGGGCCAAGCGACAGGATAATTGTTAATTTTGGTTATGAACCAGGGTGCCTTATTGTATCTAATCAAATCTTTCAGTGCCTTCTGCCCAGCTGAGATCCCTTCTGGCTCCATCAAGCCTGTTAGTGTCAGGAGATGACGGTGCACAGTCCAATTTCCCAGAATATTCGCACCTCGTGCCGCTGATTCCGAGAGGACCTCAACAAATGATGATATGAGGTCATGTGCACAGTATTTGGCCTGAAGCTGTAGCTTTTTATTTGATTGCTTTGGTTTTGTGGATATAATTTAAAGCTTGTCCAACAAATTAAAAAATAGAACAACACATTTTGACCATAGCAAAGGTCAGGTTTGTCCCCTCATATGGCTATTCATATATATATATATATATATATATATATATATATATATATATAATACATTGTAATATTTATTGTAATTTATTTTGTGAAATTCATTTATTTATTTTTTTCAATTACTAGATAAATTAATAAATTATACTTTTCCTGGTATCCTTTAAAAAAAACACACGATGTACTGGTATATATAGAGATGTATCTGTAGATGCCAGTACTTAAGCATTAGAAGAATAGTATTGGGGTTTTTAGTCAGAGAGAATCTTTCTATTGACTACAGATAAGATTGTGGGTTAACTGCAAAATTTTCTTCCTCCTTTACAAGAGGTCCTAGGTTCAGGACCCACCATTGACCCTCTTGAAAAAACTGTAATAAATGTTAAATATCCTCAAGAATGCTGAAGGCTTATCCCAATTAATGTCCTAGTGCTGACCTGGGGACATAGAAAAGAGCAGGTGGAGTGGCCAAACCGTGACTTCATAGCGAAGAGCAGGAAATCCCTACAATGCCCCTGTCTGGCGGTCCGTATAGAAACCACATGGTCTGCCTCTATTGACAGTACGCCAGTGCAGGGCAGTATTAAACTGAGTAATCAACTGCAACCCTATTCTATGTTTTATTATGCCCTTCTTATATGCTGGCACTCTGTATGGGCCCGGAAGTGTTTATACAATGAAGGGAACACACGATGGCATGGTTCCGTTCATTGTATAGGTGTATGTGGTGTATAATAAAGTTATTGATTTCTTTCCTGGCAACAGGATTTGCTTGGTCAAGTCATCGGCGAATGACGTCTGGGAAAAGTTGCAGGTGCCCTTGGAGAATGGTGATTAGTCCTTCTCTTCAACGGACGTACCTGTACTAGAAGGAGATAACGGTCAGTGCGCATTCACGGCACTGGACAACAAACAGTTCCCGCCCCCCCCTCCCCTATATTGTCGCGATGTTAGATTCATTGGGTGAATTCGCTCATTATTTGAGTGGACGTGTTGTTTATTATTATATTTATTTAACAGTTTATTGGTTAATTAAAGAATTAACATCGCGGCCTTTACCTCCACATATATACTTGTTTAATTTCCTTAATACATTTTATTCAGAAGTTAACTGGTCTTGGTAGTAATTTCTGGAACCTATGCCCATCACGGTCAGAATTGGCATATCTTCTGCCATTTTAATGAGAGAATATGAGATGGAAAAAATTGGCATCCTGATCCCTATTTGCAAATAGGGTGGGACCTGTTAATCATGCCAGGCTGGGCGGATAGAAGCTGGAGGGAAGCCACCCAGCAGACACTTCTCCCTGTGCCTGGCGAGTTTTAAAACTATGGGGAGATTTATCAAAACTGGTGTAAAGAAAAACTGGCTTAGTTGCCCATATCAACCAAATTCCACCTTTCATTTTTCAGCGCTCCTTTGGTTGCCATGGGCAACTCAGCAGTTTTTCCTTCACAGCAGTTTTTATAAATCTCCCCCTATATGTTCTCTGAAAGGTCCTAGTGCTACAAAGTAAAACAGTTCATTGTAATGAGGGGGTCTGTCGTGCTGCCCTTTGGTTTGAGGACCATTATCCTGCTGACAGGATTCGTAATAAGGGTCAACATTTTCTATAGCGCTGTAAAATGTAGAATTACTCCTTTATAATTTCCCTCTGTCATTCAGTGTAGTTTCTCTTTAAGGAGTATTACCGTGAATTATATGTCTTTGAATTATAACATTTACCTTCTGTTCAAGGTGAGTGCCTGAGCGTGATACACAGTGTGGAGAGGGATTCAAACTCTTCACCTTACCTCCAATACTAATAAGCTGCTCTGTAAAGTCGTTTGTTACTGTATAACTGGGTTGTTGTCATGTCCATCCCTAGAGATCTAGTTAGGCTATATACAGCTATGTCCTATGGCTTCAGTATAACTGTCTATAAAGTCATTTCTTACAGGATTTTAAGATATATCCGTGTATTTGTAGGGATAGGTAGCAAAATTCAGAGCTATATTTAAAGGGCGTCTGTCAGCAGCTTTGTACCTGACTGACCTGTTACATGTGCACTTGGCAGCTGAAGGCATCTGTGTTGGCCCCATGTTCATATGTACTCGCATTGCTGAGAAAAATGTTTAATATTTGCAAATGAGCTTCTAGAGCCTCTTACACTAGAGACTCTACTTTCTCTGCAACTGCCGCACCCTCTGCACTTTGATTGACAGGACCATACAGTGAAACCATCATCATGCCTGGCCCTGTCAATCGACGTGGAGAGGGTAACGGCAGCATCCCTGTTCCTTCTAAAATGCTAATTTGCATATATTAAAACATTATTTTTCTCGGAAATACTGGCACATATGTACACAGGACCAACACAGATGCTTTCAGCTGCCAAGCGCAAATGTAACAGTTCAGCCAGACTCACAGGTACAAATCTGCATTCGAAAAGTCTTCAGACCCTTTCACTTTTTGCACATTTTCTGTTGCCGCCTTCTGCTAGAAATCTAAAAAAAATATTAAAGAGGTTCTTTGGAAATTAAGAAAATGAAAATAATTAAATATTACTTCATTATACACTCACCTAAAGAATTATTAGGAACACCATACTAATACAATGTTGGACCCCTTTTTCCTTCAGAACTGCCTTAATTCTACGTGGCATTGATTCAACAAGGTGCTGATAGCATTCTTTAGAAATGTTGGCCCATATTGATAGGATAGCATCTTGCAGTTGATGGAGATTTGAGGGATGCACATCCAGGGCACGAAGCTCCCGTTCCACCACATCCCAAAGATGCTCTATTGGGTTGAGATCTTGTGACTGGGGGGGCCATTTTAGTACAGTGAACTCATTGTCATGTTCAAGAATCCAATTTGAAATGATTCGAGCTTTGTGACATGGTGCATTATCCTGCTGGAAGTAGCCATCAGAGGATGGATACATGTTCTCATTCTGTTTACGCCAAATTCGGACTCATCAGACCAGGCAACATTTTTCCAGTCTTCAACAGTCCAATTTTGGTGAGCTCGTGCAAATTGTAGCCTCTTTTTCTTATTTGTAGTGGAGATGAGTGGTACCCGGTGGGGTCTTCTGCTGTTGTAGCCCATCCGTCTCAAGGTTGTGCGTGTTGTGGCTTCACAAATGCTTTGCTGCATACCTCGGTTGTAACGAGTGGTTATTTCAGTCAACGTTTCTCTTCTATCAGCTTGAATCAGTCGGCCCATTCTCCTCTGACCTCTAGCATCCACAAGCCATTTTTGCCCACAGGACTGCCGCATACTGGATGTTTTTCCCTTTTCACACCATTCTTTGTAAACCCTAGAAATGGTTGTGCGTGAAAATCCCAGTAACTGAGCAGATTGTGAAATACTCAGACCGGCCCGTCTTGCACCAACAACCATGCCACGCTCAAAATTGCTTAAATCACCTTTCTTTCCCATTTTGACATTCAGTTTGGAGTTCAGGAGATTGTCTTGACCAGGACCACACCCCTAAATGCATTGAAGCAACTGCCATGTGATTGGTTGACTAGATAATTGCATTAATGAGAAATAGAACAGGTGTTCCTAATAATTCTTTAGGGGAGTGTAAATATATTCCCAAATACCTTACATTAGTTATAATGGCTCGTTTTGTCTGGGGAGCAATCATTAGGAAAAACAAGAGGGGCGCTGTCCTATTAGTACACACAAAACCTGTCCTAATCACACAGCAGGGTACTTTACTTTACCACAATGAGCCATAGTGCTGCCTCATCCTCCTCTCTGCTTGTCAGGAATTATCATCCTGAATACCGTTTAATATGGTCAGCAGCTGAATCTCTGTAGGAATAGAGTTTATGAGCAGATGTGGCTAATGAGCAGCAGTACCTGTATGCAGTCTCCATTACCACAGCCTGACATTACCACAGTCTGTCCTGTCTGTTCTCTCTGTACTTCATGTCTCCTCATGAACTCCATTCTTACAGAGATTCAGTTAAAGGTCTTCTCATCTGTATTCAGGATCATAATCCCTCACAAATAGGAGAGGAGGATGAGGCAGCTCTTTACCTCAGTGTTGTGAAGTAACTTGTCCTCCTGTGTGATTAGGACAGGCTTTGTGTGCACTAATAGGACAGTGACCATTTGTTTCTCCTAATCATTGCTCCCTAGACAAAACGAGCCATTATAACTAATGAAAAAGGATTTGGGAATATATTTATCATAGAGTATTATTTACGTATTTTCATTTTCTTCATTCCCGGAGAACCCCTTTAAAGAGGCAAAATTAAAATTTTGTGTTGATAAAAGTATTCAGTCTCTTTGCTATAATTCTTGAAATCTAACTCTGGGGGGATCCCATTTCTCTTGATCATCTTTGAAATGTTTCTACACCTTGATTGGATTCCACCTACGGTAAATTCAGTTGATTGGACATGATTTGGAAAAACACAGACCTGTCTATATAAGATCTCACAGCTGAAATGCCTATCAGAGCAAAAACCAAGTTATGAGGAGGAAAGAACTGACTGTAGGGCTCAGAGACAGGATTGTGTGGAGCACAGATCTGGAGAAGGGTACAAAAAAATTTCTGCTGCACTGAAATTCCAAGATCACATTGGCATCCCTGATTCATAAATTGAAAGTGTTGAATAAACAGGATTTTTCTTAGAACCGGACTCCCCACTAAACTAAGTAATCAGGGGAGAAGGGCGATGATAAGAGAGTTGACCAAGAACCCAATGGGTCACTCTGGCTGAGCACCAAAGATCCTGTGTGCAGATAGGAGAAACTTCCAGAAGGTCAACCATCCCTGTAGCACTTCACCAATCTGTACCTTATTGCAGAGTGACCAGAAAAAAAGGCATCTCCTCAGTAACATACATGTTAAAACCCATCTGGAGTTTGCATGAAAGCACCTAAATGACTCTGACTGTGAGAAACAAGATTCTGTGCTGTGATGTAACCAATATTGAACTTTTTGGCCTCAATTCCAAGTGTCATGTTTGAAGGAAACCAGTCTCTGCTCATGACCTGCCCAATATCTTCTCTTCAATGAAGCATGTTGGTGGCACAATCATCTAGAGGGGATGTTTTTCAGGAGCTTTGACAGGGAGACTGGTCACAGATGAGAGAAAGCTAAATGGAGTAGAGATATTCTTAATGAAAACCTGATCCAGAGTGCTCTGGACTTCAGACTGAGCTAAAGGTTCACCATTCAAGAAGGCAATGACCTTAAGCACACAGCCTAGACAAAAGGACAACTCTGTGAATGTCCTTGAGTGGCCCAGCCAGAGCCCTGACTTGAACCCAAGCGAATATTTCTTGAGAGACCTGAAAATGGCTGTCCACTAATGGTCCCCACCCAACCTGACAGAGCTTAAGATAATCTGCAGAGAAAAATGACAGAGAATCCCCAAATCCAGGTGTGAAAACCATGTGGCATCATACCCAGGAAGACTGGAAGATGCTTCAACTAAGTACTCAGTAAAGGGTCTGAATACTTCTGTCAATGCAATATTTTAGTTTTTCCCTTTCCAATAAATAAGCTAAGATTTCCAACATTCTGTTTTCACATTTTGGGGTATTGAGTGCAGAATGACGGGAAAAGCTGGAATATTTTTTTTTTATATTAGCACAAGGCCGCAACATAACAAAATGTGAAAAAGGTCTGAAGACTTTCCAAATTCATATATAGTGGCTTTATCCCCTACATTTTTAGGTCTGTCAGGACAATTTGAGTTGTATGCTTTTTTCTTCTTTTTTTTTGCAGTGTTCTTCAAGATTTAATGTAAAAATTTAGTCCTCCAGGCTAAGCGAGTGAATAAGCAGGACTTGTTTCTTCCAGGCACAAATCATTAAAACATCTCAAGCACTTCCATTGTAGGTCACAGTGTGCATGCGTGCCTTTATTTTCTGCTGGATATGCTGTATATAGATGAAATATGCGCCATTCAGACATTTTTACATTTGCTTTACATTTTTACCACTTACCTACTTGTAATAGGTTTGTGTGTGCGTTCTTTTTTAATTAATAATAATTATTTGTAGAAGACTTTTGAGATCTTGAATTATAGATGGTCTTGTCTTGTGTTGTTGAAAACCAATAGATCAGCTAGTAACTGTATGTTACTTTGTTACCAGTATATAATGTGAGTTTGGGAGGCTTTATTAATGTGTCTTTAAGAAAATAGATTGCATGGAAGATATTTAGCATAAGATGGATGTACACTAAAGCCAATTAGCTATTATAATTGTCCTTTCTTTTTATGTATCATCCACTTTGTGTCTTCACTTTGAGGATTCACCCTCAGTGAGTGACAGTATTACATGGATACAATCTCTATAATATGTCATCGGCCATGGAGTTCTGTAATTCATCACTTCAAGTTCAGTAGCAAGTGGGTTATTCAGAGATTACAAACATTTATTTCCACAGGGAAATCTGATTTTAGGCTAAAAAAAGAAAAAAACATATTGTGTAACATATTTATGTATATTGAATATAAGGTATTGGATTTAAGAGTCCTAGGGAGTGCTCTTATTCGGTTATATGCCTGATGGGACACACCATTGCTCATGATGTTTTAAGTTAAGGGTGTTTTTAAAAATTTTGATATTGATAGTGTTTCCTCAGGATAAGTAATCGATATCAGATCTGTGGGGATCCGACTCCCAGGACCCCTAGCCATCAGCTGTTTGAAGAGACCCTGCCATTTTGAGTGCCGCAGCTTATTCCTAGGCATGTGACGTCACATTCATCGGTCACATGGCTTAGTTGCAGCTCAGTTCCATTCAAGTGAATGTGGCTGAGCTGCAATACCTAGCACAGACACTATCTAATGGACGGTGTTGGGCTTGATAGTCTGCAAGGAGGCCATGTTCTAAGGATAATCCATCAGTATAGAACACCCATAAAAACCTCTTTAATGCTCTTATGCTGGTGCTACCACATGTATGATTTGTGCCCCAGCATCTCTGTAATTTCTTTTCTCACCCATATATCAATTTATATATACTGTATATAAACACACACAAGGCAGTCAGCTATAACATTATCTTGTTAAAATACCGCCGTTTAAGGGGTGGGATTTTTTAGGCAGCAATTTAACAGTCAGTTCCTGAAGTTGATTTGTCGGAAGCAGGAAAGTGGGCAAGCGAAAGGATCTTAGCAGTGTTGGCAAGGTCCACATTGTGTTAGCTAGATGACTGGTTCAGGTAATTTCTAAAACAGCAGTTCTTGTGGGGGTACTTCCAGTATGTAGAAGTTAATACCTACCAAAACTGATCAAAATACGGACAACTGGTGAGCTCATTAATGTGTGTGGGAAAAACAGCTAGCCTGTCTGGTCTGATCCCACAGAAGAGCTGCTCTAAAAAAATTAAATAAATGGTAAGATGATCTGTGTAATGTTCTGCTGGGGAACTTTGGATCCTGCATTCATATATACTGTATATATACACTCACCTAAAGAATTATTAGGAACACCATACTAATACGGTGTTGGACCCCCTTTTGCCTTCAGAACTGCCTTAATTCTACGTGGCATTGATTCAACAAGGTGCTGATAGCATTCTTTAGAAATGTTGGCCCATATTGATAGGATAGCATCTTGCAGTTGATGGAGATTTGAGGGATGCACTACCAGGGCACAAAGCTCCCGTTCCACCACATCCCAAAGATGCTCTATTGGGTTGAGACATGGTGACTGTGGGGGCCATTTTAGTACAGTGAACTCCTTGTCATGTTCAAGAAACCAATTTGAAATGATTCGAGCTTTGTGACATGGTGCATTATCCTGCTGGAAGTAGCCATCAGAGGATGGATACATGTTCTCATTCTGTTTATGCCAAATTCGGACTCTACCATTTGAATGTCTCAACAGAAATCGAGACTCATCAGACCAGGCAACATTTTTCCAGTCTTCAACAGTCCAATTTTGGTGAGCTCGTGCAAATTGTAGCCTCTTTTTCCTATTTGTAGTGGAGATGAGTGGTACCCAGTGGGGTATTCTGCTGTTGTAGCCCATCCGCCTCAAGGTTGTGCGTGTTGTGGCTTCACAAATGCTTTGCTGCATACCTCGGTTGTAACGAGTGGTTATTTCAGTCAACGTTGCTCTTCTATCAGCTTGAATCAGTCGGCCCATTCTCCTCTGACCTCTAGCATCCACAAGGCATTTTTGCCCACGGGACTGCCGCATACTGGATGTTTTTCCCTTTTCACAAAATTCTTTGTAAACCCTAGAAATGGTTGTGCGTGAAAATCCCAGTAACTGAGCAGATTGTGAAATACTCAGACCGGCCCGTCTGGAACCAACAACCATGCCACTCTCAAAATTGCTTAAATCTCCTTTCTTTCCCATTCTGACATTCAGTTTGGAGTTCAGGAGATTGTCTTGACCAGGAACACACCCCTAAATGCATTGAAGCAACTGCCATGGGTATTGGTTGACTAAATAATTGCATTAATGAGAAATAGAACAGGTGTTCCCTTATAATTCTTTAGGTGAGTGTGTGTGTGTGTAGATATATATATATATATATATATATATATACACTCACCTAAAGAATTATTAGGAACACCATACTAATACGGTGTTGGACCCACTTTTGCCTTCAGAACTGCCTTAATTCTACGTGGCATTGATTCAACAAGGTGCTGATAGCATTCTTTAGAAATGTTGGCCCATATTGATAGGATAGCATCTTGCAGTTGATGGAGATTTGAGGGATGCACATCCAGGGCACGAAGCTCCCGTTCCACCACATCCCAAAGATGCTCTATTGGGTTGAGATCTGGTGACTGTGGGGGCCATTTTAGTACAGTGAACTCATTGTCATGTTCAAGAAACCAATTTGAAATGATTCGAGCATGGTGCATTATGGTGACATGGTGCATTATCCTGCTGGAAGTAGCCATCAGAGGATGGGTACATGGTGGTCATGAAGGGATGGACATGGTCAGAAACAATGCTCAGGTAGCCCGTGAAATTTAAACGATGCCCAATTGGCACTAAGGGGCCTAAAGTGTGCCCAGAAATCATCCCCCACACCATTACACCACCACCACCAGCCTGCACAGTGGTAACAAGGCATGATGGATACATGTTCTCATTCTGTTTACGCTAAATTCGGACTCTACCATTTTAATGTCTCAACAGAAATCGAGACGCATCAGACCAGGCAACATTTTTCCAGTCTTCAACAGTCCAATTTTGGTGAGCTCGTGCAAATTGTAGCCTCTTTTTCCTATTTGTAGTAGAGATGAGTGGTACCCGGTGGGGTCTTCTGCTGTTGTAGCCCATCCGCCTCAAGGTTGTGCATGTTGTGGCTTTACAAAGGCTTTGCTGCATACCTTGGTTGTAATGAGTGGTTATTTCAGTCAACGTTGCTCTTCTATCAGCTTGAATCAGTCGACCCATTCTCCTCTGACTTCTAGCATCAACAAGGCATTTTCGCCCACAGGACTGCCGCATTCTGGATGTTTTTCCCTTTTCACACCATTCTTTATAAACCCTATAAATGGTTGTGCATTAAACTCCCAGTAACTGAGCAGATTGTGAAATACTCAGACCGGCCCGTCTGGCACCAACAACCATGCCACGCTCAAAATTCCTTAAATCACCTTTCTTTCCCATTCTGACATTCAGTTTGGAGTTCAGGAGATTGTCTTGACCAGGACCACCCCCCTAAATGCATTGAAGCAACTGCAATGTGATTGGTTGACTAGATAATTGCAATAATGAGAAATAGAACAGGTGTTCCTAATAATTCTTTAGGTGAGTGTATATATACAGTACAGACCAAAAGTTTGGACACACCTTCTCATTCAAAGAGTTTTCTTTATTTTCATGACTATGAAGGCATCAAAACTTTGAATTAACACATGTGGAATAATATATATAACAAACAAGTGTGAAACAACTGAAAATATGTCATATTCTAGGTTCTTCAAAGTAGCCATCTTTTGCTTTGATTACTGCTTTGCACACTATTGGCATTCTCTTGGAACTCCCCTGAACCTTTGTCACCCCAACTGTGTGCCCAACGTTCGGTCAAGTAAAAGAACTCTCCATCAAAGATGTCTGCCTCACGGCCGCTTGCCGGCCCCTGTATCTATAACCTGAAGAAAATATGTCTACACCTCTAGTTAGCAAGTGCTACTATCATGGGATATCTATCTCTAGTGCACCTAACGTCCCCTTTATCTGTTCTTCCAGATACCATTTAGTGTGGCAAAAAGGCTTCATTACCTCCTGAATCTCCATAGGGGTTAGAACATGGCTAATAAATTTCCTCTATTTACTGAAGAAGGATTTTGTGGACTTATCCTTATTGTTCTCTGCTTCCAGCCTATCCATATAGAGAATACGGCTTATAATGCCTACTGTTTCATCCAATGTGGGAAGGGTGGGGAATATCCAGTGCCTCCAATATCGTTTTTTTTAACTGCTAGTAAAAACAGATGTATACCTTTGACGTGTGTGGAGTGAGTTATTTCCCGCTTAGTATCCCAAGGTATATAATGAAAAAATACACTGCTCAAAAAAATAAAGGGAGCACAAAAATAACACATCCTAGATCTGAGTTAATTAAATATTCTTCTGAAATACTTTGTTCTTTACATAGTTGAATGTGCTGACAACAAAATCACACAAAAAAAAAAAAATGGAAATCCAATTTTTCAACCCATGGAGGTCTGGATTTGGAGTCACACTCAAAATTAAAGTGGAAAAACACACTACAGGCTGATCCAACTTTGATGTAATGTCCTTAAAACAAGTCCAAATGAGGCTCAGTAGTGTGTGTGGCCTCCACGTGCCTGTATGAGCTCCCTACAACGCCTGTGCATGCTCCTGATGAGGTGGCGGACGGTCTCCTGAGGGATCTCCTCCCAGACCTGGACTAGAGCATCTGCCAACTCCTGGACAGTCTGTGGTGCAAGAAGACGTTGGTGGATAGAGAGAGGCATGATGTCCCAGATGTGCTCAATTGCATTCAGGTCTGGGGAACGGGCGGGCCAGTCCATAGCATCAATGCCTTCGTCTTGCAGGAACTGCTGACACACTCCAGCCACATGAGGTCTAGCATTGTCTTGCATTAGGAGGAACCCAGGGCCAACCGCACCAGCATATGGTCTCACAAGGGGTCTGAGGATCTCATCTCGGTACCTAATGACAGTCAGGCTACCTCTGGCTAGCACATGGAGGGCTGTGCGGCCCTCCAAAGAAATGCCACCCCACACCATTACTGACCCAATGCCAAACCGGTCATGCTGGAGGATGTTGCAGGCAGCAGAACGTTCTCCACGGCGTCTCCAGACTGTCACATATGCTCAGTGTGAACCTGCTTTCATCTGTGAAGAGCACAGGGCACCAGTGGTGAATTTGCCAATCTTGGTGTTCTCTGGCAAATGCCAAACGTCCTGCACGGTGTTGGGCTGTAAGCACAACCCCCACCTGTGGATGTCGGGCCCTCATATCACCCTCATGGAGTCTGTTTCTGACCGTTTGAGCAGACACATGCACATTTGTGGCCTGCTGGAGGTCATTTTGCAGGGCTCCTCCTGTTCCTCCTTGCACAAAGGCGGAGGTAGCGGTCCTGCTGCTGGGTTGTTGCCCTCCTACGGCCTCCTCCACATCTCCTGATGTACTGACCTGTCTCCTGGTAGCGCCTCCATGCTCTGGACACTACGCTGACAGACACAGCAAACCTTCTTGCCACAGCTCGCATTGATGTGCCATCCTGGATAAGCTGCACTACCTGAGCCACTTGTGTGGGTTGTAGATTCCGACTCATGCTACCACTAGAGTTAAAGCACCGCCAGCATTCAAAAGTGACCAAAATATCAGCCAGGAAGCATAGGAACTGAGAAGTGATCTGTGGTCACCACCTGCAGAACCACTCCTTTATTGGGGGTGTCTTGCTAATTGCCTATAATTTCCACCTGTTGTCCATCCCATTTTCACAACAGCATGTGAAATTGATTGTCACTCAGTGTTGCTTCCTAAGTGGACAGTTTGATTTCACAGAAGTGTGATTGACTTGGAGTTACATTGTGTTGTTTAAGTGTTCCCTTTATTTTTTTGAGCAGTGTACAATGTAGTGGTTTCAATTGTACTTCCACTCCCCAGATCTGTTTCATGAGTTCTAGAGCATCCTTCCACAGGGGAGTTAAAGACGGGCAGCTCCACAGCCCATGCAACAGATTGGCTTTCTGGAGTTGACATTTTGGGCACCATCTAAGATAGTGTGCTGGAGCATCCCTATAAGACAAGTCAAACGCATATGTTGCTTTGTGCAAAATCCTGAAGTGCATTTCCCTCCAAGTCTCATTTCCTGTCGCCTGCCTCACACGTTCTAAGCCTTCCCTTAACTTTGGGGTCAACTCCTCTTCCCCCAGCTCAACTTCCCATTTCTGGAAAACTTTTGCTTTTATAGGAATCGAATGAGTATTTAGAATTTTCCGGTATAGATCTGAAAGAGAATTATTTTGAGTTCCCATTAGGGCATCGAACCAGACTCTCCTTTTCTGGTCTCCCATGTCCAGCGACTGAGACCTGCAAAAAGAACTAATTTGACAATAAGGGAGGAAGTGCGAGGGAGGCAACCGGAACTGAGACCTGATATTTTGCCATGACAGTAACTCACTTCCCATAGGGTTAAGCAACTGTTTCAAGAAAATTATTCCCTTCTCTTTCCAGAGTGTAAACATTACTGTCTCCCCGCTGGAAAGGCCGGGAGGGTCCATAATGGCATGTATGGAGAGAGATACATAGGTAATCGAAACAGTTTACGGACTCCTCTCCACGTAGCTAAAGTATCCTTCAGTAGTGTATATTTCCTCAAAGCCAGAGGAATATCTCGGATTCTGGTGTGCAAAATAGCTCTCAAATCCCATGGAGCGGCCAATTCCTTCTCCAAGGGGGTATTGGAAAAATTTGAGGAACCAGACATCCAATCTTTAATGTGACTCCAGAGGGAAGCTCGGTTATAATTCCTGATATTAGGCATCTGTATACCCCCCTCCCATTTCAACAGACATAGTTTCGCGTACGCGATCCTCGGTCTCCTACCTCGCCATAGAAAACGTGAAAAAGCCTTTTTTGAATTCTGGCAATGTCCATATGTGTTATCAGGAGAGGAATTGTTTGCATGGGGTAAAGTAATCTGGCAAAGCTAACCATCTTCACTAGATGGGCCCTCCCGAATAGAGACAATGGCAGATTCAGCCACCTATCAAGTTCTTCCTCTATCTTCCTGATTATTATATTGGCTATAGTTTAATTTATATAGGGACAGTGGGCTTCTACCTATTTTAATCCCCAGATAGGTCAAGTATTGGGGGACTACCTCCACTTCCTGGAGTATAATTGGTGCGGTGCGATCTCTAGCATATCCTTTTAAATATAACATTTTACTTTTGCTCACATTCACCCGATAGCCTGTCACTTCCCCAAAGAATCTAATACTTTTTTAAGATCTGTTTCTGGGGAGTTAAGAAAAATAAGAATGTCATCTGCGAAACATGTGAGTTTAGTTTCTTTACTTCCCACCCTAATCCCCTGGTACACATCAGAATGTATTAGGAATCTGACTAAAGGCTCCAGGGCTAAATTAAAGAGGAGCGGAGACAGGGGGCAACCCTGCCTCGTGCCCCTGTGGAGGCGGAAAGGCGTTGACAAAAAAACAGGTAAATGAACTTGAGCTATCGGGCCAGCGTACAATTTATCCAGGAACATCCGGAAAGGCCCTGTAAAGCCAAAGGCTTCCAGCGTTTTCCTGAGCCAATTCCAATTAACATTGTCGAAAGCCTTCTCGGCGTCCAGACAGCAGAGCAGGGCAACCAGCTGGGTCCTGGTTATAAAAAAGGTGATCTTGTATCGTTTAAACTGTTCTGATACTAGTGACCGCTGCTCTCCCCTTTCTAAACCCGACCTGGTGAGGTCCGATCAGGGATGGCATGAGTTCCGCTAGTCTATTGGTCATTAGTTTAGTCATAATTTTCAGGTCTTGGTTAATTAACGATATCGGGCGGTAAGATCCCATCTGAGCAACATCTTTACCCGGTTTAGGAATTAGTTTAATATGGACCAGCTTCCCTGTAGACATAATGTCGTCCCCCCCCCCCCCATGTAGACAGGAGTTAAACAGCTCCTGCAAAACCGGGGATACATCCGTCGCAAGGGCCTTAAAGAACTCCGCCGGGAACCCATCCGCGTCCGGTGCTTTTCCGTTATTAAGTGACTTAATGGTGCCCTGAACCTCCTCAACTGTAATTGGCTTATTGAGGCTATTTAGCATATCTTCTGAAAGTTTAGGGAGAGAGACATTAGCTAGAAGTTCCTCCGCCCGTGACTGGTCAAACCCGTCTTGGGAATAAAGTGCTTCATAATATTTCCTAAAGCATTCAATTATGTCTTTCGGGTTAGTGAGCTTTTTCCCCCTTTCATCTAGAATTGACCTAATGGTGGGGTTATAACGTTGTGTATTAATTAAGTTAGCTAGTATTTTACCTGACTTATTGCCATATTTAAACAGCTTAGCCGAGTGATAATCCATATGGAGTTTAACTTGTTGCTCTAACTTGTGGTCATATTTGTGTTTTGCCGTCACCCACTTAATCCTGTTTATGTCGATAGGACTGGCTAAGTAAGGAGTGTAAGCAGAACGGACCTCATCAGTGGCATACTGGAGCCCTAGCCATATTTTCCTTTTTTTAGCTGTTGTATATGAAATGATATTCCCACGAATGACTGCTTTAGCCGTATCCCACAGGAGGCAAGGATTATCCCGATGACCCGAATTATTATCTAAGAATTCCCACCACCAGCCTTTCAGTCTATCCAAAAAATCATTGTCAGACATAAGATAGCTAGGTTGACGCCAAACCCTATCAGTGCCTCTGGGGGTGTTTTCTGCAATAGTGATGCAAACCGGGGCGTGGTCAGATATCACCATGTCTGTGATCTCAGCCTGAAGGACTTTTTTGAAAGTTGTGGCGAGGTCAGGGCATAGTCGATCCTGGACCACGACCGGTGGACATGTGAAAAATGAGTGAATTCCCTTTCCACTGGGTTCAGGAATCTCCAAATGTCTATCATACCTGTGGACTTAATGAGAGGTTCTAAAGAAAACCTTCCACCTCTGATAAGCTGCGTAGATTGGAGCGAAGACTGTGTCTGTTTCCTGTCTTCCTCTAGGTTATGAACTGCGTTAAGATCCCCCATGACTAAAATCTGGTTTCCTGCCTCTTGTAGAATTTTACTTTCCAAGACTCTAAAAAAAAGGGGCCTGTCCAGTATTAGGTCCTTAAACATTAAATAGGTCTATGAGACCCGCGTCCGTGGACAATTTAAGATGTATAATCCTGCCCTCCTCATCACATTCAGTAGCGATCACATTATGGCTTACTCGCTTATGTATAAGAATTAACACCCCCGCTTTCCTGCCGCATGATGGGGATCCCATGACATGTCCTACCCAAAGACGTTTTATGCGCCATAGGTCTGCCTCCCCCAGGTGCGTCTCCTGCAGCAACGCAATATCCGCTTTCAATTTCTTGAGTAGTAATTTTCTTGAGTACCATTATTCTTTTCTGCGGGGCTCTAAGGCCCTTTACATTCCAAGTGATTACTTTCATAATTGGTTCAGTATAAAGGGCTTACAAGGAGTACCACCTGGTGGAGGCCGCTCCCGGTCGCTTATATCTGGTATAGAAAGTGCAAAACATCCATGGAGCATGACCGTAAAAGTGGCTATAAACATTCCCCCCAACCTGTAAACAACAACATTAACAACAAACCATTGGGTGAGTGTAACCCACATAAATCCGTCATAAATCACTTTAGACTTCACTTTTCTCGCACTAAACTGGCGAGTAGATACGGACTCTGTCCCGCCAGATTCCCTCCTGTATAAATACATTGTGTCATCAACTCCACTACCCATAGATCATTAGCCAACAAAACCCTCCACTCTGTTATCCCCTCCCTCACCCTGCTTTCATTTAAAGGCATTCATATCAACGACCTTCTAGAAGGTAGCAGTATAAGAATAAACCGAGTCCCGGCAGTATCAAGTTGGTAACTCACAAGTTCCAGATACTCGTTTTCCCGCCATAGCCGTTTACTACAGCAGATATCAGTCCCAGTCTGATCGAGATACCTGGCTAAAGGCTTCACCAGGCCTATTCTGGGACATGTCACCAGGTCTCTATGTCAATTGACCACCAGAGCGCCCCCCTCTGGGTGAAGAGCGACCTCTGGGCGTTGATCTGGGCCTCGAGCTGTCAGAGAAATCGCCATCTTCCAAGGCATCTGTTGCTTCTCTCGGCGTTAAGTAGGTGTCAGTTCCTCCATTTTGTTTGAATACACGCAATACAGCCGGATAAATGAGAGCAAAGCGGATTTTCCTCTGGACCAGCTGTGTACAAATCTGGGAAAATGCTCTCCTTCTTTTGGCTACTTCCATAGAGTAATCGCCGAATAAAAGGAGCTTATTTCCTTTAACTCTTAGAGGTTGAGTCAGGCGTCTGTACTTCCCCAAGATGGCTTCCTTGTCAGCATAGTTAAGATATTTAACAATAACCGACCTCGGTCTGGACGGCTGGTTATCAACGCGTGGTTCTCTGGAGGGGCCAATTCTATGAGCCCTCTCTACAGTAAGCGGCAATTCAAATCCCAATGCCTGCGGGAGTTCTGAGGAACAAAAACATGCCAAATGATACGCTGGGATATCTTCAGGGAGACCCACTATGCGAATATTACTCCTACGGGAGCAGTTCTCCAGGTCCTCAACTTTATCTTGCAGGGCCTGGTTAATGCGAACTATGTCTCTTACTTGAGACTGAGTTTTGCAGAGCTCATCCTCCAGGGTCCCTGTTCTTTGCTCTAATTCCCGAATATGGGAAGAGTTCTGCGCGATGTCCAGTTGTAGTTGCTTCATAGTCCCAGCAATGGTGGACTCCAACGTGGCCTTAATATCTGGGGCCAGTATTTGTGCAACCGCCAAAGCGATTTCTTTGCTAGGGAGCTCCAGGTCCTGGAGCTGCTGCGATTGCGGCGGCGACTCCCCTCTAGAAGATTCATCTGCATCGGGGGGTAGGGGGGGTTGTGAAGAGGAGCGGGTTGTTCTCCGCTTACCCTCCGCCATCTTGTCAGATCGCGTCGGTGCCGATTCTCGTGGCAGGAGTGAAGAGGTCAGCAGTGAGGGGCCGTTGCGGACCAGGTATCTGTCCATGAGCCACACGGTTGAAGATGAGCAGCGGCGATCCCGCCTCTGGTCCCAGCAAACCCCCGATATGTGGCAGGGTATACGGAGCTCCTTCACCGCACGTCCTTACATGTGCGCGCCGGAACCGTAAGTCGAATCTACAATTTTCATAGTCATGAAAATAAAGAAAACTCTTTGAATGAGAAGGTGTCCAAAATTTTGGTCTGTACTGTATATATATATGAATTAATTTGACATGTACCCCCTCCCTCAACATTGTTGCAGACCAAGTACACCCCTCTATGGCAATGGTATTCCATAATGACATTGGCTTCTTTTAGCAAGATAATGTGCCCCGCCACACTGTAAAATTGTTCAGAAATGGTTTGAGGTACATGACAGAAAATTCAAAGAGCTGCTTTGACCTTCAAATTCTCCAGATCTCAGTCTGATTGACCATCTGGGGCATGTGCAAGGAAATCATGTATGCCCCCACCTTGCAGATAATTGGATCTGCTGATAAGTTTTGGTTTCAGATGCCACAAAACACTTACAGAGTCCTTCCATGCCTGGACAGATTAGCACTGTTTTGACGGCACAAGCGGAGTTATACAATATTAGGCAGGTTTTAATATAATGGCTAATATATACTTCTCACATAACGTTAGGGGGATATTTGGCTTGTGGGTGAAATATCAGGATGAACCTAAAATGCACTCTAATCTTGAACTTAATGTGACCTTCTCTAAACTTTTTGAGTCTATTGTTTTTATTGAAGTTTTTCACAAGAAAGAATAACAGGAATTAAGAAAATAACATAGCATATAGTGGTCGCAGCCATCAAAGGTAGACATAAAACATGATATGCAACCGCCAGTTATTGGGCGGAACGATTATCTGTTCTAGAGAAGAGGTGAAGGGCAAACTCACATTAAAAGGAGCAGATACGTTAAAGTCACTAACTTCAATAACAGCAGGTTTACCATCCAGGATTAACAAATACATTTGATACTGGTGTAGTTATTGGAGTAATAGTCTCCAGGTCAGTAGAACACTTACATAAAAATTGGACTTCATCCAGTAAAGTGCTAGAGTACTAGTAAACCAACGTGGAAACTACACGCAAACAAAAGTGAATAAAGAGACCCAACTATCGACTATTGATTATTGAAGAGACCCAGTTACAGGAAAGACTCAATTAAGAGGACGCCAATGTTATTTTAAGAGTTTTCATTATCAGGAAACTGTACAGGTGAGGTGTAATCTATCGGGAAAAACGTGAATGAGACATCCAGGGGGCCCACGTACTTTCATATTTCACGGAAGAGAGCATTGAGGGTGGTAGCATTCTTTCATAACGGCAGGTTGTGTTTAACTCGTTGACCACTTCTGAAATATCAGGAGGTGTTTGACTTTTCCAATGACGGGTCACAATTAATTTAGCACTGAGGAGAGTGTGTCCCACCATGGGTCTGTAGATAGGGTGAATATGATGAATGCCTACGAACATGAGTGCTAATTCTGGGGACGGTAATATGACTAGTTTTGTTAGCTCCCCGAGCAATGTGAATACCTGTCTCCAGAAGATGGCAATAATTGGACATGACCAGAGGATATGAAACAATGATCCCATGTTTCCACATCCCCTCCAACATAAAGGAGATGTAGAAGGGTATATTATATGTAACCTCTGGGGTGTAAAATACCAATTTAGGAGCGTCTTAACTCCCGCCTCATAGTGAATGACACATTTAAAATTGGAAGTCAAGAAGCCAATAGCAAGTGACCAAGAGTCGTCAGAGAATGAACGCCCTATTTCCTGTTCCCACTTTTTAAAAGGTTTTGTTTTAATAAACTTGGTTTTGTCACCTAAGAAATCATACGACCAGTCGCTCCCTTTCTCAATAAGCCTGGGGATTGATATAATTGAAGGATCCCCTTATGGATGGATGGGGGTGCTTTGAGAATAGTTGCTAGGAGATGCTTAATCCTGAGATAATTAAATATTTCTCCGGACGGCAGTTGGAACAATTGTTGAATATTAGGGAAAGGGAGTATCCCATCAGCAGAGATGAGCTGAGCAATCCTTCCAATCCCTTTCTCACGCCATCTGGATAAATTGATGTTCTGGAGTTATGACTCTAGTGTGTAAGTATCAGATCGAGAGAACAAGAAATCTTTAGAGTCTGGGAATACGACGTGGGCATGTAACCAAAGTTTCCCTGTGTGCTGTGCGGTCATAAGGGTAAGGTCAGGGACCTTCCTACTCCATATGATATGGATTAAGAGGTCTCTCAAGGAGCCTCCCCCAATCGAATGGGATTCAATTTGATGCCAAGCCTTGGTGCAATCTAGTATCCACCATTCCCTAGCTAGTGAAAGTCCTATTGCTTTGTAATAATCACTAATAAAGGGTAACCCTATTCCCCCAGCTCTTTTCCTCAAGAAAAGTTGTTTCTGAGCTATTCTAGGTTTGGATGATTTCCAAATATATTTAGATAGGCTGGACTGTGCTTTCTTAAAAAATAATGGGGGGGACCGAAATTGGGAGAGCTCGGAAGATATAAATCAGTTTAGACAGAGTCATCATCTGGAATGCCGCTACTCTTCCCACCCATGAAATCTCTTTCATGGAAAACTGAGAAAAGTCAGAGGACATGGTCGAGAGGAGGGGCTCATAATTTCGCTTGTATAGGAGAGAGCAAGGGAGCGTGAGCTTGATTCCCAAGTATGGAAGTTCCGATTCTTGCCAGTCTAGGGGGTGGAGGGATTTTAACAATGTTACATCACTTTGAAGGATATTGATAGGTAGGGCTTGGGACTTAGAATTATTAATTTTATAGTAGGATAACGTGCCAAATTGTTTGATGATGTCTAGGGCAAAACGTAAGGACGTAAAAGGGTTTGACAATGTAAGGATAATGTCGTCTGCATAAAGTGAAATTCTGTGATCTTGTCCACCTATATCTACACCCTGAATGAGGGGGGCATTTCTTATGTGCTGGGCCAGGGGTTCTAGGGCTAGAATAAACAAGAGGGGTGATAATGGGCACCCTTGATGAGATCCATTAGTAATTTGGAAAGGGTATGATAACACTCCGTTTACCCATACTTTGGCCATGGGAGAATGGTACAAGCTGTGAAAGGCGTTCACTATGCTTCCCCTAAACCCCATCTTCTGGAGAACCGAAAATGCGAATGACCAGTGTAAGCGGTCAAACGCCTTCTCGGCGTCAAGTGTCACTGCCAGCAAAGGGAAGCTTTTCTGCTCAGCATAATTAAACAGATCCACCAATCTTCTGGTGTTATCCGATAATAGACGGCCTTTAACAAACCCCGTTTGGTCGTCTTTCATTAGGGATGGTAGTATGGGTGACAATCTATTGGCAATTAATTTGGCGAATATTTTTATGTCCGAATTGAGCAATGAAATTGGTCTGAAGTTTTGAGGTACATCTGGGGATTTTCCGGGTTTGGGCAGTGTGACAATTAAGGCAGTGAGCATTTTCTGAAGGGAAAGGGGTTCCTTCCAGAGCTTTATTAAAAATATCCAGGATATAGGGGGATAAAATAGGGAGAAAATGTCTGTAGTACTCATTTGACAGACCCAACCGGGCCTGGGGATTTGCCCTGTGGGAGAGCCATGATCAGCTTTTGAAGTTCTGTAGATGTGAGGGGGGCATTTAAGGATCGCAGCTGTGATGGGGAAACATTAGGTAAGTTGGATTGTATCAAGAAATCCTCCACAAGGCTAGGGTAATCATTTGGTAGAAGGACAGTGTCCTTGAGATTGTATAGGGCATGATAATAGGCACGGAACTGCTCTGCGATGTCTCTAGGATCTAGCAATTTAGCTTTAGAGGATGGATGTAAAAGATACAGTATTTTTGCTTTGGATTGTTGGATTTTAATTTGGTTGGCTAGGAGTTTGCCTGCTCTATTTCCCCGGGCGTAATATCTCGATTTCAGTCTGAGCAGAGACCTAGAGTAATTATGGGAAAGCAGGCTTCTTAATTTGTCCCTCTCTATTCTCAATGTGGTAGAAGTATGGGCTGTGGGCGAGGCTTTATTAAGACTCTCAAGGTCCGAAATAGTCTTCAGTAACTGCGAGATTTCTTTTTCTCTAATTTTCCTCAATTTGTGTTTTAGTTTAATCAAGGAACCCCTTATGAATGCTTTATGGGTCTGCCATACCGTGTACTTATCTGAAACAGAACCATCGTTAAAGGCGATGAATTCTTGTAATTCGTTAGAGAGATCCCCATATTATATAGAGATGTGTCATTTCGCCAAATGGTTGCTTTTGGAGACTGGTAAAGATTTTCCAGGGTCAGTGTTATTGGGGCGTGATCAGACCATTGGATAAGTCCAATGTTTGTGGATGTTGCATGCATAAGGGTAGGGTGATCTATTAAAAACATATCAATACGGGAATATGAAAGATGAGGCGGTGAGAAGAAAGTGTAGTCTCTCTCCACACTATGCTGGGCTCTCCAGACATCAATGAGACCCTCTGAATGCAAGAGAGAGGCTACCCCACCCTCTAAACGCCGCGAAGGGCAAGTAGAATCCAATGACCGATCCATTATCGTGTTATTGTCACCACAGAGAATAGTTTTCCCTTGTTTCAGAGAGTTTACCTTTTTCAGTAATTTACGCAAAAAGGTAACTTGATGATCATTGGGAGCATAGATGTTGACTAGAGTATAAATGACGTTGTTAACGGAACATACCAGAATGATGTATCGGCCATTAGGATCCACCATGGATGAGATGGTATTGAAGGCAACCGTGTTCTTGATGGCAATAAATACCCCCCTAGACTTTTTGCTGAAATGAGAGTGCAAAACATGAGGAAAGGAGCGATGGTGAATACGTTTAGAGTCCTCTTGCAATAAATGGGTCTCTTGGATACAAACAAGGTCCGCATCAGCTTTGGTTGCCTCCCGCCAAACATAGGATCTCTTCTGGGGGCAATTAAGCCCTTTAGCATTTAATGATAAAATTTTAAGATCCATATGATTGAGGAGAGGCTCCAATCTCCTAGGCGGATAAGCAGTCAATAGACAGTTAACTAATCAACCGTACAAATAGCAAAAGTACGTTTCAACAAGAAGCAGACTTGTCAGATGGCTTGAACACAATAAATGGCAAAATAACCAGAGAAAAGGAATAAGTATAGTAAGATAAACACAACAGGTAAAGAAAAAGGATAGTATTACAGTACCAGGCGGACCTGCGTAGTCTGTGTGGTTTAGGTGGCGTAAGTCCACAAGTGAGGCTGAGAGGAGGCACAACCGGTCTGGATATTCAATCAGATAAACTGCACCTAAATGTGCAAAGGAAATAAATACATGATCCCACATAATTAGTACAAGTATCGTCTTTCATTCCCTTAACCCAATCTTGGTTAACAGCAAAATACTATATAGGACACCCGTATTCCGAACCGGTACCGGTCCTACTAGGGGAATTAAGTGTCCCGAGTATCAGACTAAGTTGGGGGGTCATTCCGACGACGATTTCCACGTTTCTCCACAGAGAACCGAATGTCCCATGATTGGAGGAGGTTTTGACCATCTTCAACGGTTTTCACCACGTGGGTTTTGCCATTTCTCCGGATAAGTAACTTTTGTGGGTATCCCCACTTGTATTGAATGTCATTATCCCTAAGAGCAAGGGTGACAAGTTGCAGTTCCCTTCTCTGTCGTAGCGTCGCCATAGATAGGTCAGCAAAAAGCCTGACTGATTGAAAGGGAGCAGGTAGCTGATCGCAATTTCTGGCTGCTAACATCAAAGCCTCTTTTTGTATGGAAAAAATGGATGCAGGCTAAAGTGTCTCTTGGGATGTCAGCACTTAGATGAGCTGGTTTAGGGATCCTATGGGCCCTGTCTATAATCATGTCGGGGACAGGTATTCTCGGCAGAAGCATTTTGAGAAGGCTCTTTAGATATGACTGTAAATCTCGGGGTGCCACGTCTTCTGGGATACCCCGGAATTTCACATTGTTCCTTCTGGAATGATCTTCCATGTCAGCGATTTTGCTTTTAATAGTCTCAAGTTCATCTGCCATATCGTTATGGACATCTATGATGTTGTTCTGTGAGGCCGCAAATTCTGCCATTTTACTTTCTACATGTATTATTTTGCTCTCATTTTCTTTAACTTCGGCCGCTCAGGGGTTAATCAACCCTGCCATGTCTGCACATAATGACTGGTGCAGTGCCAAAAGCATATTTTTAATGGAGTCCTCGCATAGAGGTTTATTGGAGGTTTGGTATGCAATTATAGGAACTGCTAGAGGAGTCTCAGACGATTTCGCCCATATTGCAGTACTGACCTCAGGAGGATGAGAAGACTCCAGCCGCGGTCTCTGCTTCTGGGGGCTGGATGAAGGTGAGGATCCAGAGCGGTCTGCGGCGGCGCCATTTTGTGAATCTGAAACCTTCGGTGTACGGGTCTCGCTTGGGGTCGGAGGAAGCGAGGGAAACTCTGCTTCGTTCAAGGAAAAGGCCTCGGGCTCCAGGGGAGGCGACGGTGAGAGGGAGCTGCGCTTCGGCGATGAGCTGTTGTAGGGAGACGGCGGGTAAGTTCTGGTGCTGGAGCCAGCGCCATCTTTAGCTGGGCGCCTCTCAAAGAAGCTGTCCAAATTCCCACTTTGCAATTTAGGCAACTGCCTCTTAGACCTCCCCATGGTATCAAGGAGGGTGTCCAGCTTCAGTTCAGGCTAAAAGGCAATGAGGGGAGTAACAATGGCTCCGGGAAGCTCGATTGTGATCGCTCTGGTGCAGGAGCTGCAGGATCAAGCGGCCATTCCTCTCAGCGGCCAAGCTACGCCCCCCTTCTCTAAACTTTTAAATGCAGATGTCCAACTGTTCAATGTTTCAGTACTTTTTGCATAACCTGCTGTTCTCTAACAAGGAGCTTAATGGCAAAATTCACAACACGTGTTTGATCCATGAATCTCCCCCAATAAATTTAATGGTTCAATTATAATTGGTATTTAAACAGTCCTCCTCATCATGCTGTTCACATTTTGACATCATGAGACCAAGACGACACCTAACAATTGATCAACAGTACCTCGCCATTGCGAGTCTTCAGGCAGAATGTTCTCAGACTTAAGTGGTCACTAAGGTTAGAGTGTCACAGAGTGTCATCAGCAGGTTGTAACAGAGATAAAGGCATAGAAGTGGGCGTCCTTTGGCCACATCCCATACTAATGTGAACATCAGCTTCATTGTGAACAGTGCCTGGATGATGAATTCCACACAACTCCAGGCACATTTAAGGGAGGAAGTGTCACGTCACACCATTTAAAAACTGTTTACAACCGTGTGGTCTGCGTGCTAGACGACTTTCAGGGGTACCTGACAACACCACCTGGTAAATGCGTAATCGTCTTACATGAGCCAGGGAGCATCTATGCTGGACGAGGGACCAGTGTGCCTTAGTGCTATTCACTGATGAAAGTCGATTCAAGCTCAGCAAAAATGATGGCCAACTATGTCAGAGAAGGAGAACGCTATGCATCAGCCACTGTTGTCACCAGACGAGCCTTTAGTGGTGGTGGTGGTGGTGGTGGTGGTGGTGTTACAGTGTGGGCAGGTGTGTCTAGTAAATACAGAACTGCCATAAATTTTGTGAATGGTACAGTGACAAGCCCATACTACTTGAATAACATCATAAATCCAGTCAATGTGCCTGTGCATGAACAACAGAGGCCTCATTTTATCTTCATGGACAACAATGCGCTAGCTCATCGAGGTCACATCATTAGGGAATGGCTGCTGGAGACTGGTCTACCTCAAATGGAGTGGCCTGCACTTTCTCCAGACCTGACTCCCATTGAAATCCTAGGGGGCCAGCTTAGTCGCCATGTAGAGGCTCATAATTGTGGCTAAGTTCACCTCTGTGGATTGCCATGAAATACTGTAAACAGATTTTCTCTTTCAGTGCCACGTTTTATTCTTGTTATTGTATGGAGTAAAATCCTACTTGAGCACCTCTACAATTAGTAGTGCCATATATCTGTTCCGATGTTACTGGAATTTATCAGAGCTTACTGGTCAATGTTGTTTTGACTGCCAGGACCCCGACTGATCCTAAAGGTTGCATTAGTGTATTGTAGGCCGAACCCTCAGAGAACTGCGGATTCATCCAGCAGTCTAATATGTGTGGGGAGCACCCGACTGTCCCTATACAGATAATGTTGGGGGAGAGAAGGATCAGGCAAAGTGAATATTTTCCTCTAATCCTTTTGTTTTCTTCCCTCACTTTGTATTGTGAAGTCAGGAGAGATAGCTGTTGGCTGGTCGACAGCTATTCAATGTATATGGCAGCCTGTAAATGAAGGGGCCACAATGCTAGTTCAGTGTATCTCCTCAATCTGGATGCTCCCAGCCACCTAGTGTTCAGGGAACTGTTGAGAACAACTTTAGTACCTTTGTTCTGCAGATCTGATGAGGTCCCAGAGGTGAGATGCCGACCTATCGTAATATTATTGCATTATATGATAGATGTACAGTACACTGAACATTTATACATGCCTATATTCAGGGCCATATACATATCTTATAGGGCCCCATAGTAAAACTTAGTATGGGCCCCCTGCACCTAGTTTCCCAGGCAATGCAGAACATGCGCAATGTCCCAGATGAACGACAGTTATGTTGTTGTTTTTTTGTTTTTATCAAATGGAAGAAATTTTTTATAAATACAAAAAAGAAAGTTGCCTTTGGCCTTATCCACTTTATCCAACTTTTATGTCAGAAAAAGCGGAACAGGTGCTTCAAATATATGGCGCTCATTCTGAACACCATATTTTTCAATATATTTACACCAGAAAACTGGCAAAAATACATTGATAAATCTCCTGACTCTATTCTATTAGAAAGCTAGGGGGAGCTCAGTGAATAGGAATTAATACAACTACCATGGAAGTTGTTGCATTGAGCTGCCCCTAGTGGTGGCTGTGTGAAAATGTAGTGTAGTGAAAAGAAGAGCAATCCCCCCTTCCTTCCCTCAATAGGATAGGGGGTAACTATTAAATCGGTAGCAGTTCTACCCCTGGGACCCTCTCTGATCACGAGAACAGGGACCCCGTAGCCCTTGCTCCCCCCCCCCCCCCCCCCTGAAATGAACGGAGCGGCCATAGTAATGAATGGAGCAAATGTGCGACTGGTCTGGGACCCTTTCCGTTCAATTCAAGGGCATGGGGTCCCCGTTCTCGTGATTGGGATAATGTGAAAGAACCAGAACACCCCTTTAAGGGTGTTTTTTTTTATTATAATAAATGAATGACTCCTCTTTACTACTTGTGTGTATTGTTCAATATATAGGCACTGTACTGTATGAATAAAGAGTTAAAGTGTGTGTCCTGTCATAGGGTTTCATCTGATTTCTGGAACTAGTAATCAGCCAAAGTGTGTAATTATAGTATGCTAATGTATAAAATGTTACATTTATCAGAACAGGCAGTAAATATTGCAATGTGTATTTTAGCTGTAGGCCACATTGACTGTGTATTCTTTATCTTTCTGCAGGTAGCCTACTTGAAGATATGAGGACCTAATCTCTAAGCCCTTGTGTTTCTTATAATTGGATACTGCTCTTCTCCAGTAAACAACGAATGCGAATGAATATACATGACCAAAAAGACAAATGTCAGTTGTCACATAATGTGAGATACAGATGAAGGTCGGCTATCCCCGTTATAAGCATAGGGTAGAGAAGTCTGTATTTTGGCCAGAATTCAGTGGAGAATTTGGACAACCTTTAAAAAGAAATGCCATTCCCCTGGGATCCCATTATCCAAATCCCAACATGTACCAGGTCCTACTAGGCTTACATCCAGCAGTGTTGTATCTCTTTAAGATGAATTTTTTTTATCTAGTGGAAAATAACTGTTTTAATCAAATCTTGGAATAATTTATATGTGTAGTTTTCGTCCCTCTTTACTTGTCATATTTGCCTATCAATGATTGATCTATATGACACACAAACAAGGCTCCTCGAAAGAAAGACTGATTGCATAATACCTATTATTGAATGTGACAATTACTCGGGTATATTTTCTTCAATTGTACAAGATAAAGGTGGCTCTTCTAATGTAGAACAGGTATTTTGCTCATTTTCACACATTCGATATAAGCCTGATTCCTGTTAAAGGGGTAGTCCTGTTTCAAAAGAAAACTGAACAATACTTGTGATCCACCTGCAGTGAAGAATAGATGATTACTTACCCTCTGCTCCAGTTCTCCCAGCAGTTCTTCAACAACATGTGACCCCCTCTGCCGAGGTTCAGCCATCACTGAACTGACCAGGCAGGAGTCAGTATTCCAGTCTATAAGTGGTCAGGAATCAACAGATTACTCACAGAATGGCCACCTATAAAACATACCCTTTATTATACTGCTATTAAAATGAAAGTCTCCTATTGTTAAAAATACTTTAAACACAACAGAACCCATCAGGGATTGGTTAAACTCACCCAACAATCATCCTATGTAACAAATATCCCTAACAGTAAGGCCACCCTGATAAGGGCGATCCCATATCAGGAACCTCCTATAGTTCCCTAGGCAGACCCTGACCGGAAAGGGGGCCACCCCCAAAATATTGCAGTGCGCATGTACAACGTGTTTAAGAAACCTGGCACAAATGTCACTCGTGTGCATTTTATGACTTGTGTGCCATGATTCAGTATCACCCGTGCACTCAGTAACAATTCACCCCCATTTTTTTGGGGGGTGGGGGGGTGGCCTTCTTTCTGGTCAGGGCCTGCCTAGGGAATTATAGGAAGTTTCTGATACGGGATCAGCCTTTTCGGGGCGGCCTTTCAGTTTTTGATAGGCATGGCTATTAGTTACATAGGGTGACTGTACTGTGAATTTAACCCACCTCTAGCCCTGTTTGGTTCTGTTGTGTTTAAAGTATTTTTAACAATAGGAGACTTTCATTTTAATAGCACTATCATAAAGGTTACGTTTTATAGGTGGCCATTCTGTGAGAAATCTGAGGTCAGTAATTGGCTGCATCGGACACACTGGGGGACATTTATCAATCACTTTACTCCAGAATCTGTGCACCACTATGGGCGACTTTTTGAGCTTCGTATCGCCACATTTACATGGCTTCGTGCCGCCACATTTACTATAACTTTTGCCAGAAAGTGGCAGAAGTTATAGCTGAAGTCTATGCCAGCCTGTAGCTGGCGTAAACTTCATTTTCTGGCGCACAGCAGGGCATAGATGTGCCTGATTTGTTAAGAGGCTTCTGCGCAAGGAGATCAAGACTGGCGGATGGATCTGCTAGTCCTGATATATCTCCCCCATTTTGTCGATGTGACGTCACTGCCGCAGCTGGGTAAACAGCCCTCATGGGAGAACCGGAATGGCAGCGTGGAAGTTATGATCTATTCTTTATTGCAGGTGGATCACAAGTGTTGTTTGGTTTCCTGAAACTGGACAACCCCTTTAAATATTATCCCATGAAACCCTTGGAGATGGTGAATTCATATTCAACACGAGAGCAAACAACACAAAATTAGAAGAGTCACCCAACTTTCATGGGTGCCAACCTATTTTCATAAGGTGTGAACTAGAGAGACACAGGAGAAGAGAATTACCCCACAAGTTATACTGACCTCTCCGAAATAGGACAGTTATTTTTCTCTCCTTATTCTGTGACCAGTGGATGATGCTGTGCACTAACCTCAGCAATGGGCCCATATTTTGTTAAGGCAACCCTTGTGACCCATTCACGCATTCTTCTTTATAAACCAGGTCAGGAACTTCCTACCATATAATTATCTTTGGCTGTTATGAAATTTATCTACATAACATCTGGGTGCGTGTATTGGCACGAAACCTGTCAGGACAGTTGATTTGTTCCTACCTCTATCTTGTAACGTAATGTCATATTTGGTTAAAACTATGGTTGTACCTACAAAGGAAAGCACCAAAAGGGAGCTAGTCATTCCACATTCAGTATATGTGATGCCTTGGAGGTCTAGTACCAAAGTAATCTGTCAAAGACAGCCAATCAGGGTGACTTTTAAAAAAAAAATTTTTTACAAGTGATCCCCAGTTTTTTTTTGTTTTTGTTTTTTGAGATTAATGCTCCCCTCTCTAGCCATATGTATGTTCAGCATGCGTGTGGATGCAGCTCTGTATGACTAAGGTCAAATAAGTATATATATTTTTTCAGTTGTGTAAATGGAAATGTCTTCAATATTCAACCTCTTTTCATTCTGTTTCTTCTCAATATCATATTTGTGTGCCTACATTGTTTCCAAAAATAAAGCAACGCATTTTGAAAGTCGTGCCTCCGTGTTTTGGGACGTGGTTCTCTGTAATGAAGAATTTAATTACTTGACTGGCGATAGGAGCTGTTTTGGCTATTTCCTGTGTGGCATTGTTAATGCACATTAAGCAAACCTCATATTACACTCATCCTCAGTTCTATGTATTCTGCACAACATTATACGATCCTTAGGGATCATACCGGAAAAATACATTTACAGCCTGCAGAGAGTGTTAAATTGACGTACTAGAAATACTTGTGACCTTATAGTGTTTTAAATTGCATCCATCCTGAATATTTCAGCATGGTGATTTCTAAATGACTTGAATGTCGACTAGAGTAATAGTAATATTTTTCCTGTACAACTATAAAAACTGCCAGTTTTATTTCTACGCACCATACCTGTTATTAGTTTTTGTTTCTGTATTATATTTTCAGTGTCTAACATGATGTCTATTGATAAATCATAAACACACGTAAGAACATTGATTAGAGTCCTTGTTTTGAGACCTTTGTTAATTTAAAGGACGCATTAAAAAATCTCCTGTTCCATCTTTTTTTTCTAGATCATGACAACCAGAGTTCTTGAAAGATAAAACTACAATAATGCAAACATAATATTATTCAGTAAGTTTTGGTAAATACCGTTTATGTATTTCACAATATCATCATACAATATCCATCATATAGGTGTATTCACATAGTTTTATTAGAGAGTTGTCCTGGATTTTTATGTTGAAGGCCTATCCTCAGAATAGGTCATCAATAGCTGATCGTGGGGGTCTGATTCCTGGCACCCCGCTGAACAGACTGCAATGCTCATGGGATCATCTCACAGCTTACTAAGCATAGCGCTGTACCTTGTATAGCAGCTGTGATTGGTAATGCAGATCAGGCCCATTCACTTGAATGGGACTGAGCTGCGCCTATGCCGTGTGACAGTGTATGGTGACATCACTAACCTTGGAAGAGGTCTCTTAAAATAGTCGATCGGCAGTAGTGCCAGGAGTCAAACCCCCTACCCATCAGATATTGATGACCTATCCTGAGGATAGGCCATCAATACAAAATTCCTGGAGCTCCTATTTAAAACACATGGACACAGAAGTAAAGTCTATTTGATTTTAATAAATTGCCAACACAATCAAGGAATTGACTCCTGTTTAACATCTGTGTAGTTTCATAAAACCCAGCAAATTAAACAGTTACAGCAGCAGTAGGGCAACTTACATATCATCCGACTTTGAATAAATGAATAGTACATGTGAATATAAGAATCCGTGTAATATATATCAGAAAAAAAAAAAAAACATTCTCCAGAAATTGAAAGTTACTTATGCTCTCCTATCTGAGCGCAGCTTAAAATGGTGACGGACCATGAGCAAAACACTTGAATTGTCCCAGTCTTTTTACAGTGCACAAGCTCCAGAGTCCTTATATTCACAAGCTCCCATTTTCTCTGCTTCCCACCACTGACTGCTATAGAAAGTGGCCTGTCAATCAGTGGTGGGAGCAGGGAGAGTTTGTACTCTGTATTCAGTGGACTTCCTTGCTCGGCTCGCGCTGGAGCTGTTCAGTGCAGATTTTCGCAAACCAACTTGGTCACTTCAAGTAATTGACCCAGTGTTTTGCTAAGAATGTCCTATCTTTTGCTGTATGTTGCGGATCAAAGAGCCATTCAAGACGTCTGAATGGGGCTTTATGCTGCTTCAGATAGGGCACTGAAGTTCTGAAAACAATGCTAGACGATATTAACCCCTTTCCAACATTTCCTTACTTGTATGGTGGATGTTGGGTCTTTAAGGATGGCGGGTGCCTGCTGTTTCATACAGCAGAAACCTGCAGCTAATGTCCGTGATCAGCAGTAATGCCATTCGCGGACATTTAACCTCTCAGAGGCCATGGTTAAATGTGACCACCGCATCTGAGAGGTTGGAGACCCGGAAGCGCGCCACCCCCAGGCGGAGATTGGGAAAGGCTTTCCATGTAAGTGATGAGGCTGTACTAGGCTTCCAGGCTTATTACTTGTATATTACAATTCAGTCCAGCAGGTAGCAGCCCTGAATTGTAATATAGCTATTTCTGTCTAGGATAATGGAGATAATTACATTACTCTATAGAAATTGCAATCTAATAATTGCATTTTGTGGTCCAAAATAAAAATACTTAAACAATAAAATAAAACATGGGTATCGGCAAGTGCGAAAAACGCCCATACTATTCAATTATTATTATTTTAATTTTTTTTTTTTTTTTTTAATAAAGTATCCCATACAGTAAATGGTGTAACAGAAAAAAAATTACTGATTTGCTATTTTTTTTATCACTTTACCTCCCACAAAAATTGAATAAAAAGCGATCAAAAAGTCATACACACCACTAAATGAGCTCTCACACATCTCTGTAGACATAACTATAAAAATATATATATATATATTCAAAAGTTTAGAATTTTTTTTTAGTATTAAAACACAAGAAAAACAACATATGTGGTATCGCTGTAATCGTACTGACCTGGCGGAAATACTTTATTTTCCCATCAATGTTTTATTGGTGGCGGTCTGACCTCTAGATCTCTCTGTGCTTAAGGGGACATGATACTCCTGTGAGTATTGCTTTCCCTAATTGTTTACACAGGCACAGTGCCTCGTCCTTGTGGGTGGCTATGCTTGGTAATGCAGCTCAGTATTGAAGTAAATGGGAGTAGCTGCAAACACAGGAATCCCTATGGACAAGCTTTTGTGCCTGTGTAAAACAAAGAGCTGATAATGTAGCGACCAAAAAATGGTTCATTTCATTTTTCCTATTAGAAGCCATGTGAAAATTATTAAAAACACTCAAATCAACATAAAACTGTAGGTTGTTCTAATACCATGTTGGAACCGCCAAATAGTCTCAAATCCAACGATGGACTGATACTGCATTTGCCGGCGCTGTGGTATACTAGAAACTTGCCCTGGGCCACAACACATTATATATAGCATTTATAAACTAAATATCTGCAATGTAGACTTCTGTACCCTTGGTTAGAGCTTAATAATCACCAGATTGGAACTTGATGGCGGTGAGTGGGAAAAAAATAATGAAAAATTCTTTGAAATGGAGAACTAGGAATTCATTTTTATTAAAGGGGTTGTATCAGTGTTATTTTAATATAATTCAGCATGAGAAAGTAGTTACTTTTGTTATTTATTTTCTGTTACAGAAATGCACCAGTTCTGAGATGTTCTCTTAAATTTATTATAATGCACCCCCTAATGTTTAAATGTATCATAATATGCATGACCACCTACTGCAGTGGTTGCATACAGAGCTGGCGTCAGTACCTGGGCAAGTGCCAGGCCCACTACTTCTGGGGGGGGCCACTGGCATAGCTATAGGGGGTCACATGGGGAGGGTTCACATGGAGGTCTAAAGGGGGTGTGATATGGGGAGTGGGTTTGACATGGAGTCCTGATCTGAGGTCTGATATAGGGGTCTCACATGAAGGGGGTATTTTTTGTACTGGCGCACATGCTCTGTCTATTGTATTTGACAACCTCTATAATACAGTACATGCAGTTTCATTGCCGTGTGCATCGTGCAAAATACCACAAGGGGGCTTTATTTCTCAAGGGCCCATATGAGCCTGGTGCCGTCCCTGGTTGCACATGTTCAGTTCCATCCTTCCACTGCCACCAGCCATAGCAGTTACATGGAGAGAGTCAGCCCTAAGGCTACTTTCACACTAGCGTTGTTTGAATCTGGCGTTCAATTCTGTCACCGGAACTGCCCGCTGGATCCGGAAAAACGTGTGAAAACGGATTACATTTGAATCCTGATCAGGATTTTGATCACAATGAAAAAATGCATTGGAAAAAACTGATCCGCCATTCAGAATGCATGGGGATAAAACTGATCAGTTCTTTTCTAGATTTGAGCCCCTAGGACGGAACTCAGCACCGGAAAAGAAAAACGCTAGTGTGAAAGTACCCTAAACTGTGATAGGGAGAGAGAAGAGAGAGACACGCTGAGAAAGGACATATTGCATGAGCTGCCAGCCTGCAGAGCAGGTGGAGCAATGAATGGGGCAAGCACTGGATTTATGTGAGGGACAGGGCTGGTTCTAGCTTTGTTAAAGTGGTTGTAAGGGGGTTTAGAGCTGAACCCAGACATAACACCCTTCTTCACTCATTCATCATGAATCAGTGGAGCATCGGAGCATTTCGTGCTCCGGTGCTCCCCCTTGCCCTGTGCTGCATCGCGCAGGGCAAGGGCTTTTTCTTTACCTCCAGTGATGTACCGGGCTTTCCTTGGGTATGCTAGATGAATGCTTCTGCCTAGCAGTGATCCGAGTGACATCTCAAGCCCCAATGGGCGGTCTTTAGCGCTGCCCTAGCCTGTAAAACAGGCTAGGACAGCGCTATAGACTGCCCATTAGTACCGGGAACACTGCTAGGCAGAAGGCTCCTCCTAGCAGTGTAAGAATGCAGCGCAGGGCAACGGGGTTATGCTCCAGTGCTCCACTCATTCATGCTGAATGAGTGAAGGAGGGGTTATGTCTTTAAACCCCTTTAAAGATTGTCATGTTCTATCTTTTGTCTGATTTTCAATCATAGCATAACCCTTTTAATTTCTGTTTAACTACTGTAAAAATCATCTATAAAACAGGTTATATAGATCTGTACAAACTACATTTTCTTAAAGATATTAAATTGGGAGGATTTATCAAAACTGGTGCAAAGGAAAACTGACTTAATTGCCCATAGCAACAAATCAGATTACACCTTATATTTTTCAGAGCTCCTTCGGAAAATGAAAGGTGGAATCTGATTGGTTGTTCTGGACAACTAAGCAAGTTTTCCATTACAACAGTTTTGATAAATCGCCCCCATTGACGTATAGGGATGTTGTAAAGGAGAAATTTTTGAACTTGGAGAAAACTTTAAATTAGACCGCTACAGATCTTTTGTATTTCTATAGCACTAGAAAAGTACAGATGAGTGATAGGAATCCAATCACAGGCTTATCACCTGCAGTGTCACCATGTTTTAAACAAGAGGAGAGGACACAGCCTGCTTATTCATGGCATATCTTTTCTCCTAGCCGACATGTGCCCACTGTCGCAGCAGGGTAGTTAATATGTGCAGTGACATAAACAATGCTTCCTCTGTGTGGTTAGTGGGATCTGCGTTTGCTGATTAGCGGAGTTGCCCTTTAACAGGTCATGATTTGTGTAGAGCTGAATAGGACTGTGTGTTGTCTATGTGTAAAGACAATTTCAGAAATAATTTATAGTGTCTGTTTTACCACTATAGATAAAAGGTGATTATCTTGCTCAAACAAACCCACAGAAACAGATGGCAGAGATTAAAGCTTCCCGGTTAAAGGGCTTTTATTTGCCTTGATTTTGTTGTGTCTCTTACCAAGTTCCAAATCATAAGTGAAGTTGCAGTGACAGAGATACAAATTACAAGTTCAGACGGAGCGTCATCAGCTATTGAGCAGTCTTATCTAAAATTAAATAGTAGCTCTCCGTACAATCTGGGAAACACAGCTGTAACAAATGTAATGCCAGTAATTTCCTCTGACTTTTCATGCCCACAGATAAGTGGCAAGGACAACTACCATACAGAAAGTCAGTGCGCTAATGTAACACTGTGTCTATTAGATGGCTCATTATGTGAATTACCACACTGTGTGATAACCCTCTGCAACCACTTAATTTCTGGATTATCTGCCAGACTACTATATGTTCAATGCATATATGGGCTCTTTGAAATAGTTACAAAAAATTCTCTCAGCTCAAAGGTTAATTTTCATGAAACTCCTACACCTCCATATTCATAAGTATGCTCCTTAACTTTCATAAAACTACTACACTTCCGTATTCATAAGTATGCTCCTTAACTTTCATGAAACGACTACACTTCCGTATTCATAAGTATGCTCCTTAACTTTCATAAAACTACTACACTTCCGTATTCATAAGTATGCTCCTTAACTTTCATGAAACTCCTACACCTCCATATTCATAAGTACAGTTGAGTTCAAAATTATTCAGCCCACACTGAAATTGAGTGTTTTGGCCAGTTTGACATTGATTTTGATCATTTCAGTCATCTTGTTTACAATTAAATCAAAGAGGCACTTGTAAGTCAGACAAATATAACATAACATTTATAATGAAATAACCACAAATGTATTTTCTGTGCTCACATCATTATCAGTTTTATTCAACCCCCAAGTGACATTCAATCTTAGTACTTAGTACAACATCCTTTTCCAGTTATAACAGCTTTTAAACGTGAAGCATAGCTTGACACAAGGGTCTTGCAGCGATCTACGGGTATCTTCGCCCATTCTTCATGGGCAAAAGCCTCCAGTTCAGTCACATTGTTAGGCTTGCGCGCTGCAACTGCTTTCTTTAAGTCCCACCAGAGGTTCTCAATCGGATTTAAGTCTGGTGACTGCGATGGCCACTTCAAAATGTTCCAGCCTTTAATCTGCAACCATGCTCTAGTGGACTTGGAGGTATGCTTGGGATCATTGTCCTGTTGAAAGGTCCAACGTCTCCCAAGCCTCAGGTTTGTGACGGACTGCATCACATTTTTATCCAATATCTCCTGGTACTGAAGAGAATTCATGGTAGCTTGCACACGCTGAAGCTTCCCTGTACCTGTAGAAGCAAAACAGCCCCAAAGCATGATTGACCCCCCGCCATGCTTCACAGTAGGCAAGGTGTTCTTTTCTTCATAGGCCTTGTTCTTCCTCCTCCAAATATAGCGTTGATCCATGGGCCCAAACAGTTCTAATTTTGTTTCATCAGTCCACAGAGAACTTTTGTGGTTTGTTCACATGACTTTTGGCATACTGCAGTCGATTCTTCTTACTCTTTGGAGACAGCAAGGGGGTGCGCCTGGGAGTTCTGGCATGGAGGCCTTCATTACGCAGTGTGCGCCTTATTGTCTGAGCTGAAACTTCAGTACCCACATCTGACAAATCTTTTTTCAGTTCCTCAGCAGTCACATGGGGACTTTTCTCCACTTTGCGCTTCAGGTAGCGCACAGCAGTCGAAGTCAGCATCTTCTTTCTGCCACGACCAGGTAGCGTTTCAACAGTGCCCTTTGCCTTGAATTTGCGAATGATGCTTCCTATGGTGTCTCTTGGTATGTTTAACATCTTTGCAATCTTCTTATAGCCATTGCCCTTCCTGTGAAGAGAAATCACCTCTTCTCTTGTCTTCCTGGACCATTCTCTTGACTTCACCATGTTTGTAAAAACACCAGTAAATGTCTAGAAGGAGCTGAGTATCACAGTCCTTTTAAATCTGCCTAATTGGTGCTTAGTATGCTTGATTGCTGCTCCTTGACATCCACAGGTGTTTTCAATACCTGATCGAAAACACTTGAATGAACCTCTGTTCTTAAGAGTGGCAGTCTTTAAGGGGTTGAATAATTGTGTCAATGAAGAAATCACAAAAAAAAACATTTAATACTGTATTACAAAAAAAATTGATGTCATTTTAGTTGCATTTGGTTCTTTAAAAAGTCCTTGTAAGATTTCATTCTGAACACAATTAGAAATGTACACAAAATTCCCTAAAACCCTTTACAGCATTGGGGGTTGAATAATTTTGAACACAACTGTATGCTCCTTAACTTTCATAAAACTACTACACTTCCGTATACATAAGTATGCTCCTTAACTTTCATAAAACGACTACACTTCCGTATTCATAAGTATGCTCCTTAAAGAGGACCTTTCACTAGAAGAAAACATCTAAACTAACTATACAGACATGTAGAGCGGCGCCCAGGCATCCCCCTGCACTTACTGTTATACAAGGGCTCCGTTCTCCCGTTATAGCCTCCGGTATCTTCATAGTTAGGCTCCACCCAGGGGAACCTCCAGGCGTCTCATTCTCCCATGCTGTAGCGCTGGCCAATCACAGCGCTCAGCTCATAGCCTGAGAGACTTTTTTTTCTCTCAGGCTATGAGCTGAGCGCTGCGATTGGCCAGCGCTACAGCCTGGGAGAATGAGACGCCGGCAGGTTCCCCTGGGTGGAGCCTAACTATGAAGATACCGGAGCCTATACCGGGAGAACAGAGCAGCGCCCAGGGATAATAGTAAGTGCAGGGGGATCCCTGGGCGGCGCTCTCCATGTCTGTATAGTTAGTTTAGATGTTTTATTCTAGTGAAAGGTCCTCTTTAACTTTCATAAAACTACTACACTTCCGTATTCATAAGTATGCTCCTTAACTTTCATGAAACTCCTTCACCTCCATATTCATAAGTATGCTCCTTAACTTTCATGAAACTCCTACACTTCCGTATTCATAAGTATGCTCCTTAACTTTCATGAAACTCCTACACTTCCGTATTCATAAGTATGCTCCTTAACTTTCATAAAACTACTACACTTCCGTATTCATAAGTATGCTCATTTACTTTCATGAAATTCCTACACCTCCGTATTCATAAGTATGCTCCTTAACTTTCATAAAACTCCTACACTTCTGTATTCATAAGTATGCTCCTTAACTTTCATAAAACTACTACACTCCCGTATTCATAAGTATGCTCCTTAACTTTCATGAAACTACTACACTTCCGTATACATAAGTATGCTCCTTAACTTTCATGAAACTACTACACTTCCGTATACATAAGTATGCTTCTTAACTTTCATAAAATTACTACACTTCCGTATTCATAAGTATGCTCCTTAACTTTCATGAAACTCCTACACCTCCGTATTCATAAGTATGCTCCTTAACTTTCATAAAACTCCTACACTTCCGTATACATAAGTATGCTCCTTAACTTTCATAAAACTACTACACTTCCGTATACATAAGTATGCTCCTTAACTTTCATAAAACTACTACACTTCCATATACATAAGTATGCTCCTTAACTTTCATAAAACTACTACACTTCCGTATTCATAAGTATGCTCATTTACTTTTATGAAATTCCTACACCTCCGTATTCATAAGTATGCTCCTTTACTTTCATGAAATTCCTACACCTCTGTATTCATAAGTATGCTTCTTTACTTTCATGAAACTCCTACACTTCCGTATACATAAGTAGGCTCCTTAACTTTCATAAAACTACTACACTTCCGTATACATAAGTATGCTCCTTAACTTTCATAAAACTACTACACTTCCGTATTCATAAGTATGCTCCTTAACTTTCATGAAACTCCTACACCTCCGTATTCATAAGTATGCTCCTTAACTTTCATAAAACTACCAAGATAAGAGAAAATGAAGATTGAAGAAAATTAAGCAGATAACTAACACAGATAAAACAAGTCTTTACATATAACAGTCCGGAATAGCTTCTAAATAGCATCTGATACAGCTGTTTTACCAGAGAAGTGACCTTGATTGGTTGGATCTGAGTCTAAGACAATGTATGCTGAGTCTGGTTTCAACTTATGATGGATTAGAAATTACCATTGTATGTTGAAAATATTGTATCCTGAGACCATTGAGCACTGTATACTGTTCCTTAACTTTCATGAAACTCCTACACTTCTGTATTTATAGAGATATTCCTTTCATATTTTATTTGTTGACCGGTTTATGCCAAGTTTGGATGTAAACTGTGACAAAAAAATCGTGGACAACAGTCCTCATACACCATGCAGATCCACCAACCGCAGATCCAAATCATGTAATAGAATGTATATTCAACGGACCATTAATTCATATATTCTTAAAGGGCATCTGTCAGCAGATTTATACCTATGAAACTGGCTGACCTGTTACATGTGCACTTGGCAGCTGAAGGTCCCATGTTCATATGTGCCCGCAATGCTGAGAAATATGAAGTTTTAATGCATGCAAATGAGCCTCTAGGAGCATTGCCATTACACCTAGAGCCTCAGCTCTCTCTGCAACTGCCACGCCCTCTGCACTTTGATAGGACCAGGCAGTGAAGGCGTCACACTTGACCCTGTCAATCAAAGTGTAGAGGGCACAGCAGTTGCAGAGAGAACTGAGGCTCTAGGTGTAATGACAACGCCCCTATAGCTCATTTGCATATATTAAAACTTCATTTTTCTCAGCAATGCAGACACGTGTACATGGCACCAACACAGATGTCTTCAGCTGCCAAGTGCACATGTAACAGGTCAGCCAGTATCATAGGTGCAAATTTGTTCTGTCAATTCATTCCATGTTCAGGTTGCGGCATCCACGTGCATTTCAATTCATGTGCACTCCTTCGGCTTCCTACTGAGCACAATTCACTTCTCATTGCAAATAAAATCTGGGCTATTGGAAGGTTTTATTGTTGGAAAGTTTTACCAACATATGCATCAAATGAGGTGTGAACAGAGCCTTAAGGTATTTTCAAATCTCGTTTTTTATGTGTATGCCAGTAAAGCTTTCCATTGCCAGATGGCATCTGAAAGAGTATCCTTTTGGCCTCTGCCATGGCTATAGAGTATGGACAGTTAAGCCTACTTTCACACTGGCGTTTTGGCTTTCTGTTTGTGAGATCCGTTCAGGGCTCTCACAAGCGGTCCAAAACAGATCAGTTTTGCCCTAATGCTTTCTGAATGTAAAAGGATACGCTCAGAATGCATCAGTTTGCCTCCATTACGCTCTGGAGGCGGACACCTGCCTGCAGCGTTTTGCTGTCCGCTTGACGAAACTGAGCCAAACGGATCCGTCCTAACACTGGAGTTTCCCCCATGGGAGCCTCCACCCACCAGACTTTCATGATTGAGCTGGGCCCCTGGACAACTGTGGAAACAGACACACCGACATCCACAGGATGAGCAGCTGCATCATCCTGTGTAGCACCTGGAGCGCTTGGATCTGTAAGCTGCAGGTCTCCTGTTCTTCATCCCTCTGCTGACTGTTGGCCAGTGGCTGGGATGCAGAGGGGGAGCTCCAAGTGCTTACCCAAGCTGCTGCCCTGGAGACTTCCAGGGAGGAGAAAGCTGTCTTGTGGGTGCTGCTGTCCTACCAGGTAATTGGAGCTGCCCAGGGAAGCTACATTGTCAAGGAAGTCACTAGAGTGACATCATTGGAGCTTGTATGGGCAGTGCAGCCTCATTATTGTTGTGCCAAAATTCCCTTGGGTGTTGCAGACCTCCAAGGTTACTGCAGCTGCCACTGGCCCCATGAATGGTGCTCCTCATTGCCCTGCACCCACATTCTCCAGCTCTATTTGTTTCCTGGGTCTGTATAGGTGACATAGCCCACTATATGCAGCATCCCACTAGTGTACATGGGCACCGCAAAAGCTTATTGTGTCACATGTTATACCATGCTGTATTTCATCCTTATGTGAAATCCCTGTTACCAGGCTGTCAGGTGCACTACACACATTACACCACTAGATGGGGATAGCACTAGGGTATATATACCTCAGTTCAGGCCTAGTTAGTCAGTTGAGAAGAGGAGGAGGAGGAGTTGAAGGAGTGAGAGTGCAGCTGCTAGCTGTGTTGAGTGGAAGTTAGTTCAAGTAAGAAAGAGTGGATAAAGACACAAAGGACAACAGCCATTTTACCAGGCTTTAAGGACCTTTGGATTCAAGGTGAAGGATCTATTAGCTTCCGGCAGCCTCACCATTAATAAGCTGGACAAACAGAACCAGATTAAGGACTGAATATCAGTGAGTACATAACTAACCACCCTAGCCTGAGACCTAAATGGCCACCAAAGAATGCAATGAGAGTCCACACTATACCTCTCCTGGTACCAAATGGCTTCCAGTGAATGAGGGAGAGCAGGCTAAGCTCGTGTGCCCCATAGGCTGATTTTAATTAGTGTGAGTATATAGCTTAGCCAGCTCTCCCTCACTCACTGGCACCAAAAGAGGTATAGTGTGGACTCTCATTGGATTTTTTGGTGGCCATTTGGCACCAGGAGAGGTATAGTGTTGACTCTCATTGCATTTTTTGGTGGCCATTTGGCACCAGGAGTGGTGTGGAGTGGGCCCGGCATGCATGTTGTTACCTGCATTCCTTGGATATAATGGAGGCCATTTTGGCACCAAAGATGACAGAAATTAAAGCAGGCCCAGCATTCATGTGGAACCTACACTCCCTGAATTGTATGGTAGCCGTTATGGCACATAACAGGTAGAATTTAGTGTTAGGAACCCGTCTTACAGAGATCGCCTTGACGTGCGGCAGACGGGCTCAAATAATTTTGTACAAAATGTATTTGCCAAGCATCTCTAATTTATAAGTATAGCACTAGCAATTATTATGCATTTTTGTACTTTATTTGGTTTGCAGAGAGCTGTTGCATTGCATGTTTTGTTTTCCATACTACTACTACCCTCAACATTTTGCACCATCAAGGTGCTGGCGTCACGACATTACTTAAATGGAACCTGTCACCTCTACTATGCTACCCTCACTGAGCGTTTCTAAATGTTCATTGTTACCCTAAACATATAAATTTCACTTTTAATTTAATTTGCAGACGAATTCAATAAGTATTATGCATTTTAACATAAAAGAGTCATATCTTACTTGGGTAACCAGAGAAGAGTCATATTTTCAAGCTCTGACTCATCTCAGGTTAATTTACATATATATCAAATCGTTTTTTTTTACACAATAAAAGCACACAGAGCTATGGGGACTGGGTATTGTGGATGTGCTAGCGGCCATCTAGCAACCCATGTCCTCAGCTCTATACCCAAAATCCAGGTGACAGGTTCCCAGCCCAGCCGCACAAGCACTCAGAAACCCAATCACCATCAAGGGCACCTCGATCACCTCCTGGCCAGTGTCCCTGTAATAGAGTGTGCCCCAGAGAATCCAGTGCGGTTCTCCACTGCACTGCTGGCCCAGGGAGGCATCTGCTAAACCGTGAGTAACCGATGAACTGTTTGTACACTTCGGCCACACCGTGAACCTCATGTGTTCTACCCCTGCGGACTGGCACGCTACAATATATGCCTATACAATTGGATATGCTGAAACCTTTTGCCGGACGTGTATGTCAAGTTACGTGATGTGAGCAGAGCCTTAGTCTCATCCTCCTACTTGTAATTGCTCAGAGTCATGCACATCAGTAAGTACTTACATCTGTTATTGTCTGCAATAAGTATAAGTAAAGCTTATATAAAGATCCTCTACTATAATTTACTTATCTATATATCGTTTCGCAAGGTTCTCATAACCTGAGATATATAACACAAAGCATTGATTTTTTGGGAGAAATCCCTGAGGAGTCGAACACTAAAGGCAATAGATGAAATGCAACTTCATAATTAATAGATGTAAATTTAAGACAACAGTTCTGAACGCCTAGCGTCTTCATTGGTAGCCATTTGGGAATTGCTGAAGAATCCTGCAGAATTCATTACTTCGGTCAACAGCCATAAAAGCCACACTGTAGGAGGACATAGGAACGCAGTGAACGGCATGTCACAGTCATGCTTACAAGAAACATTGTACGGTAAAGCCTTTACTGTATGTCAACATTAATGTGGATGGTGATTTAAATCCACAAAACTTCTGTATGAGAAGGTTAGAAGAAGTGTTTATAAATGCACATTGGAGAACTAGAGCTGCAAACAATGGGCTTGTACCTTCAAGCAATGCTAAATGGGATATAAACTTTAAAAAAACAACAAAACCTTTTGCATGTACTCTGATCACCCTCTAACATTTCTTATAGCTCCCGGTAAGACGAGTAAACTACTACCAGAATGCTGATTACACGCCCATTAATTACAAGCATTCTTCTAACCTATTTCGTTTATGACTGTGATTCTAGTGCAAAGACATGTAATGCCAGATCTATTAACCCACTGAAGCTAGAAGAATGGCAAGAGCATTGGAACAGTAGTCAGTTTCTCTAAGCTTCCTCCAGAGACCTCAGATATTTGCATACTGCTTAGCTCAGTTTGATAACAGAAGTTAGATGCAATATGTCTGGATGTTTCTTCTCTGCGCAGTGGTGGCTTTGAGAGATTTTTAAGTAAGATGGGGTGGGACTCTCGTCCAGGTTGTGTGAGTGCTGGGGTTGTGGGCTCCTAGCCCTCAACAATATACAGGGTGGGCCATTTATATGGATACACCTTAATAAAATGGGAATGGTTGGTGATATTAACTTCCTGTTTGTGGCACATTAGTATATGTGAGGGGGGGAAACTTTTCAAAATGGGTGGTGACCATGGCGGCCATTTTGAAGTCGGCCATTTTGAATCCAACTTTTGTTTTTTCAATAGGAAGAGGGTCATGTGACACATCAAACTTATTGGGAATTTCACAAGAAAAACAATGGTGTGCTTGGTTTTAATGTAACTTTATTCTTTCATGAGTTATTTACAAGTTTCTGACCACTTATAAAATGTGTTCAATGTGCTGCCCATTGTGTTGGATTGTCAATGCAACCCTCTTCTCCCACTCTTCACACACTGATAGCAACACCGCAGGAGAAATGCTAGCACAGGCTTCCAGTATCCGTAGTTTCAGGTGCTGCACATCTCGTATCTTCACAGCATAGACAATTGCCTTCAGATGACCCCAAAGATAAAAGTCTAAGGGGGTCAGATCGGGAGACCTTGGGGGCCATTCAACTGGCCCACGACGACCAATCCACTTTCCAGGAAACTGTTCATCTAGGAATGCTCGGACCTGACACCCATAATGTGGTGGTGCACCATCTTGCTGGAAAAACTCAGGGAACGTGCCAGCTTCAGTGTATAAAGATGGAAACACATCATCATGTAGCAATTTCGCATATCCAGTGGCCTTGAGGTTTCCATTGATGAAGAATGGCCCCACTATCTTTGTACCCCATATACCACACCATACCATAAATTTTTTTGTTCCAACAGTCTTGTAGGGATCTATCCAATGTGGGTTAGTGTCAGACCAATAGCGGTGGTTTTGTTTGTTAACGTCACCATTCACATAAAAGTTTGCCTCATCACTGAACAAAATCTTCTGCGTAAACTGAGGGTCCTGTTCCAATTTTTGTTTTGCCCATTCTGCAAATTCAGTGCACCGATCTGGGTCATCCTCGTTGAGATGCTGCAGTAGCTGGAGTTTGTAAGGGTGCCATTTGTGAGTAGCTAATATCAGCCGAAGGGATGTTCGACTAATGCCACTCTCCAGTGACAGGCGGCGAGTGCTACGCTGTGGGCTCTTGCTGAATGAAGCTAGGACAGCCACTGATGTTTCTTCATTAGAGACAGATTTCATGCGTCCACATTTTGGCAAATCCAACACTGAACCAGTTTCACGAAACTTAGCAAGCAGTTTGCTAACTGTAGCATGGGAGATGGGTGGTCTCATAGGGTGTCTTGCATTGAAATCTGCTGCAATGACCCGGTTACTGCATTCACCAGACATCAACACAATTTCTATCTGCTCCTCACGTGTTAACCTCGGCGACATGTCAATGGCTGTAAACAAAGAGAAACTTGTAAATAACTCATGAAAGAATAAAGTTACGTTAAAACCAAGCACACCATTGTTTTTCGTGTGAAATTCCCAATAAGTTTGATGTGTCACATGACCCTCTTCCTATTGAAAAAACAAAAGTTGGATTCAAAATGGCCGACTTCAAAATGGCTGCCGTGGTCACCACCCATCTTGAAAAGTTTCCCCCTCACATATACTAATATGCCACAAACAGGTAGTTCATTTCACCAACCATTCCCATTTTATTAAGGTGTATCCATATAAATTGCCCACCGTGTATGGCTGTCAACTCTCAAGATGAGATCCAAAGAGCTGTCACTATCAATGAAGCTAGCCATCATTAGGCTGAAAAAACAAAACAAACCCATCAGAGAGATAGCAAAAACATTAGGTGTGGCCAAAACAACTGTTTGGAACATTCTTAAAAAGGACCTTTCACCGATTATTACAGTTGTTTTCCGTGGTCTTCCGGGTCTTTTGGTGTTGCTGAGCTCACCAGTGCGTTCCTTCTTTTTAAAGAGGACCTTTCACCGATTATTACACTATGAAATAACTATACAGACATGTAGAGCGGCGCTCGGGGATCTCACTGCACTTACTATTATCCCCGGGCGCCGCTCCGTTCTCCTGCTATGTCCTCTGGTATCTCCGTTCCCTAAGTTATGGTAGGCGGAGTCTGCCCTTGTTCTTCTGTAGCGCTGGCCAATCGCATTGCAGAGCTCACAGCCTGGGAGAAAATAACCTCCCAGGCTGTGAGCTCTGCGCTGCGATTGGCCAGCGCTAGAGCAGAACAAGGGCAGACTCCGCCTACCATAACCTAGTGACTGGAATCTCCGCCTACTATAACTTAGTGCGCGGAGATACCGGAGGGCATAGCAGGAGAACGGAGCGCCGCCCGAGGATAATAGTAAGTGCAGTGAGATCCCCGAGCGCCGCTCTACATGTCTGTATAGTTAGTTCATAGTGTAATAATCGGTGAAAGGTCCTCTTTAAAAAGAAGGCACTGGTGAACTCAGCAACACCAAAAGACCCGGAAGACCACGGAAAACAACTGTGGTGGATGACCGAAGAATTCTGTCCCTGGTGAAGAAAACACCCTTCACAACAGTTGGCCAGATCAATAACACTCTCCAGGAGGTAGGTGTATGTGTGTCAAAGTCAACAATGAAGGCAAGACTTCACCAGAGTGAATACAGAGTGTTCACCACAAGATGTAAACCATTGGTGAGCCTCAAAAACAGGAAGGCCAGATTAGAGTTTGCCAAACGACATCTAAAAAAGCCTTCACAGTTCTGGAACAATATCCTATGGACAGATGAGACCAAGATCAACTTGTACCAGAGTGATGGGAAGAGAAGAGTATGGAGAAGGAAAGGAACTGCTCATGATCCTAAGCATACCACCTCATCAGTGAAGCATGGTGGTGGTAGTGTCATGGCGTGGACACTAAAAAATCTCCTGTTCCATCTTTTATTTCTAGATAATGACAACCAGAGTTCTTGAAAGATAAAACCACAATAATGCAAACATAATATTCTAATATTCAGTAAGTTTTGGTAAATACCGGATTATGTATTTCACAATTTTTTTTAGTGATCACAATATCATCATACAATATCCATCATATACAGTCAGGTCCATAATTATTGGGACATCGACACAATTCTAACATTTTTGGCTCTATACACCACCACAATGGATTTGAAATGAAACGAACAAGATGTCCCTAATGTGTCAATGTCCCAATATTTATGGACCTGACTGTATATGTACATGTACTATGCAGCTGTATAGGCCTGCCATACTGTATTTTTAACTAAATACTTCTTTAACTTTGACTGTACCTAACCTGGGGCCTGAGCTGGCCTACTGGCACTTCCTGGCTGAATCTGCTGGTGTAGGACCGGAGGCTGACTCTGAGAGACTGAGACAGCCTGGATTCTGTGCCAGTGAGTGAGTGAACAGAGATAGACTAAGAAAATGGCACCCGCTGCGCTCTTCTGCTCCCACCTGAAGTAACTGCCGCACGCAGCAGCGCTGTGACGTCACCTCGCACAGCGCACTGGTCTGGGTGTTCCGGACATGCTGCCAGGCCCTGCCCCTTATAGCTTGTTAACAGGGCAGCCTTCCAATCTGGGGCACTGCGCGTGCGCCGTGTAATGTACTGTGCAATCCCAATATGAGTGGTGTGTTTAAGTATGTTGAGGAACGGTTGAGACGTATGCATATATCCATGCATGCCTGCAAACACGTGCGGGCATGTATGGTATATATGTGCATACATTAACCACAGCATCATGGGACGATGTGCGCAGATGTGCCCAGCATCTGCGCACGTCTGCCCATGGTGATCCCAAGGGGCTCATGGTGCCCCCTGGGAGCCGTGCCCCCTTATGATGTAGGGGCTTGTGCCCCCTTATGATGTAGGGGCTTGTGCCCCCTTATATAATAATGTGCCCCCTCTAGATATGTCTATGTCACTAATATTAATGTATACATGTGTATGGATGTGCCCCAAGCATCCATACGCATGTATATTATATATATTCCACCCCCCCTCCTACACCTGAAACCAGGTGCATCGGTGTGAATGTGCCCCAAGCATTCGCACCGATGCAATCTGGCTAATTGCATCAGAATGACCGGACAAGGGTCCGGTCATCCTGATGGATACAAAGAGCTCAGATTCAACAGAATCTGAGCCCTTTGATATAATTGTCGCCAGCGCCGCTGGAGACAATTATACATGATAGGAGAAGCCTCCCCTCCTCCTATTATGCGCATTCCGGCAGCGAAATTAACATCTCGCTGGCCGGAATGCAGAGTGCCACAGGCGGGAGATCAAAGGCTTCTCCCGCCTGGTGTGCAGCGCGTCCCCGATGTGCGGGCCGGCGCAGTGACGTCATATCGCTCCGCCGGCCCACGTGGATGATGGGCGCGCGCGCCCCCACCTTGAGAGCGCATCGGCGCTCAGGACAACGCGGCCCCCACTACCCACGACCGGACCCCCACCTGATAGGAGAGCGCGTCCTGTGCTCCGCAGTGACGATCAGGACCCCCCCACTTGGAAGAGAAGCGCATCCTGCGCTCAGGACAGGCCTGACCAGACCCCACCATGAGGAGAATGCATCCTGCGATCGGCGCTCAGGGGGACGGAGCGGTCCCCCCCTGTTGGAGAGAATAACCCCTGGACGAACGAGCAACAAAACATTAAGTATCGCCCCCTATTAACCCCTATCCCACCGACTATCCACATCCCCTGTACCCTCTCCCATATATCCTGCTCTCCCCTGGTTAACCCTGTTATCACCCCTGTTATCATGCTACGGTTTTATCTCCGGCTAAAAAAACTGAAGACTTGCCTGAATGCCGGATCAGGCATTTTTTCCCATAGGAATGTATTAGTGCCGGATCCGGCATTCAGAATACCGGAATGCCGGATCCGTCCTTCCGGTATGCGCATGCGCAGACTGAAAAAAAGGTGAAAAAATAAATGCCGGATCCGTTTTTGCCGGATGACACCGGAAAGACGGATCCGGCATTTCAATGCATTTTTTCGACTGATCAGGCATTTTTAAGACTGATCAGGATCCTGATCAGTCTTACTAATGCCATCAGTTAGCATACATTTTGCCTGATCCGGCAGGCAGTTCCGGCGACGGAACTGCTTGCCGGATCTCTCTGCCGCAAGTGTGAAAGTAGCCTAACCCTGTTATCACCCCCTATATAACCCTGAACGTTTACCCTGGTGGCCCTGACTAACCCCTGGGTTACCCCTACCCCTGCATCCCCTGGTTAACCCCTGGTTTACCCTGGTCCCTGTGTGCTGGTAACCCCTGATGGTCCCTGCACCCTGGCCCATGATCTGACCCTTGCCCCTGAAACCCCTGATATACCCTTTCCCTACCCTGATTAACCCCTGGTGGTAACCCCTGCTTAAACCCTGCCACACACCCCCCCTCACTGTACACTTGCAGGGTATTTAACCCTTGCATTGCTGTACAGTTCTGATATTATCCCCATTGTTAACCCTTTGTGTTTGTGGTCGGCTTACACCCCTGTAAGGCCACCGTTAACCCTTGGCGTACCCCATAGGGATAGTATAGGACTAGATGGGTGGGTTGGTAATATTACTTGTATGTGTGAACTGTATAGTTAGTCGATGGGTAGAATTGGGAATGTGTAGTGTAGTTTAGGAGTGTATATTTAGTGCTTTATTGTTAGTGTATTGCAGGCTTAGTGTATTTACTGTATGTTGTGTGCGTCAGGTGTTAATAAATACCGTTATATTTGTACCCTTTGTGTAGCGTGTACTTGTTAGCGGTAGCGAGTTAGTAAGGCGCATGCAGCTAGCGTAGTGATTAGTGTAAAGCATAGCGAAGGTATTGTTATTATTATATGAAGGTATAAATAGGCAGAGTCATCAATAGACTGCTCCTCCTATTTATGAATATTAATTATCGATATTTGCATAAATATTGGTGATTAATATTCCCCCTTTACAAAGTAGTACTATTCCTATCAGTTTAATCCCTGTTACATCTCCTATCAGGGGACGTGTATGGAATAGATTTTAGGAACCGGGAGATGGAAAAAAATGCTTGGTCGGTCCTCTTACTTCCAATTTGGGGCACTGCGCGTACGCCTTGCAATGTACTGTGCCACCAGATATGAGTGGTGTGTTTAAGTAGTACTATTCCTATCAGTTTAATCCCTGTTACGTCCCCTATCAGGGGACGTGTATGGAATAGATTTTCGGAACCGGGAGATGGAAAAAGATGCTTGGTCGGTCCTCTTACTTCCAATTTGGGGCACTGCGCGTGCGCCGTGCAATGTACTGTGCCACCAGATATGAATGGTGTGTTAAGTAGTACTATTCCTATCAGTTTAATCCCTGTTACGTCCCCTATCAGGGGACGTGTATGGAATAGATTTTAGACAACCGCAAAGAGTTGTCAATAGTTGACACACTAATGACATAAATTTTATTCCTCTATTCGTCAATATTGGTGTAGTGATGACTGTGCTCGTGCGCACGTTTGGGAGAATGCATGCGATGGGGGTTTTTCAAAGTCTATGGTCGTGCTGAGGTAGTTCAGTGACAGTTAAGTGACCCAGAAAACAATGATTCTGCAGTGTGGGCCCATTGTTGGCCTAGTAGGCTTTAATGATCACCTTAGATGATCACAAAGAAAATAAAAAATGAATTTATGCAAAATTATCCAGCCGATCGCTTTTGGTCTGTTCACAATGAAGCAACGACCTTATCATCTGGGGTGTGCCAACATTGCCATTGCCAACACACTCATAGAGGTGGTCGCTTCATTGTGATACGCAAGCCCCTTCACCACAACAAGGTAACGATCACGAAGGGGAATTGACACATGTATGTGCCTTTTTTTTTGTTTTGTTTTTGCAGCCACAGTGCAGCACCAGAGGCCAGAAAAATTAGGCATGTACACATGCCTGAAAAATTAGGTATTGTTGCAGCCGCGGCCATAAAAATTTATGTTTTCAAGGCAGAAAGTGCACTAAAACATTTTGGCTTGAACCCTAGTTGGTGGCAGATAAGTCACGCAAGTCATCCGGCATGCAGAGATAAAATACAGCAGCGTGTGGACCATTTTTAGCCCAAGGCAGCTCATCTCATCACCAGGCCTTTATTAGTCAAATGTATCGCCCACTGTCAGTCCCTTCGGGATCCATGCCTCATTCATCTTAATAAAGGTGAGATAATCTAGACTTTTTTGACCTAGGCGACTTCTCTTCTCAGTGACAATACCTCCTGCTGCACTGAAGGTCCTTTCTGACAGGACACTTGAAGCGGGGCAGGCCAGAAGTTCTATCGCAAATTGGGATAGCTCAAGCCACAGGTCAAGACTGCACACCCAGTAGTCAAGGGGTTCATCGCTCCTCAGAGTGTCGATATCTGCAGTTAAGGCGACCCCGAAGGTCTGTGGCGATGCGTAGGACTTAAAAAGCTCCGCATGTCCTCCATCAACATCACGTCTGTAAAGCGTCCTGTCCTTGCCGGCGTGGTCGTGGTAGGAGGATTACTTTCACCTCTTCCCCTGTTAGATTCCCGTTGTGCTGTGACATCACCCTTATACGCTGTGTAAAGCATACTTTTTAATTTATTTTGGAACTGCTGCATCCTTTCCGACTTGCGGTAATTTGGTAACATTTCAGGCACTTTCTGCTTATACCGGGGGTCTAGTAGCGTGGCCACCCAGTACAGGTCTTTCTCCTTCAGCCTTCTTATACGAGGGTCACTTAACAGGCAAGACAGCATGAAAGACCCCATTTGCACAAGGTTGGATGCCGAGCTACTCATGTCCCGTTCCTTGTCCTCAGTGATCTCACTGAAGGTCTGTTCTTCCCCCCAGCCACGTACAACACCACGGGTACTAGATAGGTGACAACGAGCACCCTGGGATGCCTGCTGTGGTTGGTCTTCCTCCTCCTCATCCTCAAAGCCACATTCCTCCTCTGACTCCTCTTCCTCACACTCCTCTTCCAGCGTTGCCGCAGGTCCAGCAAGCGATGCTGATAAGGCTGTTTCTGGTGGTGATGGTGACCACAACTCTTCCTCTTCACGCTCATCTACGGCCTGATCCAGCACTCTTCGCAGGGCACGCTCCAGGAAGAAAACAAATGGGATGATGTCGCTGATGGTGCCTTCGGTGCGACTGACTAGGTTTGTCACCTCCTCAAAAGGACGCATGAGCCTACAGGCATTGCGCATGAGCGTCCAGTAACATGGCAAAAAAATTCCCAGCTCTGCAGAGGCTGTCCTAGCACCCCGGTCATACAAATACTCGTTGACGGCTTTTTCTTGCTGGAGCAGGCGGTCAAACATTAGGAGTGTTGAATTCCAACGTGTCGGGCTGTCACAAATCAAGCGCCTCACTGGCATGTTGTTTCGCCGCTGGATATCTGAAAAGTGCGCCATGGCCGTGTAGGAACGCCTGAAATGGCCACACACCTTCCTGGCCTGCTTGAGGACGTCCTGTAAGCCTGGGTACTTATGCACAAAGCGTTGTACAATCAGATTCAACACATGTGCCATGCACGGCACATGTGTCAACTTGCCCAAATTCAATGCCGCCAACAAATTGCTTCCGTTGTCACACACCACTTTGCCGATATCCAGTTGGTGCGGAGTCAGCCACTGATTCACCTGTGCGTTCAGGGCGGATAGGAGTGCTGGTCTGGTGTGACTCTCTGTTTTCAGGCAAGTCAACCCCAAGACAGCGTGAGACTGTCGTATCAGGGATGTGGAATAGCCCCTGGGGAGCTGGGGGGGTGCAGTTGATGTGGAGCAAGACGCAGCAGCAGAAGACTCAGCCGAGGAGGTTATGGGAGAGGATGGAGTAGGTGGAGTAGAGGAGGTGTCAGCAGGCCTGCCTGCAAGTCGTGGCGGTGTTACCAACTCCTCTGCAGCGCCACGCATTACATGCTTGGCAGCCGTCAGCAGGTTATTATTATTATTATTTATTATTAAAGCGCCATTCATTCCATAGCGCTGTACATATGATAAGCGGTGCACATACATAATACAGACAACTGCACTAATCATAAACAAGACAAGTTACAAACTGGTACAGAAGGAGAGAGGGCCCTGCCCATGAGGGCTCACAATCTACATGGTATGGGAGAAGGACACAGTAGGTGCGAGTTAAGTTGGTCATGGCGGTATAGAGGCAGCAGGGTCACTGGTTGTAGGCTTGTCTGAAGAGGTGGGTTTTCAGGTTTCTTTTGAAGGATTCCAATGTAGGTGAGAGTCTGATATGTTGGGGTAGCGAGTTCCAGAGTATGGGGGATGCACGGGAGAAATCTTGGAGTCGATTGTGGGAAGAGGCGATAAGAGGAGAGGAGAGAAGGAGGTCTTGTGAGGATCGGAGAGTGCGTGTTGGGATGTATCGGGAAAGTAGCTCAGAGATGTAGGGAGGGGACAGGTTATGGACGGCCTTGTATGTATTTGTTAGAACTTTGAAGTGAATTCGCTGGGCAATGCGCAGTGTAGGTGATATACCCAATGCGCAGTGTAGGTGATATACCTGCCCTGACCGTGCTTTGCAGACCAGGTATCAGTGGTCAGATGGACCCTTGCCCCAACACTGTGTGCCAGACATGCCATCACTTCCTTTTGCACAATTGAGTACAGGTTGGGGATTGCCTTTTGTGCAAAGAAATTTCGGCCGGGTACGTTCCACTGCGGTGTCCCAATAGCTACAAATTTTTGGAAGGCCTCAGACTCCACCAGCTTGTATGGTAAAAGCTGGCGTGCTAAGAGTTTCGACAAGCCAGCTGTCAGACACCGGGCAAGGGGGTGACTTTGTGACATTGGCTTATGCTCAAATATGTCCTTGACAGACACCTGACTGTGGGCAGATGAGCAGGAACTGCTCAAGGCGAGAGACGGAGTGGCGGATGGTTGAGAGGGGGAAAGGAGGACAGCAGTGGTTGACGTGGCTGAAGATGCTGGACCAGGAGGAGGATGGCGGCTTTGAGTTTGTGTGCTGCTTGTACTCATGTGTTGATCCCATAGGCGTTTGTGATTTGAGATCATGTGCCTTCGCAAAGCAGTTGTACCTAGGTGGGTGTTGGACTTCCCACGACTCAGTTTCTTTTGGCACATGTTGCAAATGGCATCGCTGTTGTCAGAGGCAGACACACAAAAAAAATGCCACACTGATGATCTCTGCAATGACAGCATTCTGGTGGTGGCAACAGCATGCGTTGATTGGCGTGCTGTCTGGCTGACCCCGAGTGCCGATGCATGCTGTCTGACTGTGCCACTACCTCCTTGCGATGACCTGCCCCTGCTTCCAACTCGTCTCCTCCTCCTCTCTGTCTCCCCATCTGAACTTTCCCTCTGTTCTTCTTCTCTTGGAGCGGGCACCCACGTGACATCCACGGACACATCGTCATCATCAACCGCTTCACTTGTATCTGACAACTCAGCAAAGGAAGCAGCAGCGGGTACATCATCATCACACCGTACGTCCATGTGTGTAATGCTGTCTGACTGAGACATATCCCTGTTATCTACATCCTCTGGCAATAATGGTTGCGCATCACTCATTTCTTCCAACTGATGTGTAAATAACTCCTCTGACAGATCAAGTGAAGCAGCTGTGGTGCTAGTGTTGGTGGTGGCGGCAGGCGGGTGAGTGGTAACTTGAGAGGTGCCTGAAGCTGAGCTGGAGGAGGATGGTCCATCAAGGTTCCGAGCGGAAGCTGTAGAAGATTGGGTGTCCTGTGTTAGCCAGTCAACTATGTCCTCAGAACTTTTCAAGTTCAGGGTACGTGGCCTCTGAACACTGGGCATTATTCTAGGGCCAAAGGGAATCACAGCACCACGACCATGACGGCCCCTGCGGGGTGGCCTGCCTCTGCCTGTCATTTTTTTTAGATTAGTTTAGTTGTACTATGCGTGCAAGCTACTGTGACACCAGATATGAGTGGCACTGTGCACTGGCAGAAGTTGGCAGAGTAGACACTGTAGGCCTGACACCCTTGCAGACAACTAACTGCTATTCAATCTATTACAGTCAAAATTGTTTTTGTTTTTTTAAATGTAATCTACTGTGACACCAGATATGAGTTGCGCTGGTGACACTATGCACTTGCAGGGCCTGAAACACACACACGCGTGCAGGCAACTGACTGCTATTATTTCACAGTCAAAATTTGTCATTTTTAAAAAAATGTAATCTACTTTGACACTAGATATGAGTTGCGCTGGTCACACTATGCCCTTGCAGGGCCTGAAACACACACACGCGTGCAGGCAACTGACTGCTATTATTTCACAGTCAAAATTATTATTTTTTTAAATATTTAATCTACTGTGACACAAGACTTGAGTTGCGCTGTTGACACTATGCACTTGCAGGGCACGAAACACACACACACGTGCAGGCAACTGACTGCTATTATTTCACAGTCAAAATTGTAGTTTTTTTTTTTATGTAATCTACTTTGACACCAGATATGAGTTGCGCTGGTGACACTATGCACTTGCAGGGCCTGAAACACACACACGCGTGCAGGCAACTGACTGCTATTATTTCACAGTCAAAATTATTATTATTCTTTTAAATGTAATCTACTGTAACACAAGATTTGAGTTGCGCTGGTGACACTATGCACTTGCAGGGCCTGAAACACACACACGCGTGCAGGCAACTGACTGCTATTATTTCACAGTCAAAATGTATTTTATTTTTTTAAATGTAATCTACTGTGACACCAGATATGAGTTGCGCTGGTGACACTGTGCACTTGCAAGGCCTGTAAAAAAAAAAACGCATGCAGGCAACTGACTGCTATTATTTTACAGTCAAATTTTTTATTATTTTTTTTAAATGTAATCTACTGTGACATCAGATATGAGTTGCACTGGTGACACTGTGCACTTGCAGGGCCTGAAACACACACACGCGTGCAGGCAACTGACTGCTATTATATTACAGTCAAAAAAGTTGTTGTTTTTTTAAAATGCAAGCTACTGTGACACCAGATATGAGTGGTGGCACTGGGCAAGTGGGCACAGTATACGCTGTGAGCCTGACACACACGCTGGCAGGCAACTGCAATTAGATTACACAGGACAAAAAAAAAAAAAAAGCAGACTGATGTACTAGCCCTAAAAAGGGCTTTTTGGGGTGCTGTCCTAACAGCAGAGATCAGATGAGTCTTTTAGGACTGTAGTGGACACTGAATACACTAGCCTAGCTATCGATTTCCCTATTAAATCAGCAGCAGCTACACTGTCCCTCCTCTCACTAAGACTGCAGCTTCCGAATGAATCTAAAATGGATGCTGTCCAGGAGGTGGGAGGGTCTGGGAGGGAGGGTATGATGCTGATTGGCTGGAATGTGTCTGCTGACTGTGAGGTACAGGGTCAAAGTTTACTCAATGATGACGAATAGGGGCGGACCGAACATCGCATATGTTCGCCCGCCACGGCGAACGCGAACAAGCTATGTTCGCCGGCGAATAGTTCGGGACATCTCTACTGCTGGCAACCAAAACTATGGATGGAGCTGGAAGCAGATGGCTTTGTCCATCGTGTAGTGGCCTTGCCAGGGCACTGTAGCTCAGTTCCCTTTCAATTTGATGGAAGACAGATCATTTCAAAACCAGTCTATAGATGACAATAGGACATTGTGAATTGTGTGCTTGCATTGAACTTTCACTTTGCAAAATTTGCGTTATCCATCCACTTATGATTTGCCTTTGATTACAAGGGAAGAACTCTTAATTTTGCACTTAAATATTCATAGCAGAAATCTCTTTATATCATTTGAAGGTAAGAAAAGGCAGCAGCACAGTAAATACAGATGTGGATGCAATCCATCAGGAACCCTGGGCAACGGGTCCGCTTAGATCTCCAAGAGAGAAAGATGAGGCAGCAATCCGGAATATGGTGGAAAAGGCTGCAGTGAAATAAACCGAGTCCACCACCCTATTCCACCATATTCTGGAGAGCTGCCTCATCTTTCTCACTTTTATATAATTTGATCAATTACGGTTCATCATGAAACAGCATAGCTTTGGTGCACTGTAAAACTGTACATAGTAATATATTAACACCAAACACTTACATTTAAGATGTGAATTGATAAAAAGGAAAGATGTTCCAAAGAAGGCAACGCCCAAGGCCATGATGGAATAGCCTTGTTGTTACAGGGGCATATTCGACCTCTGTAGAAAGAAAAATGGTCAGTGGTTTGGAGAACTACAATATATAGCTCAATTAAATAAAAGTGATTTCCTCCTTACAGTCGGAGATATTACTATCATGTCATTTCACTCGGTTATTTTGGAGTCATCCCTCAGATTCTCCATTACTCCATATAAACAAGAATCTGAGAGGAAAGATTTTAGGACGAGCAATTCGACTTGAAGATCCATCCTATAAGCTTTACAATGGACAAATGAGATGTTCCAACTAACAACTCAATGAAGTCAATGAAAGAAAGTGTATCATACCTGAGCAAAAACAAATCTGCTGTCATCAAACAAAGATGGTGAGATACGGGACTCCATGTCTGGATGAGTAGTATAACACATAATGTGGACCAAGGGTCTCCTGTAATTTTATCTCCCATTCCCGTCTACAAGAAGACACAAATTCAAATATGAACGTTAAGAAGGATGACATCAAATTAAGATCATTTGTCCAAAAATGTATGCCTTGACCTCTGAGGTTAAATTGGAAATTGCACAAGTTATCCTACTGTATCCTGCAGTCAAGGAGCAGACTTAGATTTACAATCTTAGACTTACCTGTTTGGACATCCTTCCTGAATGCCAATAACATAGATGTCTTTGGCAAATTTGTCATCTGATATCAAGAGCAGATCCTCCAGATTTTGCTGAAACTCCTGTTCAGAATAGATAGATATATATGTAATAATATATACACAGAACACCAACCAACCTGGCATCTTCTGTATATTATACAAATTCTTAAATGTACTTATTTTAAATTGTATTCTTAGTTTATAAAAAAAAAAAAGAGGGAGAAATTGATTATATTATATGTATATTACAGTACTCAGGTAGACTATGGTCGGGGCTCAAGATCAGGAGCAGTGGCACCCCAATTTCATAGGTTGATAGTTTGCAACATCAAAATGTTTGGACCAAAAATGTTATCCCAGGTTTGGGATAGACCTGATTATGTGATATTTAACTGCTAACTAGACAGAGTTACTGGCCCAGTTTACCCAACTGCAGCCCAGCCACCCAGATGGAACACAATAAACACTGCATAGTTCTTCTCACCTGTCCTTTCATATTCCAGGTGGCAACATAGAGTTTTAACCGTTGATCTGGGAAATGTTGGTCTAATCCTCCAGCTCCAGTCATAGCGCTGCTGCCCAAGCTCCTGTGAAGACAGATGGAGGAGTAAAGATCTAGTAACTATTATACACAATATATTGACAAGTATTCTCTTTTAAATGTTACATACCTTTCATAAATATCTTTGGAGCGCAGCCGGGACAGCAGGCTGAATTCGCTCTTCTTGGTGTCATTTGAGCTGCAGTCTAAAGATTTGCTGTGACTTGGGTCACTGGGTTCTTTTGCTGCCATATCTTTGATGACAAAATATTTGAGGAGTGAGATATTGGACTTCTTCATAGTTGGTATGTCTGCCATCAGATTTTCTTTATCAGGAATCGGAGACACGTGATATTTTTTTTGTTTTTTCCCAAAAGGGCATGGTTGTTAAATGCCCCGGGTGTAAGATTGCACTAGTGTCCTTTGTAGAAAACCAGCAGCTAGTCGAGATGAGATTTGACTTATCACCTAGTTCCTAATTATGACAAATCGCTGACCGCAAAAGCAACAGAGCAACGCAGTGTCAATCCAAGAGCAAGACCTAGAATAACCACAGAAAACAATGGCTGAAGAAAACTATAAGGGAACCTTTGCTTATGATGAAACTAGGTGGATAAATGAATTATCAAAGAAGTATTCCAACAAGAGATCAGAAGCTGGCGACTTAGTTCTTGGACCCCCAGTTAATTAGATAGATTAGGGACTGGGAGTTGGAACAGATTATTGATTCTACATTTGACAATATGGCATTTTGAAGGGTTTTATATATGCATGGGTGTGTATTAATTGACAATCAAAATTCTGAATTTTTATTATAGAGGACATACATACTTTTGGTGACCCTACACTAATATAAGGAATTCTGTGATTCTGCCCTGCAGATCTATCACAAGAATGGAACCTGCCATTCTTGACAGCCAGCACAGGCTGCTATACCGATAATTAAATCACTCCATTATATATACTAATAGTATATTACTACTACCAAACCATTCCATGAAGATATTGAAATTCATGGTGCTTAATGTTAGGAATTCATCAGGTAGCATAATGAGATGAGCAAATTTTTAAAAAATCCGGTTCGGGAATTACATTAAAAACTTCTATTTCCTGACTGCTGAGAGCCTTTATAGTGGTGTAGAACACTGTGCCTTTTAGTAACACACATAGGGAGTCTGCTTCGGTAGTGAAATAATACTGTGAGTCCGTATCACATGCAGATGACAGGCATCGCTCTTAGAATCACTGCACACTTCACTTATTAGGGCAGTCATGGGGCCAAAACTGACCAAATAACTCAAGTATGAACTCAACCTTACAGGTCGATGTTAGTGCCAGGAAGAAGTGCACTCCTTTTACACCGTCGCCAGCTGATTCTGCATAGATGTTATCAGAACCTGTTCAGATAACAGAGTCCCCTGACAGAGTGGAGAGGGTGTCAGCAGTAAGTTTGTGTTGACATCACTGATTAATTTGCCCTTCCTCTGATCCGTCAGAACAATAACCCCACAAAAACAGATCCTGTCTGTGGAGCATATGCCTTTACTCAGCATTTGCTCAATAATCCATCAGTATTGCTAATGCCAAAAAAACAGGACTGGATCTAAAACAAAGATGACACGTGAATGGAATATTTACATGTCTTCTGCATTTTATACCCACTCCTGCTTTTGGCTACCATAAGCCAATTCTGATGGGACCATACAGGCCTTACAGCTTCTACACAGACAAGATCAATTGTGCGTCTCATTTTTCCTTCCTTCTGACAGATCAGAAGAAGGGTCAAACAAATGATGATGTCAGCCAGGCCGGAAGGCAAAATAGTGGCCCAGTCATGAAGTGGGGAGGGTGGGAACAGTACGAGGAGACCACAGAGTGGCCCAATGACAGGATCTGGAGGTTGAGGCAACATGAGGAGGCCACATAGTGGCACAGTGACAGAGTCTGGAGGTGGTGGCAGCATGAGGAGACCACAGAGTGGCACAATGACAGTGTCCGGAAATGGCAGCAGCAGCAGTAGCAGCATCAGCAGAAGGCCACCCAGTAGCACAATGGCAGAGTCTGGAGTTTGCAGCAGTATGAGGAAGCCACCGAGTGGCACAATGATAGAGTCTGGAGGTGGCGGCAGCAGCATCAGGAGAAGGCCACCGAGTGGCACAATGACAGAATCTGGAGGAGGCAGCAGTAACAGCATCAAGAGAAAGCCACAGAGTGGCACAATGACAGAATCTGGAGGAGGCAGCAGCAGCATCAGTAGGATGCCACAGAGTGGCACAATGACAGATTCTGGAGGTGGCGGCAGCAGCAGTAGCAGCATCAAGAGAAGGCCACCGTGTGGCACAATGACAGTCTGGAGGTGGCGGCAACAGCAGTAACAGCATCAGGAGAAGGCCACCGAGTGGCACAATGAAAGAGCCTGGTGGTGGCAGCAGCATCAGTAGGAGGCCCCAAAGTGGCACAATGACAGAGTGTGGAAGTGGCGGCGCCAGCAGCATCAGGAGGAGGCCACAAGGTGGCACAATGACAGAGCGTGGAGGTGGCGGCAGCAGCAGCAACATCAGGAGGAGGCCACAGGGTGACACAATGACAGAGTGTGGAAGTGGCGGCAGCATCAGGAGACCACAGAGTGGCAAGGTGACATAGTGTGGAGATGGCAGCAGCATCAGGAGGCCACAGAGTGGCACGACGACGAGAGATTGCGGAGCTGGCAGCAGCATGAGGACCCCAGAGAGTGACACGATGATGAGAGATTGTGGAGGTGGCAGCAGCATGAGGTGGCCGCTTCGTCTATTCATTTATAGGGAATATGGAACAGAAGGTTAAAATTTCTCAACTTTATAAAGTGTTGCTTAAAACACGATTTAATAATACATGTTCTCTGGCACAAAAGGCTTGGCAAATTGATTGTCTGTGAATTTCCCTCGAAGATTAGGATAATATATTGGCAAATTTAAGTTTACTTTCTTATAATTTTAATCAAGTTTTGGTTCAATTTAATATTCAGTATTTAATAAATTTTATAATAAAAATTAATTGTTGCCTAAGATAGGAGAGAATCCACCAGTCTTCTGTTTATTCAACGACGTGGTTACGATGGAGAAAGCATTCCAAAAAACAATTTCTCTCCACCTGGAGACGAATCCTGTCAAGATTGATGCAAGTGCGGCTGCTAATCGACCCAGATACTTCTGGGGGAACCTGCCTGGCATGAACAGGCCTCTAGTAGCTACAGACAATGAGAAGACAAAGCGTCAAGATAGCTTTGAGCCCGGAAGAGTCGCGAAGTTCATCAAGATACGTCACTAAAGATTTTACTGCGTATAACCGCAGCACTGATCGCTGAATAAAATTAGTTTTTCGACCAAAATGCGTAAATAAAGATTTTATCGCATATAATTGCAGTGCTGAATGCTGAATAAAATACGGCCCAAAAGGTTTTACCACATATAACTTCGACTAAAATACGTCAATAAAGATTTTACCATATATAATGGAGAACGGAGATGGAGAGAGTCTTCGGATTCCCCTGACCCTATACGTGCGCCTCAGAAATGAACCGCAGCTCCTGGGAAGGTCATGGAGCGTCCCGGTCATCCGGCATCTATTCACCCTGCTGAAGGATTATTTTGAAAGTGTGTAGAAGCCACATGGAGCCCCCACGCTGCTGATTTATCATGGAAACATCATGGAGATTTTACCGCATATAACCACAGCGATGATCGCTGAATACATTTTGTTTTTCGACCGAAATACGTCAATAAAGATTTTACCACAAATAACTGCAGCGCTGAACGCTGAATAAAATTCATTTTTCAACCAAAATATGTCAATAAAGATTTTACCACAAATATAACTGCAGCGCTGAACGCTGAATATATTTTGTTTTTCGACCAAAATACGTCACTAAAGGTTTTGCCACATATAACTGAAACAGTGAACGCTGAATATATATTTTTTCTACCAAAATACAGTACAGACCAAAAGTTTGGACACACCTTCTCATTCAAAGAGTTTTCTTTATTTTCATGACTATGAAGGCATCAAAACTATGAATTAACACATGTGGAATTATATACATAACAAACAAGTGTGAAACAACTGAAAATATGTCATATTCTAGGTTCTTTAAAGTGGCCACCTTTTGCTTTGATTACTGCTTTGCCCACTCTTGGCATTCTCTTGATGAGCTTCAAGAGGTAGTCACCTGAAATGGTCTTCCAACAGTCTTGAAGGAGTTCCCAGAGATGCTTATCACTTGTTGGCCCTTTTGCCTTCACTCTGCGGTCCAGCTCACCCCAAACCATCTCGATTGGGTTCGGGTCCGGTGACTGTGGAGGCCAGGTCATCTGGCGCAGCACCCCATCACTCTCCTTCATGGTCAAATAGCCCTTACTTTCAAAGTTTTCCCAATTTTTCGGCTGACTGACTGACCTTCATTTCTTAAAGTAATGATGGCCACTAGTTTTTCTTTACTTAGCTGCTATTTTCTTGCCATAATACAAATTCTAACAGTCTATTCAGTAGGACTATCAGCTGTGTATCCACCTGACTTCTCAACGCAACTGATGGTCCCAACCCCATTTATAAGGCAAGAAATCCCACTTATTAAACCTGACAGGGCACACCTGTGAAGTGAAAACCATTTCAGGGGACTACCTCTTGAAGCTCATCAAGAGAATGCCAAGAGTGTGCAAAGCATTAAGAAAAGCAAAAGGTGGCTACTTTGAGGAACCTAGAATATGACATATATTCAGTTGTTTCACACTTGTTTGCTATGTATATAATTCTACATGCGTTAATTCATAGTTTTTATGCCTTCAGTGTGAATCTACAATTTTCATAGTCATGAAAATAAAGAAAACTCTTTGAATGAGAAGGTGTGTCCAAACTTTTGGTCTGTACTGTATGTCACAAAAGTTTTATCACATATAACTGCAAAAGTGAACGCTGAATATATTTTGTTTTTGTACTGAAATAATAACTGCAGAAGTGAAATGCGTATATATTTTTCTTTTTGTACTGAAAAAAGGCCAGTAAACGCTTTTAGCAGAAATTAATGCACCAGTGACATGCGTATATATTTTTCTTTCTGTATTGAAATAGGCCAGTAAATGCTTTCAACACATATAACTGCAGAAGTGAAATGCGTATATATTTTTCCTTTTTGTACTGAAATAGGCCACTAAACGCTTTCAAGACATATAACCGCCGCCGACTGGAACTGAGAATATATTTTTCTTTTTGTACTGAAATAGGCCACTAAACGCTTTCAAGACATAACTGCCGCTGATGTGAACTGAGAATATATTTTTCTTTTTGTACTGAAATAGGCTACTAAACACTTTCAAGACATATAACCGCCGCCGACACGAACTGAGAATATATATTTCTTTTTGAACTGAAATAGGCCACTAAACGCTTTCAAGACATATAACTGCCGCCGACGTGAACTGAGAATATATTTTTATTTTTGTACTGAAATAGGCCACTAAACGCTTTCAAGACATATAACTGCCGCTGCTGACTTGAACCGAGAATATATTTTTCTTTTTGTACTGAAATAGGCCACTAAGCGCTTTCAAGACATATAACCGCCGCCAACGTGAACTGAGAATATATTTTTCTTTTTGTACTGAAATAGGCCACTAAACGCTTTCAAGACATATAACCGCCGCCGACGTGAACTGAGAATATATATTTCTTTTTGTACTGAAATAGGCCACTAAACGCTTTCAAGACATATAACCGCCGTCGACATGAACTGAGAATATATTTTTCTTTTTGTACTGAAATACAAAATAACACATAACCGTTGCACTAACTGACTGCTACCGCCGCTACTTCCGTGAACCCCTGCACCACTACTTTCCAGGTAGGTAGGCTGCTGCGAAGCAGGTGGTCTACCCCTGGCACGTTTGGCTCCCGACCTCCCACTGCTGCCACCCTGCTGACTCACTGCCATGCTTTCAACACATATAACCTCTGAATTGAACTGAGAATATATTTTTCTTTTTGTACTGAAATAGGCCACTAAATGCTTTCAAGACATAACTGCCGCCATGAACTGAGAATGCATTTTTCTTTTTGTACTGAAATACAAAATAACACATATAACCACTAGTGATGTCCCGAACTATTCGCCGGCGAACATTGTTTGTTCGCGTTCGCCGCGGCGGGCGAACATATGCGATGTTCGGTCCGCCCCCTATACGTCATCATTGAGCAAACTTTGACCCTGTACCTCACAGTCAGCAGACACATTCCAGCCAATCAGCAGCATACCCTCCCTCCCAGACCCTCCCACCTCCTATCAAAAAGCAAGGACAGCATCCATCTTAGATTCATTCGGAAGCTGCAGTGTTAGTGAGAGGAGGGACAGTGCAGCTGCTGCTGATTTAATAGGGAAATCGATAGCTAGGCCAGTGTATTCAGTGTCCACTACAGTCCTCAAAGACTCATCTGATCCACTGTAAGGACAGCGTCCTGACAGCACCCCAAAAAGCCCTTTTTAGGGCTAGTACATCAGTCTGCTTTTTTTTTTTCTTTTTTTTCTCTGTAATCTAATTGCAGTTGCTCCAGCGTGTGTGTCAGGCCCACAGCGTGTACTGTGCCCACTACTGCCAGTGCCCAGTGCCACCACTCATATCTGGTGTCACAGTAGCTTGCATTTGAAAATAAAAAACAATTTTTTCACTGTAATATAATTACAGTTGCCTGCAAGCGTGTGTGTCAGGCTTACAGCGTGTACTGTGCCTACTATTGCCAGTGCCCAGTTGCACCATATCTGGTGTCACAGTAGCTTGCACGCATAGTACAACTAATCGGAAAAAAAAATTACAGGCAGAGGCAGGCCACCCTGCAGGGGCCGTCGTGGTTGTGGTGCTATGATTTCCTTTGGCCCTAGAATAATGCCCAGTGTTCAGAGGCCACGTACCCTGAACTCAAAAAGTTCTGAGGACATAGTTGACTGGCTTACACAGGACACCCAATCTTCTACAGCTTCCGCTCGGAGCCTTAACGCACCATCCTCCCCCAGCTCAGCTTCGGGCACCTCTCAAGTTACCACTCGCCCGCCTGCCGCCACCACCAACACTAGCACCACAGCTGCTTCACTTGATCTGTCAGAGGAGTTATTTACACATCAGTTGGAAGAAATGAGTGATGCTCAACCATTATTGCCAGAGGATGTAGATAACAGGGATATGTCTCAGTCAGGCAGCATTACACACATGGACGTACGGTGTGATGATGATGATGTTGTACCCGCTGCTGCTTCCTTTGCTGAGTTGTCAGATACAAGTGAAGCGGTTGATGATGACGATGTGTCCGTGGATGTCATGTGGGTGCCCGCTCGAAGAGAAGAACAACAGGGGGAAAGTTCAGATGGGGAGACAGAGAGGAGGAGGAGACGAGTTGGAAGCAGGGGGAGGTCGTCGCAAGGAGCTAGTGGCACAGTCAGACAGCATGTATCGGCACCCGGGGTCAGCCAGACAGCACGCCAATCAACGCATGCTGTTGCCACCACCAGAATGCCGTCATTGCAAAGCTCAGCAGTGTGGCATTTTTTTTGTGTGTCTGCCTCTGATAACAGCAATGCCATTTTCAACCTGTGCCAAAAGAAACTGAGTCGTGGGAAGTCCAACACCCACCTAGGTACAACTGCTTTGCGAAGGCACATGATCTCACATCACAAACGCCTATGGGATCAACACATGATGAGTACAAGCAGCACACAAACTCAAAGCCACCATCCTCCTCCTGGTCCAGCATCTTCAGCCACGTCAACCACTGCTGTCCTCCTTGCCCCCTCTCAAACATCCGCCACTCCTCCTCTCACCTTCAGCAGTTCCTGCTCATCTGCCCACAGTCAGGTGTCTGTCAAGGAAATGTTTGAGCGTAAGAAGCCAATGTCACAGAGTCACCCCCTTGCCAGGCGTCTGACAGCTGGCTTGTCGGAACTCTTAGCCCGCCAGCTTTTACCATACAAGCTGGTGGAGTCTGAGGCCTACCAAAAATTTGTAGCTACTGGGACACCGCAGTGGAAGGTACCCGGCCGAAATTTCTTTGCACAAAAGGCAATCCCCAACCTGTACTCTATTGTGGAAAAGGAAGTCATGGCATGTCTGGCACACAGTGTTGGGGCAAGGGTCCATCTGACCACTGATACCTGGTCTGCAAAGCACGGTCAGGGCAGGTATATCACGTACACTGCGCATTGGGTAAATCTGCTGACGGCTGCCAAGCATGGAATGCGTGGCTCTTCAGAGGAGTTGGTGACACCGCCACGACTTGCAGGCAGGCCTGCTGCCACCTCCTCTACTCCTCCTACTCCATCCTCTTCGCTAACCTCCTCGGCTGAGTCCTCTTCTGCTGCTGCATCTTGCTCCACATCAACTGCACCCCCCCAGCTCCCCAGGGGCTATTCCACATCCCGGATACAACAGTGTCACGCCGTCTTGGGGTTGACTTGCCTGAAAGCAGAGAGTCACACCGGACCAGCACTCCTGTCTGCCCTGAACGCACAGGTGGATCAGTGGCTGACTCCGCACCAACTGGAGATCGTCAAAGTGGTGTGTGACAACAGAAGCAATTTGTTGGCGGCATTGAATTTGGGCAAGTTGACACATGTGCTGTGCATGGCACATGTGTTGAATCTGATCGTACAACGCTTTGTGCATAAGTACCCAGGCTTACAGGACGTCCTCAAGCAGGCCAGGAAGGTGTGTGGCAATTTCAGGCGTTCCTACACGGCCATGGCGCACTTTTCCGATATTCAGCGGCGAAACAACATGCCAGTGAGGCGCTTGATTTGCGACAGCCCGACACGTTGGAATTCGACACTCCTAATGTTCGAAGTAAGAGGACCGACCAAGCATCTTTTTCCATCTCCCGGTTCCTAAAATCTATTCCATACACGTCCCCTGATAGGGGACGTAACAAGGATTAAACTGATAGGAATAGTACTACTTAACATACCACTCAAATCTGGTAGCACAGTAAATTGCACGGCGCACGCGCAGTGCCCCAGGTTGGAAGTAATGTTATGGACTATTGATACAAAATGGATACTTGCTTGTTGAGGACTATGTTTAGCTAAGATGGCGGCCAGGCATTCAGCCAACACCTATAAACTAGAATCTTACTTTGTGTTTTATCATGTGTTTCTTTGTGGTTTCCGTTCAGCTCAAGCAAGCAGTTACAAAGAAAGAAGAAGTAACGGTTTCACCCACGAGCAAGGGGGGAGGGGGGAGGAATTTCTTCTGGCCGTCAAGGTTACAGAAGAAGTATATAGTTCGTAGCCAATAGAAAAGATATACTCTATCTTTCACCCCCCCCTCCCACTTCTTCCTGTCTGCTGTTTTCAGAAAATAAACCAGAGATCCTGTTTTAACTCCGTGAGGTGTGTTGTCTCAGTTTGATCTCTCCGTGCACGTACATTAATTAATTTGGAGCAGTACATCAACCGAACTGGCAGCTTGGCCAGAACCAGAACAATTTTGGCGCCAATCGTGGGGCTCGAGGATTGGACCCTCTGTTCCCGTACCCCCAGAGACCAGACGAGGAGAGGTGCACTAACGGACACCGGGATCGCAACCCGTGATATGAGGTAAGAAAATTGAGTCATCTTGCCCATAAAGTGTCCCCTGGTGTAGCCTCTTGGTGTTCGTCTGAGGGAGGGGTGCGGAAGCAGTCTGGGACGTCCTCGAGGGCATGAAAGTAAGAACCCCATATGTTTTTTAAAGTCTTGATGTACTGTGTTGTGCCTATAAGTTGTGAAGACCCTGTTGACAAGTATCACTGACTGAGACACGGAGTTCTCCTGTGTGCCTGTATCGGAGTTCAGCCCGGTGTCTGACTCGAATCTCCATAAAGGGGACGATCACAGAAGGGGGAGAGCGGTTCGCGGTAGCCCAGAGTGTGCTGACCGGGACTCAAAGGTCTTCACGTCCAGTGATTACTCTATACAGAGGTCTTTAGGCGGCTTCAGTAGGTACGAGAGATAATGGGAAATGAGTAAAGTGTCCCGAAGGGCTACTGTTCACCTGAACAGTACGTGGCGGACAGGAGAGGCAAACGTTTCATAAAAGGATTAACTAAGTTGGAGAAGAGTTATAGTGTCTGTAAAAGAGGCATCCTTTGTAGTGCCACCTGGCAAGTGTTGTTAAACGAGAAGAGGGGGAAGTTAGAAGATGATAAATTGACAGACATGGTCCGTGTGTGGTTGGACTGTAGTAAAGAATTTGAACAGACCGGGGGGGAACTAAATTTTGATGAGAAAAGACAGAGATATTTCTGTAAGCCTGGTGTTGCATTGATACATGACTTGCCACCACCTTATAATGACGCCGGGAAGAAAGCAGGTGGGTGGACCTGCAAAACATGTGGTCAACAGAATCCCTCCTCCCGTGATACGTGCCTTCCCTGTGGGGTTCCCCACCCACAAAACCACACCTTGGTAACTACTCCCCAGCACGTCCCATCACTTCCCGTGTTAGCTACAGCGCCATCTTGTCCCCAGGCAACGCCCATGAACGGACCTTTAATATCATTCGGTCCGGACCCCCCCGTCACTCCTATGTCACCCTTGCCCCTTCCTACTACCTTGTACCCCATGGTTAACCCGGACGGTACATTCATGCTACCACACTCACCTGCCACCCTTACTCCTATAATGGTAGGAGGGCAACCTGATGAAGCAGAACAGGGGGATGCAGACGGTGCTGCAGAATCCACAATGGGCATTCAAAATGCACCGGGTAATATGCAGACTCCTTCGCGGGGTACCCCGACAGACTACGGTGATCCGCCAACTTTATCCCTGGCACCACAGTGGACTGTGCCCATGGTCGTGCGCCCATCACGACGTTCACAAGATCAAATACTGCAGGGTCAGATTACAGAGTTACAAAAGAACTTACAGAAAATTGAGCAGGGAAACCTTGAGACACTGAAAGAAGCCCTAGCACTTAACCGGCCACAGGGACCACCAAAATATGTGTCTTTCACCCCACAACAGTTATTCACCATAGTGAATTTACTGCCTGACCCTGAGACCCATCCCATGCCCTTTTTCAGGAAACTGTCCCAAGTGCATCAAACCTATGGGTGCACATGGTCGGACCTGCAAAGTATAGTGGAAAACAAGACAGGTGAATACTCCACACTGATAATGGATCAAATCCACATCCCTAATCTTAAAGGTGCTAACTTTGACCCCCGGGATCATGAGTCTGGAGAATTCTTTATAGAACAACTGCAGAAATGGGCGAAAGGAAGATTAGCAGACCAATCCACGACATTACAGGATATGACACAGGAAAAAGTTGAAACTGTCGAGAAATTTGCTCAGAGGATTAAACAAAATTACAAAGACATGGGTTTTAGTCAGAATGAGCCTGTTCATCTCAGACTCTTGGCCCGCTCGTTTGTCGATGGTCTACGACCAGAGATAAACAAAGCCCTTGTGACCTGTCACCCCGAGTGGAAATCCTTGACACTAGATATGTTGGAGCAGATTGCAAAGGGTCTAGAGAGTAACACAAAGAAAACCCGTGCTGCTGTGATAGCCGTAATGTCAGGAGAAGATGGTGGAGAACACCGACCCCCTTATGTCTGTTATGGGTGCGGCAAGCCCGGTCACATAAAACGACACTGCCGTAGCAAACATCTGTGGCCAACCAATCAACGGCGACAGGGGGGCACTCAGCCCCCTTCATCGCAATAGGACGCTGGCAAACCAGTGCAGGGAGGGGACATTCCCTATATGACAGTCTCTACCCCTCCTACCGGTCCCACCCCTCGAGTGACGCTTGAGGTTGCAGGGAAGGAACTTTCATTTCTTGTGGACACTGGTGCAGCCCGCAATCCGCACACACTCCTTGCTGGCATTCCACCCACTGCCACTACTTTCACTGTCATTGATCTGGCCAATGCATTCTTTTCTGTTCCCTTACATGAGAAATGTCAGTTTCTTTTTGCTTTCACACATGCAGGCAAACAGTACACCTGGACTGTTATGCCTCAAGGGGCTCAAAACAGCCCTTCCTGCTTCAGCAAGGCTATGTCCTCTGTTCTGCAACCCTGGCAAGCAGATCACCCGGATGTGGAACTCCTCCAGTATGTGGATGACCTTCTCCTCTGTGCGGTCTCTCCCCAAATCTGCATGACAAAATCTGTCTCTCTTCTCCAGTTTTTAGCCTCTGCTGGATGTGGAGTCTCACAAGCCAAACTACAACTGTGTCTCCCCAAAGTTGTCTTCCTAGGTCATTGCATCTCTCAAGGTCACAAGCACCTAACTGAGGCGAGGAAGAAGGCTATCTCTGACATCCAACTCCCGGACACTCCTCATCAGCTGCAAACCTTTCTGGGACTCATCTCCTACTGCAGGCCTTGGATATCTGATGCTTCTGTCCTCATGCAGCCCTTATATGACTGTATACCTCGTAATGCTGCTACTCCTTTCCAGATGACAATGGAGGCCGGAGAAGCTTTTCAGTCATTGAAGGCCGCCATTGCATCTGCCCCTGCTCTTGGCATCCCCAACTACAACCTTCCTTTCCGGCTGTATGTCATGGAACGCCAAGGTCACGCCACTGGAGTCCTCACTCAAACTCATGGTGGCCGCAATCGACCCTTGGGTTACTATTCTGAGCGTCTTGACCCGGTAGCCAGAGCTGCCCCTTCCTGTGTCAGAGCTATCCATGCTGCCAGCTCTCTTCTAAACGTCACATCTGACGTTGTGCTGGGTCATCCCCTCACTATTCTGGCTCCCCATGACATTTCTGCCATCCTCCAGCAGACTCAACCTAAACACCTCACTGCACAGCGCCACCTCCGGCTTCAGTGTAGTTTGCTTCTGCCAGATAATGTCACCATTCAGAGGTGCCACATCCTCAATCCTGCTGCACTCCTTCCTCTTCCAAGGGGGAAAGTATAATGGAGATTCTGAAGATTTTTATTGATCTACATGCTGAAGAGGATCTTCAGGAAGAAGAACTATGGGCCTCAACCGACTCTCTTTACAAGGAACAAGAACATGATTGCATCACAATGATGGAAGCTGAAGTAGGGACACCACCATCAGTCCAAGACACTCCTCTGACAAACCCTCATTGGATTCTCTTTGTGGACGGCTCAAGGTACGCCGATGACAAGGGGAAGTTCCATACAGGCATGGCAGTCACAAGTGAACATGAAGTGCTGTGTGCAAGACAATTGCGCCCAGACCAGTCAGCACAAGAAGCTGAACTCATTGCCCTCACTGAAGCCTGCCTCATGGCAAAAGACTCTACCGCCAATATCTACACAGATTCTAGATATGCCTTTGGAGTGGTTCATGACTTTGGACTAATATGGAAGGCCCGGGATTACATCACAGCTGCAGGAACCCCGATTAAGAATGCTGCAGCAGTAGCAGCCCTAATGGCAGCAGTACTCCTGCCCAACCAAGTGGCAGTGATCAAAGTAAAGGCCCATACTCGAGCTGACACCCCTGAGGCCAGAGGAAACGCCCTAGCTGACCAAGCGGCCAAGGAAGCAGCAGTGAAAGAGGAAAGAGTCCAGTCAGACCAGATTATGATAACACCTACTGAAACAAATGCAGAAACAGGCCACTCCCAGGGAAAAGGAAATCTGGCTGAAAGAATCAGCCCTCGAAGAAGAATCTGGACTCTGGACACAAGGAAAGAGAGTCTGCCTACCCAGAGCTCTTTATCCCCTAATAGCCTCAGTGGCCCATGGGCCCACCCACCAATCCAAAACCATCACGAAAGAACTAATTGACAAAATATGGGTGGCCCCAGGGATAACCCCTGTCCTGGTGAGACATACCCAAGCGTGTCTCATCTGTGCAGAGTGTAACCCTGGCAGAACCGAGCCCACTCCCAGAAAATGTCTCCCGAAAGCCTTATATCCCTTTCAGAGGATACAAATCGATCATATCCAGATGCCAATGTGCCAAGGGTTTCAATATGTGCTAGTAGTGATAGACTTGTTCTCTGGGTGGCCAGAAGCCTACCCCGTCCGAAACCAGACAGCAACCACTACTGCAAAAAAACTGATGCAGGAGCTTGTAGGTTCGGAGTACCTGAGGTCATTGAGAGTGATCAGGGCCCAGCATTCACTGCTAGTCTAACCGAAGAGGTCTGGAAGATGGTAGGGTCACACCTGGCGTATCATACCCCATACAGGCCCCAAAGCAGCGGCAAAGTCGAAAGATTGAACGGGGTGTTAAAATCTAAAATCCTGAAGATGACCAGGGAGACAGGGCTTAATTGGGTTCAGTGTTTGCCTATAACCCTCTTTTCAGTTAGGCATACACCAAGGCCCCCACACAAACTAACCCCATATGAGATCTTATTTGGAACAGGGCCAAGAATGGGACAGTATTTCCCACAACAGTTACAAATGCATTATGAATCTGTTGCAAAATATGTGATAGCCTTGAGCAAGCAATTGTCTAATATACATGCACAAGTTTTCTCTTCCATTCCAGATCCTAACTCCCTGGAGGGAAGCCACACTCTCAAACCTGGAGAGTGGGTGGTGGTCAAGAAACACATCAGAAGCACCCTCCAACCACGATACGAGGGACCTTACCAGGTGTTGCTGACCACCCCAACCTCTGTGAAACTCGAAGGGAGACCCACCTGGATCCACGCTTCACATTGTAATAGAGTGAAGGCTGTCCCACCGTCCCAGGAACCATAAGCCATGAGGATTCACATACTGATCATGACTTTGACAGTGGGCATATCTGCAGTATTCACGCCACTGGGTGATGAATGGGACAATTCACTGATACGGCACCATCAAATTTTAGTCCAGGGGTTGAAGGAGACTGAAACTCTGAGAGATTGTTGGATCTGTACCCACAGTCCCGTGAGTTCAACCAGTATGCCTTATTTTGCAATACCCCTGGACCTTTCTGAACTGATTGACCTGTCTAATTCTACCATCTTTCTCACTAGTATACACCAAGTTAAATCCAGTACAAACAAGGACAGGGAAGTAGCCTTACCTGTTGCAGGGTGGGCAGATGGCCCATGGCTCATGATAAACAGATCAGGACCCTCGGTAGATTATAGCTCTACTCCTTGGCAAGAGGGACACTGGGCTAATGTCACATGTTTTCCTAGCTGGACACACTGTTATTGTCTCCAAGTACAAACCAAAGGTATGACATTTAGTCCACACATACACTCAGGTTGCAATGATTCAAAAACAGACAGCCACGTGCAGTGTATTGGTGTAGATGCTGTGAACGGAAAGGATCTGCCCTGTAACAACCGTACTGTACAGGATCTCCGGACAGGTATATTAGCTAACGACACCGAAAGTCAGTCAAAAGGATATGAGTTGGCGAAAGGGACACAATTAGCCAAACTAATTACCCGATTATTCAATGGCACAGCAGTAGCAGTTCCAGACGACATATACTTAGTTTGTGGACACAAAGCATACAAATGGTTATCCGAGAATGTCACAGGACTGTGCACCATCGCCAGGCTTACTCCTGCTACCTTTATAGTACCACACTCTGAAATTGACATAAATGCAGTACCTAAACACACCTTGTATCGTAGGGCCAAAGATAACACACCCAGACCAAATGGCAAGCCACATGTAGTAGAGATGAGCATTACCAACAAAATTGTTAGTTCCATCTTCATATATCCCATGATAATGCAGATGTGGGATCATCTGGTAGTAGCAACAGACTACCTGGATGACCAAATATGGGAGGTGATGAGACTTATGAATACCTCAAACATTGTGCAAAACCAGTTAATCATCGTCACCAACCAACACACATTAGTTCTAGATTATGTTACAGCTAAAGATGGAGGTATGTGCCAGATTGTGGGACCCTCTTGTTGCCATTACATAGACCCGCAGGGTAATTTGCAAGTTAAGGTGGATATAGAGAAGATGGCGGATTTAAGAGATAAATGGCTGGATGCACATAAAGCTGATAAAGATACATGGTGGTCTGATACCTTCTCTTCCCTTAACCCCAATAACTGGTTCAAAGGTATTGGGGGTTGGTTCATGGGAATTGTCCAAGTAATATTGCAGGTAGCCCTAATAATATTGGTGATATATGTAGTGATTAAGCTCGTTCTTATTTGTGTGACCCGCTTTTCAAAAAGAATGAAGAAAACTGATGAACGACCTATTATGCTCCTCTACGATGAGGAAGGACAGAAGGAAACATCGTTCAACACAGCTCCCCCTCCTCACAATGATGCCTGGCTGAGATAGGGTGAGATGAATCCCAGGGTATTACCACAAATCCGAGCAACCGGGAGCCTACCTATAAGGGGTAGGTTGTCGCCACTGCGGGTGAAGAGGATACGAATGGTATGCCCAGGGGATTCACTAGGCGAAGGGAAAGTCTACAATCAAGTTTCCAAGGGGGGACTGTTATGGACTATTGATACAAAATGGATACTTGCTTGTTGAGGACTATGTTTAGCTAAGATGGCGGCCAGGCATTCAGCCAACACCTATAAACTAGAATCTTACTTTGTGTTTTATCATGTGTTTCTTTGTGGTTTCCGTTCAGCTCAAGCAAGCAGTTACAAAGAAAGAAGAAGTAACGGTTTCACCCACGAGCAAGGGGGGAGGGGGGAGAAATTTCTTCTGGCCGTCAAGGTTACAGAAGAAGTATAGAGTTCGTAGCCAATAGAAAAGATATACTCTATCTTCCCCCCCCCCCCCACTTCTTCCTGTCTGCTGTTTTCAGAAAATAAACCAGAGATCCTGTTTTAACTCCGTGAGGTGTGTTGTCTCAGTTTGATCTCTCCATGCACGTACATTAATTAATTTGGTGCAGTACATCAACCGAACTGGCAGCTTGGCCAGAACCAGAACAATTTGAGGACCGACCAAGCATCTTTTTCCATCTCCCGGTTCCTAAAATCTATTCCATACACATCCCCTGATAGGGGACATAACAGGGATTAAACTGATAGAAATAGTACTACTTAACATACCACTCATATCTGGTAGCACAGTAAATTGTACGGCGCACGCGTTGTGCCCCAAATTGGAAGTAAGAGGACCGACCAAGCATCTTTTTCCATCTCCCGGTTCCTAAAATCTATTCCATACACCGACCCCTGATAGGGGACGTAACAGGGATTAAACTGATAGGAATAGTACTATTTAACATACCACTCATTTCTGATAGCACAGTAAATTGCACGGCGCACGCGCAGTGCCCCAAATTGGAAGTAAGAGGACCGACCAAGCATCTTTCTCCATCTCCCGGTTCCTAAAATCTATTCCATACACGTCCCCTGATAGGGGACGTAACAGGGATTAAACTGATAGGAATAGGAGGGGCGCATGCGCGCGGCTCACGAGGAGGACATGCTTCAGTGAGCTCCACATCGAGAATACCCTAATCAAAGCGCCTGTTACCGGGCTACATTTAGCCTGAAATTTGATGCAGGGGTCCCCGAAGATGACCCGCACCAAGGGGAGAACTAGAATACCGGGCACTCCAGTCCCGTCACAGACTTTGCCGGAGATCTTCCGACAGACCAGGCAGACTGTCATGGCGGACGCACCAACTACTCCCGCCAGCCCAGCTTCATCGGATGGTGGTGATCCGCCCCAAGAAACAGCAGACCGACAGGTGGGTCAGGAGGACTTGTACAAGAACATTGCGGCACTATATAAAGCAGAATTGTCCCAAGATGTCTCGGACTTTACACGCCAGATACAAGATCTGGGCAACAGAGTCTCAGACTTGGAAACGAGAACAGACGATTTGTCTGACGCACTAGGTCGTGACCGGGAGGACATTAATTCCCATGAGAGTCAACTAGCAGAGCTGGAACTCAAAATAGAAGACCTCGAGAACAGGTCCCGGAGGGGTAACCTAAGAGTTAGAGGTCTACCTGAATCGTTTAATGACCTACAATCCACTCTGTCTGCGTTATTCACTACTTTACTCCCTCAATCAGAACCGCATTCTCTGAAAATGGACCGCGTCCGCAGGTCTCTGGGGAAACCTCGGAACCTGGACCTCCCTAGGGATGTAATCCTGAAGTTCCACCATCCTGACACAAGGGACAAGGTCCTCGCAGCAGCGAGGGAAAATCCTGACCTACCTGGTCTCCCACAGTCAGTCCACCTTTACGCTGACCTAGCGCCATCCACACTCCGTAGGCGCAGGGAAATGAGGCCGGTTACACAAGCCTTACAGAAGGGTAATATCAGATACAGGTGGGGATTTCCCTTCAACTTATCCTTTCAGCTGAACTCACGCTCTCACACAGTCCATTCTGTGGCGGAGGGCCTGGAGGGACTACGGCGGGCCGGGATCCCGTATGAACATCAAGACTTACCATCTTCTTCGCCGAAACCGCAGAGACCAGCAAGAGTCTGGACAAAAGTTCCATCAACCTCAGGTGGCTCAACCAGATTGCGGAACACTTGACTTTCCACTTTTTCTCATCTAGAGAGCGGTAACAGTTATGATTATCTCCAAAGGTCTCTTACAGGGTCTTTTGTTTTATACCCCTAATTACTACTTCGGGACAGTTTTATTGCTACAGGGTCTCGATATTGCGGACTTTCAGGTTGTCCCTGATTATGGGATATTGCGAGAGAGTGCTGCTAGCCGTTACTAGGCTGACTCCTCTCTCCTATTTCCCGCCATTTTTTACTTTTAAGTTGGGGCCTTTTAGTCCCACTTTATATTTCCTGTTCACTCAGGCTGTTATGATGTTCCACTGTATTGATGTTTTACTCTTGGATTGTACTGTCATGATTGTCAATGTATGTGCTGGAGTGAGAGGGAGGGCCAGGGTGGAGGTATTTCGGGGAGTAGGTGACGTCTGGCGAATACCACTATAGAGATTTTATCCCTATAATACTAATATGTGTAAACTACTAACTCATAATGTAAGGGGTTTCAATTCCCCTAGGAAAAGGAAAACTGCCTTTGCAATTTATCTCAAACACGCGCCTGACGTCATCTGTCTCCAAGAGACGCATTTCACACCAACATCGCACCCGAAATACTTCCACCCACAATATTCTAGCTTTCATTCCTCCACCTTTACGTCAAAATGTAGAGGAGTTATTACATTGCTAAGAAACTCTTTTTCTTTTACTGTAACTCAGACATGTATTGACCCTAACGGGAGGTATGTGATTTTAGTTGGAACCCACCAAGAAGAATCCCTCTGCATTGTTAATTCCTATGCACCCACAGATAATCCCATCCACTTTTTTGAGACTGTAAGCAAAGTAATTGAGACACTCGCATTCCAGAAATTAATATGGTGTGGGGACTTTAATTTCACATTCCATCCAGTATTAGACTGTTCTGTCCCCCCCGCTACCCCACGCCCGGCAACTCAGGTGAAGCTGATCGATCAGGTTATGCAATCATTATCTTTGGCTGACACGTGGAGGGAACACAATGGTCCACAGAGGGGATATACGTATTACTCACCTGCTCATCAGATCTATACACGTATTGACATGATATTAGCATCCACCTCTATTTTACCCTATATGTCTTACTCTAGGCATGTTGTGTCGTCATGGTCAGACCATGATTTAGTTATTTCTGAATTTATGACATCCCATCAAATGAATACCCCTTATCACTGGAGGTTGAATGAATCTATCCTTACTAACCCGACCATATTTTCCCAACTACAGGAGGACCTTGTAAACTTCTTCACCGAAAACAATACCCCTGAAGTTAACCCTATGACACTTTGGCTGACCCACAAAGCCTTTATGAGGGGTAGGTTAATAAGAGTTGCCTCCAAGAGGAAGAAGGAAAGGACTCAAGCTCAGATAGGTTTGGAGGCCAAAATGAATAGGTTGGTCTGGACCCACCAAAGATCCCCCACGTTATACCTACTCAAAGCAATAAGTTAAACAACAACTGAATATGGTTCTCTCGAACAATACTGAAAAAGCTCTTAGGTGGACTAACTCCTTTTATTATAAGTATGCAAATAAACCGGACAAACTACTAGCCAACCAACTTAAAACTAAACAGAGGACCAACCATGTATTTCAAATACGTACAAGGACAGGCCAAAATACCTCTAATCCAGACACCATTTATACAACCTTCCAAAAATATTATAAATCCCTTTATTCTGCCCCTGAGGGTTACTCCAGCACTCAGATTGATAATTTCCTAACATCTATACGACTTCCCTCATTAACCCCAGAAGCTCAAACTGAACTAAGTAACCCTATCACTAATGAGGAAGTGACCTGTACCATTAACTCCCTAAAGTTAGGCGAAGCCCCAGGCCCAGATGGGTATTCTGCATTATATTACTAAAAATTTAGCCACAATATTATCACTCATGTAACAAATTACTGTAACCAACTAATGCAAGGGACTACTTCTCCAGAGGAGTTTCTAAAAGCACGGTTATCCCTAAGCCCAATAGAGATCCACTACTCCCATCCAATTACAGGCCAATTTCTCTCTTAAACATTGACAATAAAATTTTCACCTCTATATTAGCTAATAGGCTTAAAAATTCCCTCCCATCCCTTGTGCATAAGGATCAGGTCGGGTTTATACCAAGAAGGGAAGCCCCTGATAATATCAGGAAGATCCTAAATGTCATACATTCCTCTAACAAGAATAAAACCCCTTTAGCACTCCTAGCCCTTGACATTGAAAAGGCCTTTGATACTGTCACCTGGACCTATCTCTATAAAGTTCTTTCAAGGATGGGTATTAATGGTCATTTCTTGGCAGCTATCCAAGCTCTCTACTCTAATCCAGAGGCCTACCTTAAGCTCCCCACCACGAAACCCTCCCCCATATCCATTAAAAGAGGTACGAGACAGGGATGCCCTCTCTCCCCAGCTTTATTTGCCCTAGCCATAGAGCCCCTGGCTATTCATATTAGAACCCATACTGACATAACGGGATACTCAATTGGGGGATCAGAATACAAACTGAGTTTGTGTGCAGATGATCTGTTATTAACTATCACTAACCCCATCGTTTCTTTCCCCTCCCTCTTAAAACTATTAGAAGCTTTCACTAAAGCTTCAGGCCTAGCAATCAACCATGCCAAATCCGAATTACTTCTATGTAATACACCTGCCTCCACTAGGTTGGCATTGCTGCATAGTTTCCCCTTTCAATACAGACCTCGGCACCTCTCTTATCTAGGGATCCAGATGCCAAGTAGTCTTGACTTAGTCTACAAAATAAATTACTTGCTTATTTACCGCAAGATACGACAGGATTTAATGTCATGGCAAACCTTGCAGACATCTTGGATAGGTAGAATAAACATAATCAAAATGGTGATTCTCCCTAGGCTTCTATATCTATTTAGAACCTTGCCAATACCAATCCCTATAAGGGATCTTGAGTCCATACAGAGAGATGTGCTGAGGTTTGTCTGGGTGAACAAGCGACATCGTATATCCAGAGTAACGATATGTAGACATAGATCCCAAGGGGGCTTATCTGTACCTGATTTTTTTAAATATTATAGAGCAGCGAGATTAGCCCAGATGTTTCTGACCCTTCTTGATCCACACGAGCACCCTATCTGGATTGGGCTAGAACTCAACAATTTTAAACCCTACACATGGAAAGCACTGATTTGGTCAACCTCCCCCATCCCTCAAGTTTTACGTGCTAACTCTATACTATCATATTATTCAATATTGCTCTGGAGGTCGTTCAGATTTAAGTTCGCACTGCAGGCCAAACCTTCACCATCGGAAAACCTGTTGGGAAACCCTGCTTTCCTGCCGGGTACTCAACCTCACATTCTGGATTGGTGGGCGAACAATAACTTGTGTTCACTGCTTAAGTTCCTGACTAAAGGCAAATTGATCTCAATTACAGATTTTAAAGAGAAGTTCTCTCCTCCCATTAGGGAATACCTTACCATGAACCAAATTTTTTCTTTTTTTAGATCAATCCTTCCATCTGACCGATCTGTAGAGCTAACACCGTTTGAACGCTCAATTAACTTTTCACTATATAGACAGGGGTTACTATCCAGAATGTACGAGGCACTCAATTCAGTCCCAGTAGATCATAAAATGCCATACATGAGGGCTTGGGAAGAGGATTTGAATCGGGAATTCACACCCTCCAAGTGGTCTGAACGTTCCATAACCCTTACGAAGGGTTCATGGCAGGTCACATTGGCCGAGACCTCTATAAAGGTGCTTCATAGGATTTACATGGTTCCTGCCCGCCTACATTGTATATACCCAGAGGTTTCCCCACTGTGTTTTAGAGGTTGCGGTGAGGTGGGGTCCATGTTACACACGTGGTGGTCATGCCATGTAGCTAAAAGGTTCTGGAGCAAGGTGACTAATCTAATTTCATCAGTCTTAGATTGCTCCTACCCCATGACAGTGACCTTCTGTCTACTAGGAGACAAACCTCACAGACTTTCTTTTGCCAGATTCAAACCCGCCCAATTTATCCTTCTGGCAGCTAGGATTCATATCGCCTTTAAATGGCGCTCAGACTCATTATCCTTCCAAGCTGTTTTGGACAGGGTCAATAAAATATTTTTATTTGAAAAGCTTTCAGCTATCCGCACTGACACATTTGCCACTTTTGAGAAGGTTTGGGAACCCTGGATAGCTTCCCCCCACTCCCCAGATATCAGATACAGTATTTCCCTCTGATTTTGTGTAATTTCAGACTGACATACACTGCGTGCAGAATTATTAGGCAAATGAGTATTTTGACCACATCATCCTCTTTATGCATGTTGTCTTACTCCAAGCTGTATAGGCTCGAAAGCCTACTACCAATTAAGCATATTAGGTGATGTGCATCTCTGTAATGAGAAGGGGTGTGGTCTAATGACATCAACACCCTATATTAGGTGTGCATAATTATTAGGCAACTTCCTTTCCTTTGGCAAAATGGGTCAAAAGAAGGACTTGACAGGCTCAGAAAAGTTAAAAATAGTGAGATATCTTGCAGAGGGATGCAGCACTCTTAAAATTGCAAAGCTTCTGAAGCGTGATCATCGAACAATCAAGCGTTTCATTCAAAATAGTCAACAGGGTCGAAGCGTGTGGAAAAACCAAGGCGCAAAATAACTGCCCATGAACTGAGAAAAGTCAAGCGTGCAGCTGCCAAGATGCCACTTGCCACCAGTTTGGCCATATTTCAGAGCTGCAACATCACTGGAGTGCCCAAAAGCACAAGGTGTGCAATACTCAGAGACATGGCCAAGGTAAGAAAGGCTGAAAGACGACCACCACTGAACAAGACACACAAGCTGAAACGTCAAGACTGGGCCAAGAAATATCTCAAGACTGGTTTTATGGACTGATGAAATGAGAGTGAATCTTGATGGGCCAGATGGATGGGCCCGTGGCTGGATTGGTAAAGGGCAGAGAGCTCCAGTCCGACTCAGATGCCAGCAAGGTGGAGGTGGAGTACTGGTTTGGGCTGGTATCATCAAAGATGAGCTTGTGGGGCCTTTTCGGGTTGAGGATGGAGTCAAGCTCAACTCCCAGTCCTACTGCCAGTTTCTGGAAGACACCTTCTTCAAGCAGTGGTACAGGAAGAAGTCTGCATCCTTCAAGAAAAACATGATTTTCATGCAGGACAATGCTCCATCACACGCGTCCAAGTACTCCACAGCGTGGCTGGCAAGAAAGGGTATAAAAGAAGAAAATCTAATGACATGGCCTCCTTGTTCACCTGATCTGAACCCCATTGAGAACCTGTGGTCCATCATCAAATGTGAGATTTACAAGGAGGGAAAACAGTACACCTCTCTGAACAGTGCCTGGGAGGCTGTGGTTGCTGCTGCACGCAATGTTGATGGTGAACAGATCAAAACACTGACAGAATCCATGGATGGCAGGCTTTTGAGTGTCCTTGCAAAGAAAGGTGGCTATATTGGTCACTGATTTGTTTTTGTTTTTGAATGTCAGGAATGTATATTTGTGAATGTTGAGATGTTATATTGGTTTCACTGGTAAAAATAAATAATTGAAATGGGTATATATTTGTTTTTTGTTAAGTTGCCTAATAATTATGCACAGTAATAGTCACCTGCACACACAGATATCCCCCTAAAATAGCTAAAACTAAAAACAAACTAAAAACTACTTCCAAAAATATTCAGCTTTGATATTAATGAGTTTTTTGGGTTCATTGAGAACATGGTTGTTGTTCAATAATAAATTAATCCTCAAAAATACAACTTGCCTAATAATTCTGCACTCCCTGTATGAAACTGATGCACTTTGCTCTCCACATTTAAATGTTTATCATTTATCTAAAAATACATTGCTTAATGTGATATATACCATATATAACTCCAAGAGACATACTTGTTTTATGTTATTTGTTTAATCAATTACCCATGTAATTGCTTTTTTCTCCAATATGCAAAAACTCAATAAATGCTTTTTGAAACTAAACTGATAGGAATAGTACTACTTAACATACCACTCATATCTGGTAGCACAGTAAATTGCACGGCGCACGCGTTGTGTCCCAAATTGGAAGTAAGAGGACCGACCAAGCATCTTTTTCCATCTCCCGGTTCCTAAAATCTATTCCATACACCGGCCCCTGATAGGGGACGTAACAGGGATTAAACTGATAGGACTAGTACTACTTAACATACCACTCATTTCAGTTAGCACAGCAAAGTGCACGGCGCACACGCAGTGCCCCAAATTGGAAGTAAGAGGACCGACTAAGCATCTTTTTCCATCTCCCGGTTCCTAAAATCTATTCCATACACCGGCCCCTGATAGGGGACGTAACAGGGATTAAACTGATAGAAATAGTACTACTTAACATACCACTCATTTCTGGTAGCACAGTAAATTGCACGGCGCACGCGCAGTGCCCCAAATTGGAAGTAAGAGGACCGACCAAGCATCTTTTTCCATCTCCCGGTTCCTAAAATCTATTCCATACACCACACCGGCCCCTGATAGGGGACAAAACAGAGATTAAAATGGTAAGAACAGATTTTTTTAATAAAAAAAAAAGAGGACAGCCTCTGCGGAGCTGGGAATTTTTTGGCCGCGTTACTGAACGCTCATGCACAATGGCTGTAGGCTCATGCGTCCTTTTGCGGAGAAGGCAAACCTGGTCAGTCAAACCCAAGGCAACATCATCGACCTCATCCCATATGCGTTTTTTCTGGAGCGTGCCCTGCGGAGAGTGCTGGATCAGGCCGTAGATGAGCATGAAGAGGAAGAGTTGTGGTCACCATCACCACCAGAAGCAGTCTTGTCGTCGTCGATTGCTGGACCTGCGGCAACGCAGAGAGAGGAGTCTGAAGAAGAGGAGTCAGAGGAGGAAGGTGGCTTTGAGGAGGTGGAAGACCAACCACAGCAGGCGTCCCAGGGGGCTTGTTGTCACCTTTCGGGGACCCTTGGTGTTGTACGTGGCTGGGTGGAGGAAGAGACCTTCAATGACGACAGTCAGGACAAGGAACGGGACATGGCTAGCTTGGTATCTAACCTTGTGCAAATGGGAGTTTTGCCATGGATCCCCCTCCGGCATGCCACAGTCCAGGTGTTAGTCCCCTTGAAACAACTTTTCCATCACTATTGTGGCCAGAAAGAGTCCCTGTGGGTTTTTAAAATTCGCCTGCCTATTGAAGTCTATGGCGGTTCGCCCGTTCGCAAACATTAGCAAAAATTCGCGTTTGCCGTTCGCGAACGGAAAATTTTATGTTCGCGACATCTCTAATAACCACTGCACTGACTGACTGCTGCAAAGCAGGTGGTCTACCCCGGGCACGTTTGGCTCCCGCCCTCCCACTGCTGCCACCCTGCTGACTCCCAGTCATGCTTTCAACACAAATAACCTGAAATAGGCCAGTAAATGCTTTCAGCAGAAATAAATGCACCATTTATATTTATATTTTTCTTTCTGTACTGAAATTGTCCAGTAAACATATAACTGCAGAAGTGAACTGAGAATATATTTTTCATTTTGTACTGAAATAGGCCAGTAAACGCTTTTGCCACAAATAAATGCACCAGTGAAGTGCGGATATTTTTTTATTTCTGTACGCTTTCAACACATGTAACTGCAGAAGTGAACTGTGTATATATTTTTCTTGTTTGAAAATATAAAAGCCACTAAAGGCTTTTCAACATAGCACTTGCACCCCAAGAACAAATTGCTGGAATGACAGAGCTGTATAATGGCTATTTGGATCCCCAAATAATCTTTCCCTGCACTTGTAAATCGCTTTTCTAGCACTGTCCCTAGCGCCTTCTGACGTCTCTCCCTGCACTAAGATACTGTGAAATGATTCCTCCCTATCCTTTCCCTGCACTTGTAAATCGCTTTTCTGGCACTGTCCCTAGCACCTTTTGACGTCTCTCCCTGCACTAAGATGCTGTGAAATGATTCCTCCCTATCCTTTCCCTGCACTTATAAAAAGTTTTTTCACAATCAGGTTTTTCCAATTGCTGTCCCTAGTGCCTTCTCACGTCTGTCCCTGCACTCAGAACGCTGGAAAATGTCTGACTCTAAGATGGCCGCCGTATTTATAGGGCTGTGACATCACAGGGCTGGCTGGCTGCTGATTGGCTGCATGCATGGCATCTCGGGTCAGCCCGCCTTCCCAGAGTCTCTTGCCCCATGCCCTCACATGTGTAGCCACCATTCTAGCCGCCATTTTAGGAAAAATTGCGATTAGTTACCACGAATAGCGAGGAAATTCTCATTCGTTGCAAATCAAATTTTTTATGAAATTCGGATCGAATTCCAATTTGTCAGCTTTGATTCGCTCATCTCTAATCATAAAGATGGAGCACTTACCTCTCACATCCAACAGATGAATGACAGCTCTCTGCCCAGTAGTGTTCAGCTGGGGGACTCACTGTTCTAGCCCAGCTTGATGACATCCCAGTGGCTATATCCAGTGTTCCTTATACAACCATTTCCACAATAAGTTGGTGTCAGTATAGCATTACCAACATGTTTAATGGTGTTTTTAAATATATGAAGTTTATCTAGTTTTAGTGTGTATAATGTCAGAATGAAACAGAGACTATTTCCATTGTTACAGTGTAGCGGTCCATTATGTTATGTTGTATAACATGCCAATTTTATGGATAAAATGATAATGCATCATTGGAATATTTATATCATGAAAGGAATAAAATCAGTAAAAAGGGTTGACATCACCATTATATAAGGAACCATTAAAAAAATACGTTGAAATAATTTCCTTCATAGCACTGAATAAATTAAACTATGGAGTTGGGTTTTACATCGAGATCCATTTGAAATAAAACATTTTGACAATATAGTAAAACCTTTATCAAATCCAAATTTTTGAATACCCGAGTTTTATCTAACACATAGATTATATAGTACACAAAAAAATGAACATTTAAAATATAAGAGCAAGTCCAATGTACATTGTCCTAAGTGTGAGAACAAGGCAGACATCTTGAATATAGTGGGCCCCATTTACCACAACTGTGCAATAGTAAGTCTTGTTTCTCATAGTGACCAATCAGACTTCAGCATTCTTTTCTTAAGCTGCTCTGAAAATAATGAAAGCTTAGCCCTGATTGGTTGCTGTGGGCAACAGAGAGTTTTACTGTGTGCTGGCTTTAGTAAAAGAGGCCTGGTGTGTTTTGGAGTTGTGCTAGAATTCAGGATTGTTTTTGGACAGTGGTAATAGAGGACGTTAGAAAGATTTCTAAATGTCATATGTTATAAATGGCTATTCAGAAGTTATATTACTAGACTAAGAACTGAGTCATCTACTCTAAAGGAATGAGTCCTACATACAGGGCCGGTTTTAGACAAAATGTGGCCCTGGGCAAAATTGAAAGTGGGGCCCCAAATCTTGTAATAATGTGCTAAAAACACAGTCCGACCCCCTACACCTGACACCCCTGCTGATCAGCTGTTTGAGCAGACGGCGCGTTCTGTTCACTGCTGCTGTCCCATAGACATACAGCGGTGAGCAGGAAGAGAGAAGGGAGATGGCACGTGCGCACAGCGCACGCCGTCTCCTCAAACAGCTGATCGGCATTGGATGCCGGGGCCTCTACAGTATCCTGGTAGTAATAATATAACCATAATGTCCCCCTGTAGTTCCAATATATAATGCTCCCCCCCATAGTGCCAGTATACTGTATATATAATGTTCCGCCTTAGTGCTAGTATATAATGCTCCTCCATTCCTCCCCAGTAGTGCCAGGTATATATTATGATCTCCTTCCCCACTTTCCTGGTGCCCCCAGCAGTGCGGACATTTAGTATATAAAAAATAAACACCTCACTCCTGTTTTCCCTGCCACTCTCTGCGATGCAGACCACAGTTTTATCTGTGGATTGTGTTGCTGCGTGCTGATGCATGCGGTCCCAATGACATCACCACTCCTGCTCCGGGTCTCATGTGATCACGTCATCATGCGAGACCCAGTGCAGGAGGTTGCGTTGATGTCATTGCAGCTTCTTGTGCTGTTCTAATGCCTCACAGGCTTGAGGCCCAGTGGCCTGAGGCTTGTGAAGTTGGACGGCCATGAGTGCGCCCCCCTTTATGGGTAGCGAAGTGGTGCCCTAGGCGGATGACTACCCTCGCCTATCCATTGTCCCGGCCCTAATGCAGAGCACGTTACCGCGGGAGGTATAACAGGAGAGGACTATAACTGAGCATTTAGCTACGTCCCTGCTGGCAACCTATACGTTATCACGGCCTCCACACATCAGCAGCAAGAAATCCAAACCTGTTTGACTTCTTGCTACTGTTGAGCAGTGGTCTTGGCAATTTGCAGGTTGCAACAATGACCCCACTAACTCTCATTAGTTACAATGCAGGTAGTGTTACTTTGCACTCTATGGCCGTGTGACCTCTCACCTTCTAGCCTAACTCAAACTAAGTACAGGATATGTCTAGATGTGCCTAATAATTTGCCAGTTAAACCTATATGTTGCATACACATTCATTATGGTGAGACTTATAGACTTTTGCGAGACCATTTGTTTTAGTCGTCTTTATTGCCCTGTATGAGTAAGGATTTTCTAATAATTTTATTAAACATTATTAAAGAGGTTCATTAAGACTCAACAGCATTTATCAGGAACATAATAATGACACTTTCAATGACACATTCCTTTAAGTTCTATCTACATTATAAATATGATTTTCTGTATCTTATTTTTAATTGCAGCCTATTTTAAGGAACTTCACCATTTTTAGCTAATATTCCACATATGAAAACTTATTGGGACATTTTGAAGGCGGCTCATTAATCTATCTAATTTAATTGCAGATTTGTGACATGGTCGGCATCTTTGTTCTCCAGTTGAGATTCAAGAAAGGCTATTAACCTGGGGATAATACCATATTGGCCCATAAAAATGTGCTTTAATGAGATAAAGCAGGCAATTACAGTATTAATTGTCTGCCTTTGTTAGCAAACTCATAATAATGTCCTCCCTTATATAATTTTTCCTATTTAGAATCCTGTGACATTAAAGAGGGGATACAGCACAACATTAGAGGTATGATTACCATCTGTATAAAATTCACAATCTGGAAAAAGTTTTTAACACTAGATTTTTATTTTAGGTGGTGGTTATAAAAGTATTTTCCGATCCATGCCTTACCAAAAACTGTTAGTGGCCACCAACAGCACTTTGTCCAAAAGTCTGGATACCCACAAAAGGTTTCTACCATGTTAATTTTGGGTAGATTAGCAATGAAAGAGGTTTTCCAGGTTATATATACTGAACAAAAATATAAACGCAACACTTTCGATTTTGCTCCCATTTTGCATGAGCTGAACTCAAAGATCTGAAACATTTTCTACATACACAAAAGACCTATTACTCTCAAATATTGTTCACAAATCTGTCTAAATCTGTGTTAGTGAGCACTTCTCGTTTGCCAAGATAATCCATTCCACCTCACAGGTGTGGCATATCAAGGTGCTGATTAGACAGCATGAATATTGCAAAGGTGTGCCTTAGACTTCCCACAATAAAAAGCCACTCTGAAATGTGCAGTATGATCACACAGCACAATGCCACAGATGTTGCAACGTTTGAGGGAGCGTGCAATTGGCATGCTGACTGCAGGAATGTCTACCAGAGCTGTTGCACGTGCAATGAATGTTCATTTATCTACCATAAGCCGTCTCCAAAGAGGCAGTACATCCAACTGGCCTCACAACCGTCGACCACATGCAACCAGCCCAGGACCTCTACGTCCAGCATGTTCACCTCCATGATCGTCTGAGATTAGCCACCCGGACAGCTGCAGCAACAATCGGTTTGCATAACCAAAGAATTTCTGCACAAACTGTCAGAAACCATCTCAGGGAAGCTCATCTGCATGCTTGTCATCCTCATCAGGGTCTGGACCTGACTGCAGTTCGTCGTCGTAACTGACTTGAGTGGGCAAATGCTCACATTCGATGGCGTCTGGCATGTTGGAGATAGCAGACAGCGTGTCTGGCGTTGTGTGGGTGAGCGGTTTGCTGACGTCAACGTTGTGGATCGAGTGGCCCATGGTGGTGGTGGGGTTATGGTATGGGCAGGCGTATGTATGGACAATGAACACAGGTGCATTTTATTGATGGCATTTTGAATGTACAGAGATACCGTGACGAGATCCTGAGGCCCATTGTTGTGCCATTCATCCACTACCATCACCTCATGTTGCAGCATGATAATGCATGGCCCCATATTGCAAGGATCTGTACACAATTCCTGGAAGCTGAAAACATCCCAGTTCTTGCATGGCCAGCATACTCACTGGACATGTCCCATTGAGCATGTTTGGGATGCTCTGGATCGGCGTATACGATTCCAGTTCCTGCCAATACTCTGCAACTTTGCAGAGCTATTGAAGAGGAGTTAAGCAACATTCCACAGGCCGCAATCAACAACCTGATCAACTCTATGCGACGGAGATGTGTTGCACTGCGTGAGACAAATGGTGGCCACACCAGATACTGACTGGTTTTCTGATCCCCCCCCAGTAATGCAAAACTGTGCACATTTCAGAGTGTCCTTTTATTGTGGGCAGTCTAAGGCCAACCCTGTGAGGTGGGATGGATTATTTTGGCAAACGAGAAGTGCTCACTAACACAGATTTAGACAGATTTGTGAACAATATTTGAGAGTAATGGGTCTTTTGTGTATGTAGAAAATGTTTCAGATCTTTGAGTTCAGCTCATGCAAAATGGGAGCAAAACCGAAAATGTTGTTTTTATATTTTTGTTCAGTGTATATTGATGATCTATCTCATTCAAGTGAATTGGAACTGAGTAACCTTGCACAGCAATTATACAGAGAATAGAGTTATACTTCTGGTTCAATTCTCTGTTAGTTTCATTTCCGACAGGTGCTGTGAGCAGCTAATCGGTGAGGATGCTGATATTGATAATTTATCCTAAAGCTAGGTCATCATTATCTATAGCCTGGAAAATCTCCTTAACCTAGTAAATTCAGTTTTATCACTTAATAATGACTTGATTTAAAATTCAAGTGTGCTTTACTGGTGTTAGAGCTCAGTGTCATTTCTTTAAACTTCCCAGACCTATGGAAATACAGTGCCTTGAAAAAGTATTTATACCCCCTGAACTTTTCCACATTTTTTCACATTATACCCACAAACTTAAATGTATTTTAATGGGATTTTATGTGATAGACCAACACACAGTAACACGTATGTGTGAACTGAAAAGAAAATGATACATGGTTTTCAAAATGTTTAATAACTAAAATTCTGAAAAGTGTGGCATGTATTTGTATTCAACCCTCTGTACTCTGATGCCCTTAAATAAAATCCAGTGTAATCAATTGCCTTCAGAAGTCACCTAATATGTAAATAGAGTCCACCTTTGTGTAAATAATTCTCAGTATAACTACAGCTGTTCTGTGAGGACCTCAGAGGTTTGTTAGAGGTTTGTTAGAGAACGTACATTTAAGTGATCAAACAGCATCACGAGAACCAAGGAACATATCAGTCAGGCCAGGGATAAAGTTGTGGAGAAGTGTAAAGCGGGGTTAGGTTATAAAAAAAATATTCCAAGCTCTAAACATCTCACGGAGCACTGTTCAATCCATCATCCAAAAATAGGAGGAGTATGGCACAACTGCAAACCTACTGCCCACCTAAACTGACAGCCCAGGCAAGGAGACTACTAATTAGAGTAGCAGCCAAGAGGCCCATGGTCACTCTGGAGAAGCTGCAGAGATCCACAGCTCAGGTGGGAGAATCTGTCCACAGGACAACCATTAGTTGTGTACTCCACAAATTTGTCCTTTATAGAAGAGTGGAAAGAAGAAAGCCATTTTTGAAAGCAAACTATAAGAAGTGCTATTTGCAGTTTGCCACAAGCCATGTAGGGGACACAGCAAGCATGTGGAAGAATGTGTTCTGGTCAGGTGAGACCAAAGTAGAACTTTTTGGCCTGAATGCAAAATCAAAACTAAAACTGCACATCACCCTGAACACACTAACCCCACCATGTGCAGCATCATGCTGTGGGATGCTTTTCTTCAGTAGGGAAGCTGGTCAGAGTTGATGGGAAGATGGATGAAACTAAATACAGTGCAATCCTGTAGGAAAACCTGTTAGAGTCTGCAAAAGATTTGAGACTGGGGTAGAGGTTCATCATTCCAGCAGAACCAACCACCCTAAACATACAGCCAGACCTACAATGGAATAGTTTACATCAAAGCATATTCATGTGTTAGAATGGCCCAGTCAAAGTCCAGACCTAAATGCTATTGAGAATCTGTGACAAGACTTGAAAATTGCTGTTCACTGATGCTCTCCATCCAATCTGACTGAGCTTGAGCTATTTTCCATAGAAGAATGGGCATTTTAGCCTCTAGATGTGTAAAGCTGGTAGCAAAAGACTTGCAGCTGTAATTGTGGCGAAAGGTGGTCCTACAAAGTATTGACTCAGGGGGGCTGAATACAAATGCATGCCAAATTTTCTAGATTTTTATTTAATTAAAATTTAGAAAACCATGTATAATTTTCTTTTCATTTCACACATTCTTGCTATTTTTGTGTTGGTCTATCACATAAAATCCCAACAAAATACATTTAAGTGTTACGTGAAAAATATGGAAAAGTTCAAGGGGTATGAATACTTTTTCAAGGCACTGTAGCTAGGTTTGTGTTTTTTATAACTTATAGAATACTGCTTGTGAGCCAACAGGAGGGGAATACAGTGCAATGAGTCTAAATCTCACCTAAAAAATCAGAGCCTGTTTCATTTAAGGAATAGTTCAAAGGAATACTGGATCCAAAGTCAGACTGGCCCACCAGAGTATCAGAGGATGCTCCGGGTAGGCCCAGGCTCTGATATCATAATGGTTCCTTAAAAAAACATTTAGAGCTGCCTTTGGACACAATTAATTGCTACTAGGGTCTTTTCATCAAAACCAATTAGACTTTGTTGATAATATAGGTATAGGGGATAGGCCCCAAGAATAATTTCCTCTGCGGGGGCCAAGGAACCCCAGTTTGACTCATATCTATTTATCTATAAATGAAAGATTGCTTGTTTGTATGTTTGCTCTTCATAGGCTCCTGGTACTGTACACTCGTGGCCAAAAGTTTTGAGAATGACACAAATATTAGTTTTCACAAAGTTTGCTGCTAAACTGTTTTTAGATCTTTGTTTCAGTTGTTTCTGTGATGTAGTGAAATATAATTACACGCACTTCATACGTTTCAAAGGCTTTTATCAACAATTACATGACATTTATGAAAAGAGTCAGTATTTGCAGTGTTGGCCTTTCTTTTTCAGGACCTCTGCAATTCGACTGGGCATGCTCTCAATCAACTTCTGAGCCAATTCCTGACTGATAGCAACCCATTCTTTCATAATCACTTCTTGGAGTTTGTCAGAATTAGTGGGTTTTTGTTTGTCCACCCGCCTCTTGAGGATTTACCACAAGTTCTCAATGGGATTAAGATCTGGGGAGTTTCCAGGCCATGGACCCAAAATGTCAACGTTTTGGTCCCCGAGCCACTTAGTTACCACTTTTGCCTTATGCTCCATCGTGCTGGAAAATGCATTGTTCTTCAGCAAACTGTTGTTGGATTGTTGGAAGAAGTTGCTGTTGGAGGGTGTTTTGGTACCATTCTTTATTCATGGCTGTGTTTTTGGGCAAAATTGTGAGTGAGTGTCATCTGCTGCACTTGCATTCCCTGGACTTTGTGTGGCTGTCATGGCCCACAAACAGGTAGGAACTAGTGTTAGGGACCACTCCATAGAGGCGACCTTGACGTGGTGAGTGGCTTATTACGCTTTGGCCAAAATGTACACCAATGCCTCATCCAGCATAGAGGCAGGGCAGAATGCTGGTTGCAGAGTGCCATTGCATTTGTGTCTTTTTCTTTGTATATGTATTTCGCCATAGCAATGTGCACCTACATATAGGGTTGTGCTAATTGAATCCCCCACATTTTTTCTTTGTAGTATATAATGGAGGCGTGGCTATCTCCATGCAGTCATGCACACCTGACCAGTTAATCTGTCCTGTAGGCTGGTTTTAAAGTCAGTATAAAACTGAGTCTGCATAGCACCTACTAGTAGCCATTTGGCTCCAGGAGAAATATATAGTGGGGTCAGCATGTATGTTGGTACTTGCATCCCTGGATCCGATGAAAGCTATAATGGCACCGGACGGGGTTAAAAGCAGAGTGTGCTTGGCGTACATGCTGCACCTGCATTCCCTGGACTTTGTGTGGCTGTCATGGCCCGCAAACAGGTAGGAACTAGTGTTAGGGACCACTCCATAGAGGCGACCTTGACGTGGTGAGTGGCTTATTACGCTTTGGCCAAAATGTACACCAATGCCTCATCCAGCATAGAGGCAGGGCAGAATGCTGGTTGCAGAGTGCCATTGCATTTGTGTCTTCATCTTCCAAAAGTCTTCGCCTCACTGTGCGTGCAGATGCGCTCACACCTGCCTGCTGCCTTTCCTGAGCAAGCTCTGCACTGGTGGCACTCCGATCCCGCAGCTGAATCCTCTTTAGGAGACGATCCTGGCGCTTGCTGGACTTTCTTGGACGCCCTGAAGCCTTCTTAACAAGAATTGAACCTCTTTCCTTGAAGTTCTTGATGATCCTATAAATTGTTGATTGAGGTGCAATCTTAGTAGCCACAATATCCTTGCCTGTGAAGCCATTTTTATGCAACGCAGTGATGGCTGCACGCGTTTCTTTGCAGGTCACCATGGTTACCAATGGAAGAACAATGATTTCAAGCATCACCCTCCTTAACCCAATCAGCCTGACATAATGATCTCCAGCCTTGTGCTCGTCAACATTCTCACCTGAGTTAACAAGACGATTACTGAAATGATCTCAGCAGGTCCTTTAATGACAGCAATGAAATGCAGTGGAAAGGTTTTTTGGGATTAAGTTAATTTTCATGGCAAAGAACAACTATGCAATTCATCTGATCACTCTTCATAACATTCTGGAGTATATGCAAATTGCTATTATAAAAACTTAAGCAGCAACTTTTCCAATTTCCAATATTTATGTAATTCTCAAAACTTTTGGCCACGACTGTACATATGCTCTTCATGATCCAACTTAAAATACTGGGTAGTTGTCAAGTCCACCAGATAGGGTTCTGAAAGGTTCTAATACAGTAATGGGTTTTTGATGCAGCGTGCATGTAGCTGTAGCTGCTGAGGCCCTGCTTCTCACTGCCTCTCATCCCATAGCAACCAATCACAGCACAGTTTTCATTTTTGCCCGTAGAAACCAATCACAGCACAGCTTTGATTTCACTACATCATTTCTTACAATACTGTAGATCTATGTTTACAAACCTGTGGCTCTCCAGCCGTTGCAGAACTACAACTCCCTTCATACCATGATGGTTGCAGGCTGTTGAAGCATGATGGGAGTTATTGTTTTGCAACAGCTGGAGACCCACGGGTTGGTAAACATAGGTCTATAGTATTATAAGAAGCGCTGTAGCATACCTCCCAACTTTTGAAATGGTCAAAGAAGGACAATAGCAGTTGTGCTCCACAGAGTATCTATACCACCATAGTGTCTCCTACACAATATTTATGTCTGATAGTGCTATCACACAGTGGTTATGCTATCATAGTACCCCACACAGTAGTCATGTCCCCATAGTTCCCCCACACAGGATTTTGTACACACATAAAGCCCCGTAAACAGTGTTTATGCCCCCATAGTGCCCCAAACAATGGTTATGCCCCCACAGTGCCCCCTACACAGTATTTATGGCACAATGGTGCCCCCTACACAGTCTTTATGCCCCCCTAGTGCCCTTACCTAGCATTTATACTCTCATAGTGCCACCTAAACAGTATTTATGCCCCCACAGTGTCCCTACACAGTGGTCACTCTTCCATAGTGCCCCTACACAGTAGTCATGGCCCTCTAGTGCCCCTACACAGTATTCATGCCCCCATAGTGCCCTTGCACAGTGTTTATGCCCTCATAGTGCCACCACACAGTATGTATCCCCTATACAGTTGTAATGCCCCCATAATGCTCCCCCATAACATAGTAACATAGTTTGTAAGTCTGAGAAAAAACATCTGTCCATCCAGTTCAGCCTATTATCCTGCAAGTTGATCTAGAGCAGGGGTGCACAACCTTTTTTGGTCTGGGGACCGCACTGTCACATTACTCAATTTCAAGGGGCTGCAAAAAAAAAAAAAAGAAGTTAATCAGCGCTTGTTTGCATATCACAAAAAACTAAATAGAGTGTGTAGGGTATGCGTCCTTAACCACAATGGAACAAATATAAGTGAAATTGGGACGCTAAAACAAAATAATAAATCTTTATTAACTTATTTTGTAAGAATAAGGGGTAAATACTGTGTCACTGCATCCGCAGCGAAATCAATCAGAACTCATATGTGTGGCCTCACCTGGAACAGCCGTACAGGCGGCACAAGAGCCACCGTATGGCGAACGGTGGGTCCCTCACAATAAACCCACCAACACTAAGGGGGCTAGGTTACCACAGGTGCAAGGTGTTGAACCTGGGTACCAGGTACTAACAAGGTAGATGCCTGGTGCCAAAACACCAGGTATCTCACCTAACAGTGAATGTCAGCGCGCAGACATTCACTGCACTAATATAGTACAGGTGCAAAATAGGGTATGGGCAAACACGGTGGGCTCCACAGGATGTGTCTGGAGCTATGAAAAGCCTTCCCCTATGCAGGTGGTCTAAGCTCTACGCGTTTCCATGCATTGGGTATGCATTTCATCAGGAGCAAAAGCACCATAAATAGTACATGCCACCACCTCTCAGTTGTATAATTAACCAAGGTTGTGAGCGTATACTGTCAATGATATAGCCCAGACCTCTGACATGAGTGTCTGGCAGAGGCCATGAACATAGACACCACAGCTAATGCAGCCCAGTCTAACCAGGTTGTATATTTAACCAAGGTTATGGGCTTACACCACCGGTGATGTAATCAGAATCTCTGACAAGAGTATATCGCCAGAAACTGAGAGCACTAGGCAGCAACAGAGTGATGTCTCTAGCACCACAAATCCTCTAGTGTGAGGTATGATGTTTCACTCATGGTATGTTGTCCTGCCTAGGCTAACAACCTCTAAATTGAGGCGCAGCGTGCTGGTGTGCAGACTAGCCGGCGTTGTAATGGCCGCGAAGCGGCTCCCAGAACGCCGAGATTTACAGAGCAAACCCTGCCCTGCTAGACACACCCCCTATCTGCCAGCCAATCCGTCCAGGAGGCTCGGTACAGGAAACACCATTGACAAAGCAGTGGGAGGGATTACGTCGGTCTCAGGGAAAGCTCAAAGCGCCGTATTGTAACCAGGGACATTCATAGCGGTTCGGTATATATTGTCGCCGCAGATTACAAACCTAATAGTAAGTATCCAGTGGAATGAAACCACAGACGAGGGTCCTCTTCAAAAGCGCCGACGCACAGTTACATATGAAAACCGAGGCTCATGTGTATCTACAATGTATCCCCTTGATGACAACTATGTGTACACACACATTGCTGATGTTTAATCATATAAAGGGGACATAAGAAATGGCATCGTTGAGGCCGGATAGTTTGATGGTTCTCAAGAAAAAAATCCACCTGGCTTCTTTCTGTAGCAAAATGCGGTCATAATTGCCGCCTCTGGATGACATCTTGACAGAATCAATCACCTGGAATTTGACTGATGATGCATTGCCTTTATGAAATTCTGATACATGGCGTGCAATCGGGGTGTCTTTTGCATTTTTAATATCCAAGACATGTTCCCCAATACGACGCCTGAGCTCTCTGATGGTTTTCCCAACGTATTTGATGCCGCAAGCACATGTCATGAGATAAATAACCCCGACCGACTTACAATTGTAAAATGATCTAATGAAGAAGGTTTTCTCTAAGGTGCTGCTGGCAAAACTCTTGGTTTTGTCTATGAATCTACAGAATTTGCACGATCCACAGGGAAATGTCCCTGTGAGCGAACTCTGTAACCAAGACTGCGGTTTCGGACCCGCATATAAACTGTGCGTCAGCATATCTCGTAGATTGCTGCTACGCCGGTAGGTGACTAAGGGTCTAGATGGAATTATGCTCCCAATGTCGGCATCTGATTTGAGTATATCCCAATGTTCAACGAGTACTTGACGCACAGCCTCATGGGCACTATCATATGTGCCGATGATCCTGCCCGTACTGTCACTCGTATCTTTCTTTTTAGGGGATAGCAGAAGGTCCCTGTTTGTACTCAAAGAGTGTTGGTATGCCTGTTTCAGATATCGCTGAGGATACCCGCGGCATTGGAACCTATGCTGAAGATCCCTCGCAGCCACCTTGAAGTCTCCCAAATCCGAACAATTCCTCCTCACCCTAAGGTATTGACCCTTTGGAATCCCTCTTTTGAGGGCCAAAGGGTGCCCGCTCTCCCATTTCAACAGATTGTTGGTAGCCGTGGGCTTCCTGAAAACATTGGTGCTGATGCGCCCATCAGCACCAAGTGAAATGGTGAGGTCTAAGAAGGAAATGACGGCGGAGTCAATCTCCGACGTAAAGAATAGCCCCAGTGTATTAATATTCAGGGCTGCAACAAAATCCTGGAACAATTCTCTGCCACCCCCCCATAGGATCAGCACATCATCGATATATCTGATTCAAAGGGGGATGACAGAGTTGAAATGTTCCATATCATCAGAGAACACCACCTCTCTCACATATGATAGTGCCCATGAGGCTGTGCGTCAAGTACTCGTTGAACATTGGGATATACTCAAATCGGATCCCGACATTGGGAGCATAATTCCATCTAGACCCTTAGTCACCTACCGGCGTAGCAGCAATCTACGAGATATGCTGACGCACAGTTTATATGCGGGTCCGAAAGCGCAGTCTTGGTTACAGAGTTCGCTCACAGGGACATTTCCCTGTGGATCGTGCAAATTCTGTAGATTCATAGACAAAACCAAGAGTTTTGCCAGCAGCACCTTAGAGAAAACCTTCTTCATTAGATCATTTTACAATTGTAAGTCGGTCGGGGTTATTTATCTCATGACATGTGCTTGCGGCATCAAATACGTTGGGAAAACCATCAGAGAGCTCAGGCGTCGTATTGGGGAACATGTCTTGGATATTAAAAATGCAAAAGACACCCCGATTGCACGCCATGTATCAGAATTTCATAAAGGCAATGCATCATCAGTCAAATTCCAGGTGATTGATTCTGTCAAGATGTCATCCAGAGGCGGCAATTATGACCGCATTTTGCTACAGAAAGAAGCCAGGTGGATTTTTTTCTTGAGAACCATCAAACCATCCGGCCTCAACGATGCCATTTCTTATGTCCCCTTTATATGATTAAACATCAGCAATGTGTGTGTACACATAGTTGTCATCAAGGGGATACATTGTAGATACACATGAGCCTCGGTTTTCATATGTAACTGTGCGTCGGCGCTTTTGAAGAGGACCCTCGTCTGTGGTTTCATTCCACTGGATACTTACTATTAGGTTTGTAATCTGCGGCGACAATATATACCGAACCGCTATGAATGTCCCTGGTTACAATACGGCGCTTTGCGCTTTCCCTGAGACCGACGTAATCCCTCCCACTGCTTTGTCAATGGTGTTTCCTGTACCGAGCCTCCTGGACAGATTGGCTGGCAGATAGGGGGTGTGTCTAGCAGGGCAGGGTTTGCTCTGTAAATCTCGGCGTTCTGGGAGCCGCTTCGCGGCCATTACAACGCCGGCTAGTCTGCACACCAGCACGCTGCGCCTCAATTTAGAGGTTGTTAGCCTAGGCAGGACAACATACAATGAGTGAAACATCATACCTCACACTAGAGGATTTGTGGTGCTAGAGACATCACTCTGTTGCTGCCTAGTGCTCTCAGTTTCTGGCGATATACTCTTGTCAGAGATTCTGATTACATCACCGGTGGTGTAAGCCCATAACCTTGGTTAAATATACAACCTGGTTAGACTGGTCTGCATTAGCTGTGGTGTCTATGTTCATGGCCTCTGCCAGACACTCATGTCAGAGGTCTGGGCTATATCATTGACAGTATACGCTCACAACCTCGGTTAATTATACAACTGAGAGGTGGTGGCATGTACTATTTATGGTGCTCCTGATGAAATATTTTCTCCTGATGAAATGCATACCTAATGCATGGAAACGCATAGAGCTTAGACCACCTGCATAGGGGAGGGCTTTTCATAGCTCCAGACATATCCTGTGGAGCCCACCGTGTTTGCCCATACCCTATTTTGCACCTGTACTATATTAGTGCAGTGAATGTCTGCGCGCTGACATTCACTGTTAGGTGAGATACCTGGTGTTTTGGCACCAGGCATCTACCTTGTTAGTACCTGGTACCCAGGTTCAACACCTTGCACCTGTGGTAACCTAGCCCCCTTAGTGTTGGTGGGTTTATTGTGAGGGACCCACCGTTCGCCATACGGTGGCTCTTGTGCCGCCTGTACGGCTGTTCCAGGTGAGGCCACACATATGAGTTCTGATTGATTTCGCTGCGGATGCAGTGACACAGTATTTACCCCTTGTTTGCATATCAGCCTACTACACAGGCCGATGCAAAGTGAATGGGGAGGAATGATTGCTACCACAGTCATTCAGTTCTGTTGATTATTGGTAGCCCATTCCTGATTACTCGGGGAGATGCGCTGCCGATAATCGTACCTCTTTCATCCTGATCAAATATACAAATCAGCCGACAAACGAGTGATTCCTTGTTTATCAGCTGATTAGCGGCACGATTATACAGGCCATTTATCATGAATGAGCGTTCCCATGAAGACTTGTTCCCAGTAATTGTCCCGAATATTGTGCAGTGTAATAGGAACTTAAAGGGCTTCTGTCAGCCCACTAAACCGTTTTGTTTTTTTTTGCCTAATAATAACCCCTACACTGCGATTTATCCATACATAAGTAAAATAATAATTTTGGTTCAGTAGAATTTGCTAAAACCCTATTTTTATAATATGTAAATTACCTTGCTACCAGCAAGTAGGGCGGCTACTTGCTGGTAGCAGCCGCATCCTCCGATGGTAATGACGCCCCCTCTGCTTGTTGATTGACAGGGCCAGCGGACGGGATCTTTCTCCGCTGGCCCTGCCTGTTTTCATTCAATATCTGGCGCCTGCGCCGCGGCCGTACCTATCTTCAATCGGCGCAGGCGCACTGAGAGGCGGCCACTCACTCGGCCGCTTCATCCTCAATGCGCCTGCGCCGGGTGTAGATGACACGTCATCGGCGCAGGCACATTGAGGATGAAGCGGCCGAGTGAGTGGCCGCCTCTCAGTGCGCCTGCGCCGATTGAAGATAGGTACGGCCGCGGCGCAGGCGCCAGATATTGAATGAAAACAGGCAGGGCCAGCGGAGAAAGATCCCGTCCGCTGGCCCTGTCAATCACAATGCGGAGGGGGCGTCATTACCATCAGAGGATGCGGCTGCTACCAGCAAGTAGCCGCCCTACTTGCTGGTAGCAAGGTAATTTGCATATTATAAAAATAGGGTTTTAGCAAATTCTACTGAACCAAAATTATTATTTTACTTATGCATGGATAAAACGGTTTAGTGGGCTGACAGAAGCCCTTTAAAGATTTCCTGTTAAAAAAAAAAAAGATTTTTAACACATTCCAAAGATTCATACTTACCTGCTCCCTGCCGCTGTCTCCATCTTCTGGTCCCCGCGCTGTTCACATCTGGCTGGCTATGGGCATAGTCACATACTCTGCTCCAGCCAATTACTGGCTTCAGTGGTGATGCGGCCACAAGCAGTGTTTCACCGCTGAAGTCAGTAATTTGCTGGAGAGGTGCTCTGGGACCGGAAGATGGAGACAGATAGACAATAACCAGTAAGCACTTTCTTTCACCGCAGAGGATGGCGCTCACTGGTTATTACCGCCTTCTGCAACCTCAGTTATAGGAGCCCTGCAATAACCAGTAAGCATTTTCCTTCACCGCAGAGGACGGCGCTCACTGGTTAATACCGCATCCTGCTCCCAGTTATAGGGGCCCTGCAATAGCCAGTAGGCACTTTCCTTCAATTCAGAGGATGGCCCCACTGGTTATTACTGCCTCCTGCCCCCAGTTATAGGGGCCCTGCAATAAACAGTAAGCACTTTCCTGTACTGCAGAGGACGGCGCTCACTGGTAATTACCGCCTCCTGCCCCCAGTTATAGGGGTCCTACAATAACCAGTAAACACTTTCCTTCACTGCAGAGGACGGCGCTAACTGGTTATTATCGCCTCCTGCACTCCTAGATATACTGTAATTGCCCTACAATAACCAGTAAGCACTTTACCTGAGGGCTCAAGGACATGGCCATTGTTTTGGTCTGCAAAAAATGCTGCTCGGATGCGGACCCATTTACTTCAATAGGGCCGCAAAAGATGCGGACAGCACTCCGTGTGGGCATTTTCTTTTTTCTTTTATATATTTTATTATTTTTTCTTTTTTTAACTTATTTTTAAATAGATTTCTGCTACAAAAAGACATTTTTTATTTTGCACATTTTCCTTTTTTTTCCATTTTATTTGTTTTGTATTTTAAAAAAAAAATTATAATCACTTTATTACTTATTTTCAAAATATATTACATTATTACATAAACTCATAATTGATGTTAATATCATCATCAGTACCACATGTGATCAATGGTGTAAAGTGCCAAGTGCTTACTAGAAGGTATTGCAGACGGAGGGTGAAGGAGGAGTAAGAAGATGAATGGCTGTCATCCATGATACCCTGTGCAGTTCGGCGTGCCTGAGGCGCAACTGCGCATGTCTGACTGACGTGTACTTCATACTTCCGGATTCCACCACACTCGCCATGATGTAACTGCGCATTACAACTCTGATGTCGAGTCGGCCATTTTGGGTGCAGGAATATCACATTTGCTGACAGACGCGTGCGCATTAATGACGGTCCGATCTGGTACACTCAGGATCAAGGTGGTATTTGCACATATTCGTGCCATACAAAATAATAAGTGGCTAAGTGGGATCGGGTGAAGGCTGCCGCAACATAATAGAGGTGCGCCTCCATCCGTGACCACCGATCAATTGCGCACCCACACGTTAGTGCAGGGTCGCATTGCATCTATGATCATAACCCACCTGTCGGCACCTCTTGTAAGAGGGTTCTCCTCACAACCACCTACCATGTGAATACCATGTGAATACCAGACTACGACCGAAAAAACAATACATTTAACAAAATAATATATTAAAAAAAATTAAACAGACATCCTCTACAGATTATGTCCGCACGCTATTCATGAATGCAGCCTCAAACTTCCTCTCTCCATACTCCGTGGCATACCATCTGTGATAAAAATTCGAAAAATAGACAATATTGAACTTTGTCGGTGACCTTAATTGTAAGCTCGTGGTCGTGTTTCAATTCATTAAGGGCAACCATCTCATCAGCAGTCACATTGGGATGACTAAAAGGTTGTTCAGAATGTACCACTCTCAATGCCTGGATATCAGATTTAACAGCAGCCATATATGCCTCAATTGCAGGTTCATTTATAACAGGGTTAAAGTTACTTTTAGGTGAGAGATCGAACATGCCAAGAGATAACTCACTCATCTTGGCATGGTCGATCTGCTCCCTATTATGAAACCAAACTTTCAACTTGATAGCCCGAAAAAAAGCATGTAGGTCAAAATCAAGCTCAAACCAATTAGCAGTAATTTTAGGGCAAAAAGAAAGACCCTTGCTAAGTACACTCACTTGTGGATCGGTTAAGTCCTTTGATGAAAGGTTTACTACAGTCATTTCTTCCTGGACGGCACATTCCTGCCTGCTGGTGGTCGCAGCTTGTTGTTGCGCAGCCTTTTGATTCCTTCGGTGTCTGTGGCCTCCACGCCTGATGCGTTGTTTCGGGCACCTCTGTTTCCTTCACACCTAAAAAAGATTGATCTGAGGATGACGTAACTTGAGTGGTTCTTTTTCTCCTCTTCCATGTATCCTTATTAATCTGAACACTTTTGTCATCGGATTGCCAGGAATATATGTTGCCCTTTTTGTAATCATCCGAATATACTTTGCACTTTGTCTGTACACACTGCTTGAGAAAGGCTCCTGTATAGAGCCGAAACCTCGCATGTCCTGTCTGGGTAAATAAATTATTTTTGCAATTTTTAGTTTTTGGAGTGCTGCCCATCTTTACACTTTTTATCTATTCGGATTGGCTTATATCCTCATTGGGTTGGTTGCACCCTTGCTTACATCAGGGACGGTGCTGCCACTTTTTTTCTTTTATATATATATATATATATATATATATATTTGCCACATAATTTGTCCCCAAAAAGCCCATGAAATTGGGGGTGTCGGAGGGACACCCGGTGATCACGTGATCGTTGGGCTTAAACTGCAGAGCGCTCCTTGAGGAGAAGGCAGAAGCGCTGATAAACTGCGTCTGCCTTCTCATCGGCTCCCCTACTCTCACTAATAGCTGGGGACCCATTCTGCTCCAGACACCTGCTACAGTGCAGGGGCAGGAGCTATCATCCTTGACTGTGCGGCACTCCAGGAAGAAACACAGCTGATCGCAAACCATGGCTCTTGGGGCCGCATACGGGCTGCCGGTTGTGCACCCATGATCTAGAGTAAGGCAAAAAAAAAAAAACCTGTGAAGTAGAAAACAATTTTCCTCATTTTATGGGAAAATTCCTTCCAGAGTCCAATCAGGCAATCAGAATAAATCCCTGGATCAACGACCCCTCTCTAGTAGCTATAGCCTGTAATATTATTACACTCCAGAAATACATCCAGGCCCCTCTTGAACTCTTTTAGTGAATTCACCATCACTATCTCCTCAGGCAGAGACTTCCATAGTCTCACTGCTCTTACTGTAAAGAACTTCTGGCGGTGGCTTATCTTCCAGGGAAACAAAAGGATCAAGTGAAAATATTCATTTCGCCTGATCCTTCTCTCCCCCTACATCATCTGTTGGGTGGAGAGTTGGGAGCTCCTCATACACATTAGACTTTTGGCCGAACCTGCCGAGAACAGCAGGCTCAGCCAGCAATACTATACAATAATGTGTATGAGGACCTATAAAGAAAAAAACATAAAATATAAAAAAAATTATAGATGTTTTCTTTAACTCCTTTAGTTGGGCCACAGACAACAAAAAGTATTTTTTGGAAAGAAATAGCTTTACATAATATTTATAGTATAGAGATAGACGTACACCTGGGCAGTACTGGGTATATATGTTGGAACTTTGGTAAATTGTAACAACTCTATCATTGGTTTATTCTGTTCAATGCCCTCTTCAGACTTTTACAATTTACTTATTTTTGAATACTATTTGTCTTTATTCAGTCTCTCTCTTTTTTTTTTTTTGCTATTGTATTTTATCAGTAGACTTAGTGATACTTAAAGGCGTTTTACAAGAATGATTAAAAATGGCCGCCAGCAAAATGTATGAGTATGAGCAGGACTGTTTTCCTCCAGTTACAGGGCTGCCTATGGGATGAGTGAGGAACCTGACAGGAACACTCACCAATATATAGTACTGTATATACAAGTATATATATATATATATATATATATATACACACACACATGTATATAGTGTGTTGTGAACCCCCGCCCAGAAAATGACAGTTAATGCCCACATAATGTAGATATATTGGGAATGTTAATTAATAACTATTTTATGGAGGTATCACTAGCTGTTTTCCAATTTAGAAAAATGTTTTTTCTGTAAATTGTGGATTTTTTAAATAAATAAATGTAAAACATGTCGACCCAAGTTTTCCACTACGTAACATGAAGTACGATGTGTCACAAAAAAAACACTCTCAGAATCGTTTGGAAGTAAAAGCATTACAACGCTATTACCAGATAAAGTGACATGTCAGATTTGCAAAAATAGGCTGTCAGGATGGTGAAAATTGACTGTGTCAGGAAGGGGTTGAAATACATAGAAATTATATGTAATATTAATGTGATAGAAATGGTTTCTAATCATCTTGAGTTAGCAACATTAATAGTAATAGTTAATAGTAGTTAATAGTAATAAGAAATAGTAAAAGGGTTTCTATGTGGGACTGCAGATATACTACTATACATTGTACAGTGATAGTATCAGTTATTAGAAACACATTGCAAAGATATGGTTGAATTTCAGGCCATTCAATCAAATAAAATCAGATTAAAGTGAGAGCAAAAAGAATAGGTTTTGTCAGTTTTCTAGGACATATTTATCAAAGTGAAGGAAAGAAAAGGAATTCATACAATACATGCTGACAAAGAAAGAAATTCAATAGAAAAATAAATGCTGACTAGAAGCTATTGTGGCAATTATACTATAAATAATTACTTAAATAGTTTGGAATAATGACACAGTTGCAAGAAAGAGTAAGTAAACTCAGTGAATTTCAGTGACGTACCTCCAATGGAGGCAGACCACGCAACTGCTTTAGGGCCAGTGAGGGAAGGGCCCCGGCTGTGGATAAAAGGCATTGCCCCCTAGTTACAATTAACAACAGCTCCTGTCCTGAGTCCCTCAGCAGTGCATGGGCCTCATCTTTACCCAGCCCATCAGTGGCAAAATAGATAGAGTCCTGATGAGCGCTCTGTGGGAAGGTCCATGAGGGTCGGTGGTGGGAGGACCCAATTCATTTTCTTTCTATGTATGCCCCTGATTGATTACTAATAAAATCTGGTCTGGTTGAGTGAATCCCTCAATCTAATAACTTTCAGTTCTCCTTTTAGCAACAGTCATGGCCACCAAACGTTTCCTATATCGGCAAAAAAGATTTTTCTGACATTGAGAAGGAATTTTTGACTATTACTCCCTTCAAATGTGTTCCAGTAGATTACTATTTATTGGAAGCCTTGAGTACACAGCCCTCTTCAGGTCATGCCATAGTATCTAAATAGGTTTAATGTCTGGACTCCAAAAGAAAAATGGTCTTTTCCAACAATTCTTTCGTTGAGTTAGTCTACATGTTTGCTTTGGGTCATTGTCTTGATTCATCGTCCAATATCACTTCAGGTTGAGGTCAGGAAGTGCTGGCCTTATGTTCTCTGGCTATTAGATAATTATATGTAATAGTTAATAGTTTGCACTCATGTAAAGCTGCCTTTCATCCATGATCTGATCAATGGTTGACCATCTCACATCTTCCCCACTATAATATAGGATTGGGCACCATGAGGTTTGTTCTACCACTTTGTTAACACAGATAGAAGCTACTGGCAGCTACTATTTTTTACCCCATCTGATAACCACATAGATGATATTGAGCATTACCTCCACTAACCACTAAACAAGTGTAAAAGTGGTGACCATTGGAATGAAATTAAGTCCCCCTTGTCTTGTCTGCACAATCGACTACCTTTTATTCACATGTGGAAATGTATAGATGTTATTTACAAAGGAAAAATGAGATCATTAAAGGGGTTATCCTGGAAAAGATAATGATGACTTACCTCAGGATAGGTCATCATTATCACATCAGTGAGGGTCCAAGTCACGCCACCCCTGCTGATCAGCTGTTTCAGAAAGCCTTTGTGCTAACCAGAACTCTGGTGAGCAATGCAGGCTCCCGGCAGCTTATCAAGCACAGCGCCATACATCGTATACTGGCTGTGCTTGGCATAGCAGCTCCCCCTATTAAGTTGAATGGGGCTGAGCTGCAACTAGACTGTGTGACCAATGTACAGTAGTGTCACTGGCCTAGGAAGAGGCTGCAGTGCTCAAGGACTAATCAAACCCAACATGTCTTGCTATGTAATGTTTCACATGGCTTGCTCCACCTAACTAAAATGGATAGCGGAGGTGTATGGGGTGTGGCTACAGAAGAGGGAACAGTGTGGCAGGCGTTTTGGTTTCCGCTTGTGAGATCCGTTTCAGGGCTTTCATAAGCGTTCCAAAACGGATCAGTTTTGCCCTAATTTATTCTGAATGGATCCGTTTAGAATGCATCAGTTTGCCTCCGTTCTGTCTCCATCCCGCTTTGCCTGACGATGCGGAGGCAAACGGATCCTGACACACAATGTAAGTCAATAGGGACGGATCAGTTTTCACTGACACAATGCAAAACGGATCCGCCCCCATTGACTTTCAATGTTGCTCAAGACTGATCTGTCTTGGCTATGTTAAAGATAATACAAACGGATCCGTTCTGAACAGATGCAGACGTTTGTATTATCGGTGCGGATCCGTCTGTGCAGATCCATGACGGATCTGCACCAAATGCAAGTGTGAAAGTAGACTTAGTGTCTTGGATGTTTATTCACTAGATCATATGATTTTTTTTTACTATATGTATTCAAACAGTAAGGGTACTTTCAGACTTGTGGCAGAAGAATCCGGCAGGCAGTTCCCTCGCCGGAACTGCCTGCCGGATCCGTCAAAACGTATGCCAACAGGATCCTGATCAGTCTTACAAATGCATTGAAATGCCGTATCCGTCTCCGGTGTCATCCTGAAAAATGGATACGGCGTTTATTTTTTTCACATTTTTTTCGTATAGGGCATTGCGGTATTTTGAATGCCGCATCCGGCACTAATATATTCCTATGGAAAAAAAATGCCGGATCCGGCATTCCAGCAAGTGTTCCAGATTTTTGGCAGGAGATAAAACCGTAGCATGCTGCGGTATTATCTCCGTCCTGAACAGTCAAAAAGACTGAACTGAAGACATCCTGATGCATCCTGAACGGATTGCTCTCCATTCAGAATGCATGGGGATACAACTGATCAGTTCTTTTCCGATACTGAGCCCCTAGGACGGAACTCAGCGCCTGGAAAAGAAAAACGCTAGTGTGAAAGTACCCTTAAATGTACATATATTTCTATTACTGTTCTACAATCAAATTCACCCATGGTGTTTTTTTCACTTCAATTTAATTCCCCCATATTTGCCTAAATGAGTAAATTTTTCAAATGATCTGTGGAGTTTACTAATTTAGTCCAAATGAGGAGGTGGGAGCTGTTCATGAATGAGTAAATAATTAATCAATGCGGTGACAGAAGTAATTAATCTTTCCCTGTGTGATTTCCTTGTATAACCCACCTTGGCAACAGCTACAGTCCAGCTTCTCTGTGATATTTCACTACTAAGTTCTAAGCAATTTGCTCAGTTATGTAAAGTCTTGTTAAAAGAACACACCGACCATTGACTGTGAACTATATTTACCGTAACTTTAAATCTAATCAAATTATTCTTCATAGAGTTAAAATGTTAAAATGGGAAAATTCTATGCTTAAACTAACCTAGCCTATGACTGGGTGAACGAGTGTCCTACGATCACTGTTGCGTGCAAACGCTCATTTAAAGGCTATGAACACCTTCGGGACATTTTTGTATGATTGTATTTTAGTGATTTCAGGCAAAAAATCATTTTTTCATTTGGTCTTTATAAAATAAATGCTCAGCTGTTTTTGAGCTACAAGGGTTAAAAAAATCAGTTTATTTGCACTGCTGCTCCTGAGTTCCATCAGCTGGCAGCTCATGGGAAGCCTTGTCTCTGACCTCCTGATCTCAAACACTCATTATTAGGGTTGAGCGAACCCGAACTTTACGGTGTTCGGCACCCGAACCCGAACCTTTCAGTAAAAGTTTGATTTCGGTGTTTGGGTAATATTAATATACCATCGGATCGGAGTTTTCTCCAATCCGATGGTATATTTTAACTTGAAGCGTCCCCATCACCTTGGGAACGCCTCTATGTTAGAATATACCATCGGATTTGAGTTAGATCGTGAAAACTCAGATCTGACAGTGAATTCTAACACAGAGGCGTTCCCATAGTGATGGGGACACTTCAAGTTAGAATATACTAAGAACTGTGTACATAACTGCCCCCTGCTGCCTGGCAGCACTCGATCTCTTACAGGGGGCTGTGATCCGCACAATTAACCCCCTCAGGTGCTGCAGGGGGCCAGACCCCCCTCCCTCCTCAGTATTAAAATCATTGGTGGCCAGTGCGGCCCCCCCTCCCTCCCTCCCCAGTATTTAAAATCATTGGTGGCCAGTGCGGCCCCCCCCACCCCCTCCCTATTAAAATCATTGGTGGCTAGTGCGGCCCCCCCCCCCTATTAAAATCATTGGTGTCCAGTGCGGCCTCCCCTCTCCCCCCCCTAATTAAAATCATTGGTTAACAACCCCCTTCCCCCCCCATCATTGGTGGCAGCGGAGCGGCAGTTCCGTCGGAGTTCCAATTTAATCGCTGGGGCTCCGATCGGTTACCATGGCAGCCAGGACGCTACTGCAGTCCTGGCTGCCATGGTTACTTAGCACTTTTAGCAGCATTATACTTACATGCACCGTCTGTGGCCGGCCGGCGCTCCTCCTACTAGTAAGTGAAAGGTCTGTGCGGCGCATTGCTTTTAGCAGAGACCTGTCACTTACCAGTAGGAGGAGCGCCCTCTCCCAATCCGATGGTTTATT